>NC_060277.1:75222058-75522058 GCF_021613505.1 Equus quagga | reverse complement strand
AGCCATGGCACGGAGGCTCTTCACTGTGTCTTATTCCTTTCTTCCAGGGACCGGGGGTGCGAGGTGGGATGGAGTTAGATGTTAGCATTCAAAGTCACCATCTTATCCAAAAGTACTAATAATTTCTTACTTTTTTAATTTGTAGAAAAGCTCTTTAGGTTAAAAATCAGATATTCACCACATTTTGAGTTTTGAACAGGTGTAGGGAGAGGGTCTCCTCAGATAGATAACTTATTATAACCTGTGTGCTTTAGCACACAAGGAGGCAAGGTGGCATTGCCCCTATTTTTGTTAAGATAATCTTTAGATTTCTTTACTCCTGTTCTGCTGGGAAAAGATCAGCTTAGAGAAATCTGAACACTTCCCAAAAATAATACCCAGCTGAAAATTCCTCTTGCTGTAGTTTTCTCAGGAAGCAGAGCAAGCCTTTCCATTTCCTAGTGGGTCCCTCTAAGGTCAAGAGAACATGGAACGTTTGTAAGGGCATCTTGTTTGCTTTTGTTCTCACCAGCCCCTAGATCCCCTGGGGACGCCAGACTCTAATAACCAAAATAATCTAAGGAGTGAAGAAACAGCAGGCACCTTTCAGAGAGGACGCGCTGCAGCCAAAACATGGACCTGGGGTTGGCTCTGCACCAAGGTGCTGTCTTGAACTTGGAGAAGTTCCATCTGTTTAGTAACCAAAATCCAGGGGGAAAAAACTGCTCTCAGTAAACTCAAATTAAGTGGCACTGGTAGAAAGATACAGACAAGATGAGGTTCCATTTGGTAAGCCAAGTATGGCACAACTGGTCTAAACGGGTCCAATGTAAAATCTCTATGAGGTCTTCATGCTCCCCTAACCTGTTGCATAAACAAGAGTCTTTTGCTTTGCCACACTTTAGAACATTATTAATAATTAAACAGCATCATTTCTAATACCAACATGTTATTGAATTAACATATTTTAAAAATTTAAAGCTAAACTGAAATGTGAAAACATAAGTGAAATCAACTCTGTCCATACAAAAATTTTTAAGTGATGTTATAATAGTCTCCATCACCATTTCTTTAGCAAAATCATCAATACGTTTTGCACCTCCAGTTGTTTGAACTACTATGTTTCAAGTACTCTGTTAAATATTATTGCCCTTCCTTAGCATTTTCCCCAGACTTCCCTGACTGTCGATCCAAAGCCCCTGAAGACCACATAGGTGCCTCCACCACTCAGGACCTGGTGCTCAGCGTGGCTGCAAACAATCTGCAACTCTCAGCATCCGCCAACACAGGTTAAGTCCCAGGGCTTTCAGCTTTAGTCCTTTGCTCTCAATACAAAAGGTGACTAAGAACAGTGCCTTGAAGTGAGTGAGTTGGGTAACAGCAAGCATTAACAATAGATGCTTCCTGGGCCAACCCTGATGTCCTAGTGGTTAAGTTCAGTGCCTTCCACTTCAGTGGCCTGGGTTCAGTTCCTGGGCTCAGACCTACACCCTTGTCTGTTGGTGGTCATGCTGTGGCAGTAGCCCACATACAAAAAGAGGAAGATTGGCAGCAGATATTAGCTCAGGGCAAATCTTCCCTAGCAAAAAAAAAAAAGATATTTCCTAGTCTGCAGGGAGAATATTTAGGTAAGAGAAACACCAAATTGATTAATTTGTCAACTCTTTCCTCTCAGATAGCATGAATGCAACAGATTCTTGCTTAATGAGGCATCATTTCTCAGGAGTGCTGGGCTCCATTGTCTTTCTTCTCTTTGTGTTCTAATTTGTGGTCCTGGAGGTACTCACAAGTTAGCAAAATAGCACAATGTTCAAAACAGTCGTACATGCTGGCCAGGAAAGATTTTGCAACATTAAACAATTCACTTTTCAACTACATCTAAATACATAATACGTGTGAAGTGTAATATTACCTTTACAAAGGCTGCTACATGGATGTTATTCTAGAAATGCATAGTTTTAAAATGAAAATAGTTAACAAATTTAGTAAAATTTTCAAAAACAAAAAAACTTTTTGGCATTAAGTAATTTCTATTTAAAATTTTGGTATTCATTAATTGCAATTACATTGCCTTTTGATTGCAATATGTAATGTTAAGTATTTTAGAAGTAAAATAACTGTTTTGAAAACATGAAAAGTAATTATTTTGATTTTACATCTCATTAATTTTTGGATAGACTATATTCAAATTTTTTACACTCTGAATACAATTACAACCTATTTTTCAATGCTTTAGATCATTACTGTCAACAGAGCACAATTATGTGAAAAATGTTGATTATCACAACTGTTTAGTAATTTTGCTGAAATGAAGGTACAAAGTACAATAAATAAATTTTATGGAATAAATATATAAATTACAAATTATGCTTGCTTTATTTTATTACTTTTCCAAACATCCCTGATTCATCAATTGAATATCAAAACACAGGCAATAACAATTTTTTTTATTTTGAGGAAGATTAGCCATGAGCTAACTACTGCCAGTCGTCCTCTTTTTTTTTTTTTGCTGAGGAAGCCTGGTACTGAGCTAACATCTGTGCCCATCTTCCTCTACTTTATACGTGCGACACCTACCACAGCATGGTGTGCCAAGCAGTGCCATGTCCACACCCAGGATCCGAACCGGCGAACCCCAGGCCGCCAAGAAGCAGAAGGTGCGAACTTAACCGCTGTGCCACTGGGCCGGCCCCAGCAATAACAATTATGTTTGGTCATCTTTGATAATTTACTGATTTGGTCATGTGAAACCATAGCTTTACGTGTAGTTTTAAATATTGTCATTTTGAAGATATATTTGTCAAGGTAGGAAGATAGAACACATTTGATCTTGTAGTTTGTTCACCTGAATTATGACTTTTAAATGATTAAGCATAAGATCTGTGGGTCTAGTCCCAGGGCCGGCAAAGGCAGGGATGGTTCTAATGGGAGCTTCCTAGAGGGTGTGGTCCTGTCTTCTGCACGGACAGCTTCTCTCTAAGGGAGAAGCTTTCCTGGAATTCTAAGAAATATAATTTCCTCCACCTCCTTACACATAAAGAACAGTTTATTTCAAGTCTCTTAGACACCAGGGTCTAGTTTTTACATAATTTGTATGTACAGCTTGATGCTCTCCTGTTGTGCCACGCCTAGGGCTTTAAAAACAACAAACCACTTGCGAACAAAACTCAGTTACAACTAAAGAGCTGGAAACAGACTGAGTCCTACACGCCTTGCTACTCCAAGTGAGGTCCTTGGAGCAGAAGCATTGGTGCTCCCCGGAAGCTTGTTAGAAATGCAAACTCTCAGGTCCCACTCCAGACCAACTAAGAATATGCATCTTACAAAATCCCCAGTTATTGGTATGCCCACTAAAGTGTGCGAAGCACTTCCACCACTCTGGACTGAGGCAATTAAAGGAATAAAGGCGAGGAAGAGGGGTAGGATGGTGACTCAGGATCAGCTGGATGCCCGGGGATGGACATCTATAGAAGTTCCGGTCCTAGGTTTTATTGCTAGCGAGGAGACGTGGGTAGCAACATGGGAACCCACCAGTTATGACCTGGCCATTGGGTCCCAGAATGGGGAAGGTGTGCTACAAGGTATTTTAGGATGTCTGCCCATCCCCTCCTTCTTCTAGGGGATTGCTGTCCCTACATCCAGCTGCCCTTGAGTGATCATGTCACATACTGTGTGACTCTGAGCCCCCTGGCCATGACTCACGTAGTCAAAGACAGACGTCAGGCCCAAGGGCAGCTGACTCCTGGCCTGGCCAGTGACCTCGACTTGTGGACTGGCTTGAAATTATCGGCTGGGCCATCAGATTCCTCTTTGGGGAATTTAGGATGGTTAAGTGGGGTGGAGGTTGGGGTTGTGGTAAGTTATAAAGAGTTAAGGTTGGATGGCTCTAATGGGCCATGTGCATGCCTAAGGTATGAGGGAATAGGGACAATGAGTAAGCAGAGGAAGCCAGCCAGAAGAGAAAATGAGAGAGAACTGGAGTAGACACACACACACACACACACACACACACACACACGCAAACAAGGGGGTGGGATTGAGAAAAAGGAAGAGACAAGAAAAGGTAGCCCCAATTTCTGCTCTTCTTCAAACCTACGTTTAGTTTTTTCCAGGTATGAGCCTTTGATTCTAGCAAGCAATAGACCTTTGACTAAAAGAATAGGTAGATTAATTCCTAATAATCTAATCCTGAATAATCTAAGACTACTGATTTATAATCCTACTAGTATTAGCTCAGAACTTGGGGAGAGTGGGAAGGGAGAATTTGAGTGGGAAGAGAGAATGAACCTCTGAGGACTGATGTCTCTGTGTCTGGGCACTGAGTTCAGCATCTGTGCCTCCCCTGGAGATTAGAATCGCGTGTCTTATTTCTCATTACTTGTTTTGTCTCTCTGTTTTTTAAAATTGGAGGAAAATGTTCCAAAGTCCAACAGAAAGCTCAGATTAGGGGTATTGCTGGTTAAGTACTTATTTCCAGCTTAGATTATCCAAATCAATTTTGCTAATAGGATCTTAATATTTAACATGTGAGGGAAGATTAATTAGAGAGGTTTAAAATAATACTGCTGTAGCAGTCCTGGCTCGAACCTAACTGTGTCCATCCCTGGGCTATTCAGATGTGTATGGCCATGGGGGTGGAGGCTGCAAGTAGGGGCTCCGAAGGAGTCGGTTCTTGAGACTCTGTTTATATAAGAGTTGCTGCAGGAGAAGCAAGAACGTTTGCCCATGCCAGACGACAGGATCTGAGAGCTAGGGAGAGAGGGACTTCCAAAAGATGCTGAGGGAGCTGTCATCTCCAAGTCTGAAACATCAAGGCACAAGCCCAATGGTTTTGATGCCCAAGTGACATAGATGCATGACCAAAAAAAGGTTGAGGTTCCACTTTGGCAGCAGAGCCTCAGGTGGGCCTCTGGGCCCTGAGGGCAGCAGCATCCGGGTACCCCAAGCCTCCTGGGCTGTCCACATTTTGTTTTAAGTTGGCTAACTAGCCACTGTGTCATGTGACCTAGCTTCGTTCATAGTCTACACATTTAAACTCATGTCCAACACCTGTTTTTGACTTTTTTCAGCTCCTGATATTATGCATATTCCAAATTTTTACCTGCTTACTTGTCTTCAACAGGACTTACTACTGTGATGTCTTCTGTGGTCTCCCTGCATCCATTTTTGCCTCCTACCCTCCGTGTTCAGCATGGTTCAGCTAGTGGGAGCTTTTAAAAATGGAAACCAACTCTTAATATTCCAATGTCTTCCATCATCCTTAGCACAAACCAAACCCCTTACCCTGGTCTACACGCCCTGTGTGGTCTGGCCCCTGTTGATCTCTCTGCCATTACCTGCTTCAGCTCTCCCTGCTGGTCTCATTCCAGCCACATAGACTTCCTTTCTCTTTCTCCAACACCCAGAGCTCCTTCCTGCCTCAGAGCCTTTGCGGAAGCTGCTCTGGCGGCCTGGCTCCTCGTTGTGTCAACTCAGATGCTCCCTCGATTGCTAAGCCTTTCCCGATCTGTCTAAAGTGGCCTGCTCTCTGCTGAAGCTACTTGCCATCACATCTCCGTGTTTTATTTTTTCACCGAGTGAGTCGCCACCTAGAATTTCCATGTGTCTGTTTCTTGTTTGTTTATTGCCTTTCTCCCTCCAGCACAAGGGATAGACACACGTCAGAGACCTTATCCACCTCGTTCGCTGTTGTGTTGCCAGCACCTAGAACGGTTTCGAGGATGCAGTAGGTGCTGGATAAGTATGCACTGAAAGCACGAAGAAGAGAACTGCCTCCTATGTCTGATCTCCCACTGGCTGCTTAGATCGCATGTCTGCATCCGCTCCCCTGCCTGAGAAGACGCCCCTCTCCACACACGCCTGCTTCTGGAAACTCTGCTAAACTACCCAGATGAAGCCCCATCCCTGGAATTTTCTCCAGCCCCAGAAGAGGAAAGCTAGTAGCAGGTTGACTTGGCACGTTTAGACTTTTGGTGATTGAAATGATTACTTCCTATTCCACACCCGCTCAACTCTGCAGAGAAACCTTTTCTACCAGCACTTGCTCTGTCTTGCTCCTCTCTGCATGTTAACTTTATTCCCCAAGATAGCAGACCTGCTGACTGGCAGCACCTGGGGAGTTCAGGAGCACCTGTAAACTCCTGGGGAGGATGAGCCTGGCTTGTGTCACGTGTCCACCTTGCACAAGCCAGCTGTGGCGGGTGGACTGAATCCCACAGCACAGGTGTGACCACTGGGGTCCCCTCCTGGGTCTCAGTGCTGTTTCTGGAGAGGGGCGTCTCATGTGCCAGGAATCAACCCCAGTCTGTGTCTTTTTACAGGGGCCCTCCAGCCTTGGCTGATGGGACTCAGAGTGGATATCAGTCTCAAACTGAGCCAGTAAGAATCCCGCTCTCAAAATTTTGGACAGTAAATTAGCGTAAGGCAAATCAACTTTGTTGAGACATAATTTACATATAATAAAACGCACCCAGCTTAAGTTCAATGAGTTTTGACAAATGTAGACACCCATGAAATTTACCACTGTAATTAAGAGATAGAATATTTTAATTGCCCCCAAAAGTTCCTGCATGTCCCTTTGCAGTCAACTCCTTCACCCCATACCCAGGCAACCACAACCACTCACCTATGTCCTGCCACTGTAGATGAGTTAGGCTTTTCTAAAATTTTGTATAAATGGAATCATATAGCATGCATTCCTCTGTGTCTGGCTTCTATCACTTGGCACAATGCCTGAGAGATTTATGCATGTTGTTGCATTTATCAGTAACTTATAGAACACCCGGTTTTGGTCACAAAGTAACAGCCAATTAATAGAGAAAAAAGAAGCCAAGATGTTGAGGGAAGAAGACATGGAAGACCACAGAGCCTAGGAGCAGTAGAGAGTGACCTCAGAGCCTGTTCTGAAACAAAAGCTTTAAAAATAACCACCACTACCCAGGCATGTACGGTACCATCCCATTTATCAAAACAAAGAGGAGAAAAACAAGCCCATATATGAGTATATTTGTCTAGGGAAAGGCTGGAAAGATACACACCAAGGGGTTAATTGTGGTTATCTCTGGGTAATAGGACCATGGATGTTTAAAAATATTATCTTTCCTTATCTAAATTTTTAATTTTCTACCATCAACAAAGGTTATTTTTACTTTAAGAAAAAAAAGTATTTTTATTTTCACATGTGTGTGCAGCTTTTAAAATCAGGCTGGGAAACTTCTCAAATGCTTAACATTTTTCAACGATGTGAAATGTTTCTAGTTACATTTCAAACCTCTGATGTGACGGTTCTGCCGCAGATGTTTAAAAGCAAAACTTGTGAAATAGGATCATTTGTGAGTAATTATTCCCTCAGCCCAGTTATGCTGAAGGCCCTCTTAAGGCCTCTCAAATTGTAACCGAGCTATTTGTGGGCTAAAACCTTAACCCAGTTGTCGTCCTCATCCTTGAGCCTGCAATCAAATGGAAAGGGTTGTGCTTCCCGTCGTTTTCAAAATGTGGGCCAGCGGAATCCCTTGGTGTGGTTGTAAAAACGCAGATTCGTGAGCTGGACCACAGATATACTGACCCATGAGAGTCTCTGGGGGTAGAGTTTAGAATACGACATTTAAAACAACCCAGTTAGGCAATTCCGGGACACGGTAATCTTTGAGAGTCAGTGGGCTCGTTTCTGGCCAGATAAGCTTAGTTCCTGCCCTGAATAGGCCTCCCAGGACCCCCACATCTAATCAGCTGCTCTCCACCTCAGAGGCACCTCTGCTCCCAGGATCAGTCATAACCTTAGGCAGGAGCCAATATAACTGGTATTAATCCTGTTTTGTTTCAAACAACTGTGTGTCCTTTGCTTTTGCACGTTTAGCCTCTCTTGGGAATCTGAGCACCGCCCCTGAATCTTGGGCCTTCAAGGTATCCTTGCTGTCTGGGGACTCCTCAAGGTCTATCCTGTAATGTCCCACCCAGGGGGCCGATTGTTTTGCATTGCCTCTCTCCTGGGAGACTCTGCCAACTGGAGACTGCCCTCCAGGCTGAAGCTTCTCTATCTGTGCTTATATCTGGATCTGCTCGCTCCTCCCCACCCACCCAGCCCTAATCATCGTCTTTGTCTGTGCTTTTGACTGGCTTGATTTCTAGATGGAGTCCCCTTCTACCGACTGGATCTCAAAAGATGATGTGACGGAGATTAACTCTAATGACTCAGGTTTCTCTTGGGCTTATTCCTCCAAGTTCAACAATGGAGGTTGACCTCGTTGAGTCTTATTGACTCCCGGTGACTTTGTCTCTAATTAGTCTTAGAAAAGGATTTTCTGGGTGCTGCTTTATCTGTACTTGTCCTCATTTCTTTCTAAAGTTTTGACTGTCACATTTATCAAATTTATTCTCCAGAAGAGAAATAACCAATGATTTCTTACTAAAATGTCTGCGTCACATTTAAAATCCAAACAGTATTATTATTATTTTTTTTTAAAGTCAACCCAATCAGAGTCCACTACTTCAGAATCAATAGCTTCTTTGAAATCTTAGTAACACTTACATGTGGTTAAAACTCAAATGCAGAAATTTGGTTGATTGGAAAGCCTAAGAAATTTCCAACTTGCCCAAATAGAATTACCGAGAACAAAATTTAGGGTTCTTCCTACAGAAATACAGTGGACTAGAACTACTAATATTGGAGAGTTTTAGAAAATTCGGAGTCTTGAGAAACAGCAGATTCTGTTTTCCAAAGATGGCCACACAATATCTCCCACCTCATGTGCTCTTCTACAGTGTGACCAGGCCCCTCTCCCATCAAGAGGCATTGTCGAATTCCCCTCTCCTTAAAGCTGAGCTGGTGACTTCTTAAATAATAGAATTCGGCAGAAGTGAAGCTCTGGGACTTTCAAGGACAGGTCATAAGAAACTTCGCACTTCCACCCAGGTCTCTTTGAAAGCTTGTTCTTGGGCAAGTCAGCCACCATGTAAGAAATCTGAGGCAGCCATGTTGTGAGGAAGCCCAAGCTGGGCATGTGGAGAGAGACAGCGATGCTGCCCAGTCGCTAGCTGTTCAAGCCATCCCAGCCCAAGTTCCAGACATGCGAGTGAAGTAGCTATCGTGACCATCAGGTAACAAGGAATCTAGGCATATTTCAGATAGTTTTCCTGTTGCTCTTCTTCCTAGTTAGAGATTTGTGTCAAATTTCACCACCATTGGCCATTGTGGCCTTCATGAGAGTCCTGAGTCGCCATGCCTGGCAAGCGTTTCCAGTTTAAGTGTTTTGATATGTGTTTCCTCTCCTTCAAGAGCCTCTCTGCCAAGGGACTCCAGGCTGGCCCGGCAGCAGCTGTTCCCACACATCCACGGCTAGTTGTCAGGGAGTTTCGGATGTTGACGGACATAATGGACTGGAAACGGTTGGCCAGCTTTCTGCAACACGAGTCCACCTTCGTCTTGGCCTCTCTAGGATTCTTCTCTGCTGGTTTTGAAATCTGCTGAAGCTCAAACCACAAAGCAGAGAAAGGGCCAGTGGAACACCTGGAAGAGATCCAGCTGGACTAAGGAGAAGGCTGATACTCTAAATGAGATGACGGGGAAGTCATCCTACAAAATGCCCCCATGCTGGGCCAACTTCCTGGAGGACAGCTTTTAGAAACATTCCTTTCAGCCCTATCTGGCTTTAACTCTTGAGGCTACACCTTGAAGATTCATAGGGGCAAAAAATGAACAAAAGAATAATTATTTAATTTGGAAATAACTGCAGAGGGATCACCAGGGATTTCTAGACCCACTGGTCTAACACAGACAACTTTGCAAAATTACAGCTCTTGCTGGGTATAATGCTGTTGGTTGAGGAGGCCGGACTGTGCAATTTTCGGGAGAGCAGGTGTCGGGACTCCTGTTAGTATCCTTCTCCTTTTTTATTTCTTTAGTTACATCCGTTAGTAACTTTTTGAGGCAGTAGGTGGGAGTAAAGGATTAGATGAGGGGACTTTTTGCCTCAATGCGGGCCATTGTTGAAAGAGCATCTACGTCTTTTTAATGCTATGCCAGGGCAGCAGAGAACATACGAGAAAGTTCTTATTAAGCTTCGTTCCTAGCTCCCGACAGCGTCTACTGGGAAGACTGTGGCAACAGAGGTCATCTCTAGCCAGCAGTTTCTTGGCTTGGGGACTCAACTGCTAGGAAAATAATGCAATAATGAAGGGGAACAAAGGAATGTCTTCTTACAACTACCTAAAACTAATTTACTTGAAATCGACACCCAAATTTGCTCACCTTTGTGGTTACTCCTTGCTCTTTACACTGAAACTTCTGTTCACCATAACAAGGGAACAACAATGGTGGTGTGGACTTGGTTTTTCCAGCCTTCATCAGCAAAGCCCCTAAAGACAGCAGCACATTTGAAAGGTGCCAGTGTAAATATTTAAACATCATTAGGCAGCACGCTCTCCTTGAGAAGCACGCCTTGCCTTTGAAAAGGAAAGTCGGCTGAGTAAATCTACAGGTTCAGAGCAGAGAAAAATGTCACTTGTATCATGGTGAAACATTGCAGGCGGATAAGGCACTGTTTATGCAAAAGAACTGAGTACCACAAATTAAAAAGAAAACAATTTGCTGATTCATCGTCTCCTGGATAAGAATTTTAAACAGAGTTGGTTTTACTGAGCACAATGAAACAACCAGAGAAATACATGGAGAAAGTATTTGCTACTCTTTTGTCTATTTTTTTTTTCCCCAAGTAAGAATAAATGGCAATTCTGGCTGTGGCAGAATTTGTAGGTTTTCCCTGAGTACTTCTCTCCTCTTCCTCCCTCTCCCCACCCCCAACTAAACGAGACTGTCATTTTGGCTCCTGCTGCCTGAAGAAACCTTGGAGACCAGCTCTGGGTGTTTGTCCCAAAGGTGACCTCGGCATCTTCCTCTTGAGACCCCAGCTGCAAACGGCTCTGAACTTTGAGAGCCTGAATGTCATGAAAAGACATGCTAAGCTTCTGTAGAATATTTTTAAGATTATAATTCAATATTTGTGGGATATTCGGAAATTTTACTGGTAGTATGTTTTCTAGTTCACAGTGAAATTATAGCTACCTTTGCTATTTAATAATATAATTTGCCTATTAAATTTGGCTTTTTTATTCATATGCACTCTTTAGGCATTGCAAATTGAAAAAAGATCACAAAAACATTTCTGATTTTCAACCACTTTTTTTTTTTTTGAGGAAGATGAGCCCTGAGCTAACATCTGCCATCAATCCTCCTCTTTTTGCTGAGGAAGACTGGCCCTGAGCTAACATCCATGCCCATCTTCCTCTACTTTATATGTGGGACGCCTGCCACAGCATGGCTTGCCAAGCGGTGCCATGTCTGCACTGGCGACCGGGACCGGCGAAGTGGAACCTGTGAACTTAACCACTGCGCCACCGCGCCAGCCCAGTCAACCACTTTTAACATAACAAATAGGGGCAAATTCAGTGCCTTTGGCAGGTGAGCTCATTAAATCTATGAGTCTAGTAGAAGTCTTTGTAGTTAATGCTCTTCATACTTCACAAGGTGCACACAGCACATGGATAAATGAAGATATTGCTTCTTATGGAAGATCTTGCTGAATCTGGATAAACCTATACTGTAAAGAAACGGTGGAAGGACTCTCCCTGCTCAACACAGCTGAATCCCCAATGGTATTCACAGTAAAAAGTAGAAACGCTCTCAGAGATATGGGGTCTGTAGAAGCAGGAGATCCCACAGGCATAGAAGGAGTGAGGCAATACCCACAACGTGGAAGGATGAACTCACTGAGACACTGAGCCAAGTGGCTATGTCCTGCCAGCACCCAAAAAAACTCCAGAAGGCAAGAAAAATAGGGCATATCTTAGGATCCAGAGAAAAGAAGTCTGTGAAAGGGTTTTGATAGCTCCTGTTGTCAGAAGCAGAAACATTTAGAAACTATTTTTAAAACTGCCTGTAATTTAAACATCTTACCTCTGCCTTTGGGACACAATTATGTAGTTCTTTAAGTTATCCAATTTTTACATAAAGTAGTAGCCTGGGAGAATACCATTTTATAAGTTAGATTGATTTCCTATATACTGTTTATGGCTTTGCTTGCTTTTTGTGTTCAATATGATCAACTTCTGCTAAGTTCATTTTTTTTTAAAGATTGGCACCTGAGCTAACAACTGTTGCCAATCTTTTTTTTCCTGCTTTTTCTCCCCAAGTCCCCCAAGTACATAGTTGTATATTTTAGTTGTGGGTCCTTCTGGTTGTGGTATGTGGGCTGCCGCCTCAGCATGACCTGACAAGCAGTGCCATGTCTGCGCCCAGGATGTGAACCGGCGAAACCCTGGGCCTCTGAAGCAGACCGTGTGAACTCAACCACTCGGCCACGGGGCCAGCCCCATGCTAAGTTCATTTTTATTCTATTATTATTATTATTATTTTGGTGAGGAAGATTGGCCCTGAGCTAGTATCTGTGCCAATCTTCCTTTGTTTTTTATATGTGGGATGCCACCACAGCATGGCTTGATGAGCAGAGTGTAAGTCCGCACCTGGGATCTGAACCTTGAACCCCAGGCCACTGAAGTGGACTGCACAAACCCAACCACTACAACTGGGGTGGCCCCTGCTAAGTTCATTTTTATAAAGACATAATTTACTTCTGAAGAGTTTTCCTTTAGTGGAGATTTTTATGACTATCTTCTGCTTCCTAACTCCTCCTGACATAGGGAAGCCTGGGAAGAAACAGATACAGTGCTTTTTTTCTTTTTTCTTCAAGTCTATTGTTTATGTGCTTTGTCATACAGTGGAAAGAATGATAAATTTCATCTATGAATAGCTTAGGAGAAAAAAGGGAGACCTACACTTAATTGATAATTAAAATTTAGGACTAGTCCTTCCTTGTATATAACTTTCCGTGAAAAAAAAGAATAATATTAAGTGAAAACAATTTGTTCATCTAAAAACATTAAATTATTTGGCTCCATCAAAGCACATTTCTTACTACTCAAAACTTAACATGTGTCCAACTTCCCCTACTCTCTACTGAATAGCATGCATTGTTCTTGCTTGTTAAAAACAGTATAAACAGCATTTCTTAAGATTGCACTGTGATGATGAGAAACTTGATTACCTACTTAAAACAAAACAAAACAAAATTCACTGAAATGCCAAGAAGTAAGGAAATAAATGCAGATTACCACAGAGAGGATCCATTTGGAAGCCTTTTGTTTGTTTTCTTTTAAATAAGATGCTGATTGGAAGTAAAAGGGCTCTGAGTTAAAAGCCTCGTTCTGCTACATTTTATTGCTTTACAGTCTAGGGAACACAGTTTCAGAAGAGGCAGTTTATGCAGCAGTTATCTTAATCTGGGCAGTAGAAAAAGGAACTGGGCCAATATCCCTGATGATGGGCTTCTAGGTAGTTTCCAGGGGTTAAACACCACTATTCTTCTTTTTCTCTCTTACAGATAATTTTTCCCAAAGTGCCCATGGTCCCAGAAATGTAAGATGACTTTCCATTGTTCTCTTGGTAAGGGGGCACGATGAGCATTTGAATCTGTATATATATATGGGTGCCAAATTGAGAAGAGTTGGACTGTGGTGGCTTTGTAATGTAATGTGTCAACTTGGCTAGGCTGAACTACATTTCCCAGAATTCTCTCCCTGTATGTTTGTGGCTAGAGTGGACCACAAGAGACATTCTTATGCGGGTTTGGGCCTTGGAAGTGAAGCAGCAGCCATTTTGTAGCTCATGTTATTGCTTATGGGCTGGCTTACTTCCCTGGCACGGGACAGCAGCCAGACCTACAACGGTTCCACCTTCCCCTGAATCCTTCTCCAGCTTTTCCAACTCCTGGGCTACGTATATGATGAAGGAGGACAGCTTCCCTTGCAGGATATCTATACCATCAAGGTCAGAGGCAGCGAGAACTAACATGGTTTCAGTCTGTCCTCAGGGGTTCTAGCTCATGCTTGAAGGTTCCAGCTTGTACTTGCTTTTCCCTACTTTAAATCTATCTTCCCTTCCAGGCGGCCTTCCCTGAAGTCTTCAAGCTCCAGGATTAGGTGTGAAGACAACAGCTTTACAGAGATTGCTTATCAGTTCCCACAATTGTGTAAGACTAGATATGGTATATGTCACACACACACACACACACACACACACACACACACAGAGCTCCTAGCAGGTTCTGCTTCTGTGATTGACTCCTGACTGTATTATATTGATTTTACAGTTGCGTAAATGCATTATCTTCTTTGGCTTTGCACTTCCAAAAACTTTATCATTCAGAATGGAGTACTGTAAGTTGGTTATGTAAATTTTGTACTTGGAAGATTAAGTAAATTAAACTCAATACCTGAATTTTGGAGAACAATAAACTTGATCAGATGAACAGCTTGTTCACATCTTTAAGCTTTTCACAACTGCCTAACTTATAAAAATTGCTTTGTGACAAAATAAAAAGAGATAACACACACATTCTCCTCAGAAATGTGGAGGTAAATTTCAGAAGAGGTCAATTTAACCAGTCGGGTGGTTGTCTCTGAGTAGCAGGAAGTGACAGAGTGGAAGCCAAGGCATCAAGGAGATGTTGCTATTGGTATAAGACTTTCCTAGCATTATTTGACTCCCTAAACTAGTTACATGGAATATTTTGATAAAAACAAACATTGGTTACAAGAAAGTTTTAATGAAAAGCAAAATCCTTGCCACCTATCTGTAACAGGGCAGGCAAGAAGAAAGGAAATGGGAAAGGTTATCATTTGAGTTGGACAATAGAATTTAGTTCTGGAGAGATTCCAATAAAAGTTGAAAGGAAGGTCAAGTTTGGGGAAGAATACGAAACAGTAAGATTTAAAGGGAGAAGAGAATGAGCTCTTCCTTCTGGAAGAGTCATTGGCTACAAAAAGAAAATCTTGGCAGCATCTTCTCAGGCTTCTCTTTCCACCCCACCTCTGCCTTCTCTCATATATATCTAGTGTACCGAATGGATCCAAACCTAAGAAGTTATTGAAACACACTGAAGCAGCTCCCTTCAGAGCTATTTCACAGACTTGAGGAGCCTTGAGTTCTGGGACTAGCATAGCAATGGCCATAAACAGTAATTATCACTTAAGAAAACGCTCTGATTCCTCACACGGCTTGATTATGTTTTAGTCTCATTCATTTCCTTTTCGTGACTCAAGCATTTGGATTTCAACCCCTCCCCAATTTGACCTTTCCCTCAGCATCTATTGTTTTCTACCCAAGTTTATATGCAGAAACATGACTGGAGAATATCAGGAGTGATTTAAGTCAAGGCAAGAGTGAAAAAAGTTAGGTAGTTAATCCTTTAACAATGTCCCCCTCCCCCACCAAAAAAGTTGGATGAGAGGTTTTAAAAAAGAGAAAAAAGATAAGGTTGGGAGGAAAACAACAAGAAAGATCTAAGGAAAAGTTCTGGGGAAACAGTTCTACTTTGGCAGAAGAAAAACAAACTGTAAATTTGGCAGCTTTGCTAGTCTTATTTCAAAGTAATAAAATAGTTAGGTATTATCTTCCTAATTCAATTATATTCATTTTAGAACTGCCTGTTCCTCCATAATTTGTAGCTTATTCCTTAACCCATTTGGTAATTCCAGCTACAGAAATTTCTAATGAATCCAGTGAAGCCCGAGCACTAAATGAAAAGGATCATAATACTATCCTGCCTTCCTATACACTTTTTCCTTCTAAAGACATAAAGCATTTCACAGATACTTTCTCTTTTATTCACCAAGCATTTTGAAGACCGCAACAGAAGGCTGTGGATCTTAAGTCATGTGAATTGTCAGGAAGAGACCCAAATTCCAGACTTTAAGTTCTGGAGTTTTTCCACTGAACTCTGCCACCTCTTTACACCCAGTGACATACTTTCCACACTGTGGTTCCTTCTCATTGAGGATTATTCATCTTCCTGATTCCTAATTCCCAAGGAATCTCTCATAGCGAGCTTTCTCTAGGTTCGTTCCGTTCCATTCATTAATCTGTTTGGGTACAATTCCTCAATCAGTTACAAATTCAGTCAACGCCTGTTCCTCCTGACTTCTCATCAAAGAGATTCTACTCTGGCTCATGCTCTCACCTGGAGGTTCCTTTAGAAACCTGGGATGGAAATTGGGCCTTAAGACAAGCTCATTTATCAGACTGCATACTCTTAATTCCTTCTTACCTACTCTGAGTTTTAATTTCCTTTTATAGATGCTTGTTTGAAATCACTTTTTCCAAGAGCAAGTCAAGAGCTTAGCAAAGAAGGGAGAGGTTTTGACTGTTGTCTTAGCTGTTGACTCAAGGACTTTCAGTATTCCTTGCTCTGTGACTCTGAAAATAATTTCTTTGTGCTTTCAAACTAGATATTAATAAAACTGGAATCTCTCCAATGGCAGAATAATTACTCGTTGTAAAATATTATGACATTGATATGAGATATTAAGAAGTCCCAGCTTCTTAAATGCCATTGGCTACCCACAATCCTTACGTTTATGGACCAAAAAAGAAAATGAGTAGGATTTGTGTGTCTGTGTGGAATAGGCTGTGATGGGGGTGAAATGACTGGCAGGTGAATTATCCAAAATCAATGATTGCATCAGACAAGCCATTGAGAAGCGAGAGGGCTATGTCACCTACTGGCTCCTGTGAGAGAGGTCCATTAGTTTTGGCTACATTTCAAAAAATAAAATGGAAAGATAGAACCCTTATTTCCCCATTCAAAGGTATTCCCCAGATGCTCGACAAAGCTTATGTATTAAAATATATGATACAGTGGGCCATGGAGACGCCAGAACCATGGCTTGGGCAGTGCGAGAATTGTAGGGCGGGGGCATCCAGGGAGGCTGAATGAGGCAGTGTCTATGGGTGACCTGCTGATCTGTAAAAAGATGATGATGGTGTTCTCCAAGGCATCAGGCTGCTGGAGGAGCTGCTGCCCAAAGGAAGCAAAAAGGAGCAATGAGGCTGTATCTTCTGCCTGGCTGAGGGCACCACCACTCAAGGAAGGGGAGGAGGCCCTAAGACACATGCAGGGGCTGCTGCAGGCTGAGCAGCCAGGCTAAGGAGTTGAAGAAAGGAGAAAACTGTCTCTGTCCTTCTTGCTTTGTCACTTCCTGCCGCCCCACTCCCCACCATCCCTATCTCTAGCCCCCCACACTTTGTTCCTCATCGCCAGGTCCCTCTGAATTTCTGGTTATTAAGACACCTTCCCTCTGCATGTTTAGGCCCTTTCAGTCTCTCTTTTAATGACCTCACTCCCAGAAGTTCCCCCTCAGCATCCCCTCACTCCTCCCCCCCACCTCGATCCTTCTGGATGAGATTTAGGAGATAGGCAAGTCACATGATTTCTTTTTTTTTTTTTATTAGGAAGATTAGCCCTGAGTTAACTACTGCCAATCCTCCTCTTTTTGCTGAGGAAGACTGGCCCTGAGCTAACATCCATGCCCATCTTCCTCTACTTTATAAGTGGGACGCCTACCACAGCATGGCTTTTGCCAAGCGGTGCCATGTCCACACCCAGGATCCGAACCGGTGAACCCCGGGCCGCCAAGAAGCGGAACGAGCCCACTCAACCGCTGCGCCACTGGGCCGGCCCCGCATGATTTCTAAATTCTCTCTCAACATGGATTATTTCTACGTATGAAAAAAATTAGTCTAGATTATGTTGATTCTTAATAGAATTAACTTAATAGAACTTTGGAATGTCTATTTTTTAAACCAATTTCTCCAATTTTGCCATTGCTCTAATAATGGAACTGCATGATGCAATATAAATTAAGGGTCAAATGGTTCTTATGCAGGTACCTATGCAGGCAAAAGATGGAGGGAGAGACCCGCGTCATGAATTCACTCATTTGCCCTGTGTGAGAGGATAAGAAAACTAAGGAAACCCAGTCTGGACAAAAGGGAGTAGAGATGATAATGGCTCAGGATCCTTTGATCTTCTGCTCAGTATTACATTGGAGTTTGGTGGCAAAATCAGCCTAGAATCCAGGTCTCCAAATTTTTGATATCATGGTACCCATGAAGTGCCTGAGCTTAACAAGTCAGGAAGAGGAGCTGGAATCTCGGCTCTGTCTCTTACCATAAGCGTGTGAATTTACAAAAGTTACATAGCTTCTTTGAAACTGTTTCCCTCTCTGCGAAATGGGGATACATTTGCTGGGAGGATTAAACGAGCTAACCAGGCAAGGGCCAAACAGGTTCACGAAGGTTAGCCTTCTCCTCTCCCTCCTTAGCCCTTAGCTTGATAGCTGGAGCAAACCCTAAGGACTGCAGAACTCCTAGATTCCCAGATCACATCAAGGGGAGGAAGGTGGCAAATCCTTATCAGGAATTTAAGCTCCCAGCTTATTTGCCCTTGGCTCAGTGATACTTATCTTTGTGCTGAGATAATTCTCAAAACCTCTCTGGAACTCAGCTCATTCCTCCATGGGATGAAGAAATAACAATCTATGCCCTTAAAACACAGTTAGGTAAAACACCAATTAACATTTATAAAATACGATGTTACCCAAAGATGAAAGTGCAGAGTCAAAACACATTTTCAGTAAAGGCTATTATTGGACAGGGCAGTGTTTCCAAAAATGTGGGATGTGAATTGCTGGTGGTACACAAAACGATTTCAGGTGGGAATTGGTTGTGCATAAATGACATAGAATACATAAAGAGAAAAGTTAGTCCTTTTTCAATTGTCTTTGATTACATCAAGAAGTAAGTCTTATTTTGGGTCTCTAACACTTGCTTATACCTTTCTTTAAAAAGAGAGTAAACCTCAGGCTTCATGCTCTCAGCAAGAGGAGTAGTTAGGCAAAACTTAGAAATATTTCCAAAGTTTTTATTTTTACTTTTATCTTTAATTATAGCAAAAAATGCTGGTTTCCCATTTATGATAATGGCCAAAAAACTTCGTTTTAAAATATATTACATATTAGACAAGTTTTAATTTTAAGAAATGACTTGGTTCAAATAAAAGTATTAAGTAAGTACTAATACAGATAATATGTGGATTCAGACAAATTGAAAAGGTTTTTCGCAAATGACTGAAGTTTTAGAAACACTGGCCTCGTGGACAGGGAGTCAGGACACCTGGATTCTGGGCCTTCCTCAGGTAGTAACTTACCGTGTGACTCTGGTGGAGTCACTTTAACCTCTCGGAGCCTCAGCATCTTCATCTGGATGCCAACAGGGCTTGCTTAGGTGGTCTCTCGGCATCCTTCCAGTTGTAATATTCTATAATTTGAAGGAGATGAATAGGGCATTTTCTGTTCTTTTGGCTAAGATCAATTGCTCTGACCTTCTACCCTATTTTCCTTCTATACCCCACTTCAGGCGTTTTGATATCTAAACCAGAAGAAATATGGATCAGACAAACATAACTAAGGCACATATTATTCCAAAAATGCAACAGAAAGGAAGGAATTCTTTGTAATGGAAAGAACAGTGGATTTTGAGGGAGGTAACATTCTTTCTGGTCCTCACTTTGCCATTTACTGACCGAGTGATCTTAGGTAACCATAAATTCCCTTTAGCACTTGCATTCTATGAGATCCAAATGAGTCTAAAAAAGGAAATACATCACCTGAGAATTCACTTCCTTTCCTTTCTGAGATATTAAACACCCCACAGTAATATTTTATTAGAGGCTCAAAGCTGAAAGGAGATCTTCATTTTAACTCTCATTTTGATATTAGCACGGACCTCGGTACATAGTTGGTAATCAGTAAATATTTACGAATAAATAAAGAGTGGCTTCTCATGAACGTGAGGCCAAGAAGAATCACATCTCATCAGGTAAGAACTTAATTAATTCGAAGGGAGTTCACTGAACACCTACTATTTGGCAGCCATATTTGCCAGGAAATATACCTTTTGATCTTCCATAAAGAGCAAAATGAAAAAGACACAACCTCTGTCTTCCATTAACTTAGGACCCTTTTCAGGGAGATGGCACATATACCGATAACTACACTATGCTAAAAGAACAACAATGCAGTGGGAAAAGTGCTAGGCTTCTTGCGAGCAGAACTGTGCCTCATCCTCACCCTTCCACTAACTAGTTGTACGAATATGAGAGTCATTTGTACAATCGAACATCAGTTTCATCACCCATAAAATAAGGTTACACTGTATGATGCCTAAAGTCTGCAGCTATGAGTCTGAAAAGGATTGTATGCCTCTGAGAATTAGTTTTAAATGCTTAGCCCTGAAGACTCTTAACTAAATACTGGAAATGATCTCTTCAACACACTTATTTTTCCATATAAAAGTAATTAGCAAAGTCATACAAAATGTTTTTTTTTTTAAGATTTTACTTTTCCTTTTTCTCCCCAAAGCCCCCCAGCACATAGTTGTATATTTTCAGTTGTGGGTCCTTCTAGTTGTGGCATGTGGGATGCCGCCTCGGCGTGGCTCAATGAGCGGTGCCAAGTCTGCCATGTCCGCGCCCAGGATCTGAACCGGTGAAACCCCGGGCCACTGCAGTGGAGAGTGCAAACCCAACCACTCGGCCATGGGGCCGGCCCCACAAAATGTTTTTTTATTGGCTTCAATCCACGATTGCCTCAATTTTTGAACTCTGCTACCAGCAAACTTTCTATTTTGACTTCTTTTTATTTTTGTTAAGACAGTAATACGAACACTTGCTTTCTAAATTAACCTCAGACACTCTTTTGGGAAGTTAGATGAAAGATTCAGTTCAATTCCATTCAACAAACACTTATTGAAAATCAATTATGTGCAAAGTCCTAAAAAACAATTCCAAGATAAAGAAAGGTCACAGCTCTTAAGGAACCTACAACCAAGCAGAGAAAATAAAACATTTCCATATATCAAGAGGATTCATTACATAGAAAGAAAAAGCAAATTCAGAAAGTGAAACAATATGGATGACTTTAAAAACCTTAGAAAGAAATGACGTGGAGGAGTGTTGGAGTCAGAAATCCCTCAGCCTAAAAATACTATGACCTAAAATTAGCAAGTAAAGGCATCAATAGGAAGATCCTGCATTTAAATCCAGTACACAGGGCAAGACTGGCTGGCAGGGGCCAGAAGCTCAAACAGAGACAGCCTGTGAGCCGTCCGCAGGACTCTCTGGGTCTCCTGGAAAAAGACTCCAATTCCAGCCAACACCACGGCCCTCCACCAGAAGGGAGAAACAGCTGACTTATAAGTCTGCCAGAAAAGCCAGGCAACTGGACATGGGAAGACTCAGGAAGCATTTCCCAAACAAGAAACAAAAGACGGGGCGGGGGGGGGGGGGGGGGGGGGGGGGAGGGGCCGAAAGGGGGGGGGGGGGGGGGGGGGGGGGGGGGGGGGGGGGGGGGAGCGGGGGGAGGACCAGTAAGAGAAATCTTTGAGTTTTGTGCAGTCGGTGAAGGATAATTTTCTTCCCCCTCATAATCACTATAGAATGGTCACAGACAGAAATATTCAGAAAAACAAAAACGCAAAGCTCTATCAGAGGAAGAAAAAAATGATATGAGGGAAACCTTTATCATATGGTGGAACATTCCATTTTATACAGATTTCTCCTGAAGGTCGAGCTAAAGGACACATCCGACACATAAGTGCCCTGAGTCTGGGGGTAAGGAAAGGAGGGAGATGGAGCTGGGTTAGCTCAGCCTCAAGCACAGAGAATCCTACAGAACATGGGGCGGGAGGCTGGGGGGCCAGACAGGCTCCCGCTTACTCTTTAGATATAACAATGCAATAATTTCCTATAAGCTGCCAGAAGCATTCTGGCTCAGACAAAGATGTAGAAACATCTAGACTGGCTGACCCATTTTTCACACTTTAGAGCCCTTTTGGTATAGTTGTAAACTAAGATCAAATTATACATCTTTGAAAACCCATGCTAATATTCTCATACCACACTGTCAAACACCCCACGAAAAATGTGAAATCAGGAAGAAAAGTGAAGAATAAGAGAGCAGGGTAAAAGTGGGGGCAGTATTAGACATTGCACACCCAGCAAGACTACCATAGGCAAAAGGAGTTGCCTCCAGAATTTTCCTCTGGGCCCTATTATTTTTCCAGCATGTTCCACAATTATCTCTTACTATTTATTTATTTAAGATTGGCACCTGAGCTAACATCTGTCACCAATCTTCTTTTTTTTCTTCTTCTCCCCAAAGCCCCACAGTACATAGATGTATATTCTAGTTGTGGGTCCTTCTAGTTGTGGCATGTGGGATGCCGCCTCAGCATGGCCTAATGAGCAGTGCCAGGTCCGTGCCCAGGATCTGAACAAGTGACACCCTGGGCCACCGAAGCGGAGCGCTCGAACTTAACCACTCGGCCGGGGGTAGGGGGGTGGGGCCCTCTCTTACTATTTATTAATGCATGCGTTTATGTGTATAAATTATGCTCATCCTTCTAAATCCTGAGCAAATTCCACACTCTTCAACCTAGAATCCCATACCCAACTCCACAAATCCCACGATTTGAAACTCCTGCCCAGCACCCAAGCACAGGATAATTTGGGATGAATTCTCAGGCTTTGCCTAAGGCTTAGGCTAGAGTAGCTATAGTAACCCTAAGAGGTCCAAACAGCAAAAACAAGCAAAGAAGGAACTCTCCTATTGCTTAAACAAGGCAGGCTTTCCAAGCTGTTATTAACTTTTTTTTGTTTGTTTGGTCGTGGTCAATACAGAGTCAAAAAACGATGGCAATCTTTTTCATCTTTGAAATTTAACCTCATTAGGGAAGAACAAAATATTTGGTGGGCTTCAAACTCCTGTTGTAAAATGTATTTACTTATTTTTATTTTAGTCATGTTTGGTGGTTGTTTTAAATAAATATTGCTTCCTTTTAGTTATAGGAAGAGGACGCTTACTTTATACTCTCACCAAGACAATAGGTTTAGAAATAAGATCCTGCAGGAATCCTTCCCAGGACTCCTTACTTAGAGATTTATCTGTAACTTCAGAGACCCACATAGATGTACAATCTTAAAAGCAATCTACTTGAACTGCTCTAACTTATGGTGAATATGGATTCTCCTAAAAAAGGCCACAATTGTGAACTGGTTAGACTCATGACATCAAGGGAAGTACACCTCAACGTCCACATGAGTAGTGAAAAGTTAATTACAGGAGAAGCCCACTTTTCCGCGCTATTAAGTATTATGTATTCTGGGGGAGGAAAGGAAAAAGTTCACCTCCAAACTAAGTTAAGTTTACCTCCAACGATGCAATGAAAAGTGTTTATCATTATGGGAACATATTATTTTATAATATGAAAGAAAAAAGGCAAGATACAACATTTTATTTTGTAGTCTACTCAAATGCTAATTATTCACATCTGCATCATTATATTTGCTCTCTTTGAACAAAAGAATGTAGTAATTATTGCTCCCTCTCTCTTACGCTTAAGTACCTCCTTGTCAGTATAAGAAAATGGTGTAGAAAAAACATACTCTTAAGAGGTATAACTAAATGAAAAGGCCAGACTGTTGAGACAACATTCCACTGGCATGCTTTGCCAGTTGAGAAAATGGTCAGGAAGCTGTTGGCTAGCAAGAATAAACTACTACTACTGGTATTTTCCATGAATTTGTATGGTGTAATACAAGTAAACAGAAGTAATAGCAGTTGGGTAAAAGGATTAACAGGGACTGATAGAAATATTGGCATATGAGCTACAGGACTGCATTAAACATTTTCTTTTGTTCTACGCTAAATATTCAGCAACTAGCCTCCGTGTCTGGCAGAGTAATCCGTCAATAAACACGTTAACAACGTGTATTTAACAAAGTGTAACAACGTGACTTTTTTTAATAAGGAGGGAGGATGCTTTCTTATCTGCCTTTAAACATTTCACTATTATCACTCAGGCAAAGAAAAAGATGAAGTAGACATGCCCTACATGTCGTCACTTGAGATCTCGCAGTCTGGCTTTGCAACTCCTCTCCCATCAGTATCTGCTGCATATTTGAAATTCCCAGCCTTAAATGTCCTCCTTTGGAATAAGATTTAGAGTCCATAGAAGGGCCCGTGAAAATGCAAATATGTCATCTGTAAAGGGGGACCAACTTGGCTTCCGGCAGACACCGACACATTTATCAGCCCCGCTGTGTGAATAGCTAGCTGCCTCCCTGAGGCCTAGACCTTGGGTGCAGGAAGGGCCGCTTCTGAGCTGGCACGGTGGGGGTCTGCCTCGGCCAGCGGCCAGGACACTGCTGCTCACCAGCCTCGCTGCAGCTCCGGGGCAGGCCCAGCAGCAGCAGCCAGTCAGGACAAAGGCAGCCCAGGGAGGTCCCGCGGTGGGGTGGGACGCTATCCTGCCTGGTCCCCTCCGCCCTTCCTAAAACCGGCTGGCTCGCGTCAGAACGATCGCGGCCAGACGTGCGGTGAATAGCGATGTTCATTCTCATCCTGTCTTTCTCATCGGTGCAACCTCCAGTTCCTCAGCACGTGCGGGCTGGGGAGGTGGCCAAGTCGACTTAAAATCTGAAATGTCCTTTTTGTTCTTTTCGGTTCAGCCAGTTTAAATTCCATGCAATCTTCAAGCTGTGGGCTAACACGTATTATGCAAGTCTCGGCCTTTTCAAAGGCACTCAACTTCTAAATGCCACACTCACGGGCCGCCCGGGAAAACCAGATGGCGCTGAACCTAGTCGGCAGGTTCCTACCCAACATCAGGCCCTCCCCCTCGGCCTCCTCGCTCTTCCTGCTCCCGGGGTCGGGCCCCCAGCCCACGCCCCCGCGCGCCCGGAGGGAGGGCGGGGCGCCCGGCCCAGGCCGTCACGTCCCGAGCGTCGGGAGGCGGGGCCTCTGTCGGTGACGTCATCAGACCCCGCCCCGCCTCCCTGATATCACCGGCGCCGCCCGCCATTTTGTCTCTAGTGTCTCGTTGGCCGTCGGCAGTGCAGGAGCAAGTGTCTTAGTCCGTAGGCGTGAAGCAGGGACCAGGGTCTATTGTCTGTATTTGACTCCATAGTTTGGTCCCAGGCCTTCCAAAGCTTTCCTGGGGCAGTCGGCCGAGGCCACCGCGACCGCCCCCGCCCCTCCCCTCCGTCCCCGGGACCGGGAGGGACCGAGTCCGTGTCACGCCCCTCCGCGCCTGCCGTTCCCTTCTGTGTCGTTGCGTCCGCATCGCGTCCCCGGAATCAGACGGTGCCCCATAGATGGCCAGCTTTCCCCTGAGGGTCAACGAGAAAGAGATCGGTGAGGAACGGGACGGGGGGTGCGGGGTGCTGGGGGGCGCGCGGGGGCTGCGGAGAGGCAGGGACTCCCGGGGGAGGCTCAGGAGGAAGCGTCTCTGAGTTCGAGGGAAGGAGGGGCAGCCGGAGCCAAGCCCTGGAGCCGAGAGGAAGGAAGCGGCCCTGCGAGCGGCTGTCGCCGGAGGTGGATAGGATCGACATCGCTGCGGCGCCTACTGTGCGCCTGGCACCGAGGGGCGCGGTGCGCGCATCTCAGGGTCGAGGGGTACCTGGGGGCCCCAGTGACCGTGTGGCCAGGGCGGACACGCAGCCCTGGGGGCATCGAGTGGACAGGCGGGTGCTGGGCAAGTTTCGGGGACCCTAAGTTAACGATGGGAAGACTAAACTTCTGTGTTCTGAGCTGTAGTGAAAGGAGGGGTCCTCATATACCAACCACGCTTTAAAGAGAAATGCGACCGAAAAAGTGCAGTCAGCCTGGAAAAAGCAGTATTTTTAAAAAGGGTACGGCGGTAAGAAAGGCAGCAGTTCAGGGGAGGAAACGCAGCATTATCTTTCACACACATAGGAGCAGGGGGGAGCAGAGTGGTTGGGTGGAGTGACAGAAGAAAAGCTGTTGTAGGGAAGAGCAGTCTGTGAAAAGGCTGTCTGGAAGCTGGTTTCGTGCCAGCCCTGCCACGCCGAAGTCAGGGCTGTAGAATCCTTTCTCTTAAGGTAAAGTAACTGGAACAACTTTTGGGGGAGTTGGGGGTGCTGTGCATTGATTGATATGCTTAGTAAACATTGAACTTATCAAGTCACCGTGTTAGACATCTTAAATATATACAATTTTTATTTTAAAAATGAAATACATTCAGCATCCAAAAAGACCCCCAAAACGGCCTAACACTGAACTTACTGTGTTTATTAAATGAAAATTGGAGGTGACTACTGAGCAGAGTCTGCATTTTCCTGTTCTTCAAGTAAATGTGTGCCTTTACTAAATACGTGGAGGAGATATTTCTAGAGAAAGGGAGAACTAAAGCAGGCAAAATGCCTTCTCCCCTGTAGGAGGTGAATTTTTATATCTAGAGACAGCTGTCTGAGATTTCTGCACTTTTGTTCTCTTAGGGATGATGTTGAATGGCTGGTCAGGAAGGGACTTTAATTCTGCTTTTAATAACTTTTTTAAACATACAGAGAACACAGAATTCGTGTCCAATTTTTATTGTAACTGTCCTTTAAGACTAGTAAGTACCTCCTGAAGTGGAATGTGGAAGTCAAAAGTTCTTATTCTCAGTCCAGTGGGGTTTTTTCCCTACTACGCAGTAATATTACAGATGGCTGATCTGCCTTTCATTTATCTGTGTTTTACCTCATCTTGATGAACCATTGAAAACTTTCCAGTCCTCCCATCTAAGGGACGGATAGAGCTTCTTAGCATACCTGCATAAGGTAGAACCATCCACTAAGTAACCTTTTTATTTTTAATTAAATTTTTTTTTTTTGCATATTTAGGTCTCTGTTATTTCCTGAATATAGTATAAAGTTACCAGCTAAGTGCCAAATATCTATCCAAAAGGACTTTGGCATTTTCTAACCTTTTTTTGAACCTCAGTTTTTTGTTTCTCTTTTTTTTTGTAGTATCATTTGGATACAAAGTTAAACGCTAATATCTCGGTGTAGCTTTGTGTCTATCAGTAAGGCCTGACATTTCCCCTTTTTTCTTGAGTGTTAATTACTGGTGTTTGGTTTCTGAAGTACATACTGAAAGGAGAGGCAAGATGCTATGCATGACTACAGAAGTCTGTGACGGAGTTACTGCTGTGGGCTCCTGCCACAGATCCTCCCTTTGTAGTGATGAAATGCAGGGAAGAATGTGAAGGAGCTAAATCTGGTTTACTTGCTTCGGCAGTGACTCAGATGATGTGTTGTTACCCCACAGAGATTAATGATGTAGCATTGTTTCTTATGGCCGATTTCCCAATGGCAGGCAGTTTTTCCCTTATATGGAGCTCATTAAATCATAGATTTCATAGGATACTAACATTAAATAGTTGCAGGTTATGTAATAAAGATTTAACTTAAAAAATTTTTTTCCAAAGCACTTCATTTTAAACCTCGCGTTAGTTTATAATGTTGTAACCAGTAAGTATTTAAATGAGTGCTGAAATCATTTGACTGAAATGCAGAGATCATTTGAAATGCCTGCTAGGCGTTTCACAAGGTACTTATTAGTACAATAGTTGTCACAGTATAACGTCTTAGGCGGTTCTTTAAATAGTAGCTCTGTTTCTTGAATTTCTCTAGAATAAATTAGCTAATTATTTTGTGGTCTTCGTTAGTTGAACCAGTTTTTTAGTTGTTAATTTATTGCCACCCTTTACACAAGAGGAGTTTTGTGATTGTGGCCCAGGTAAACAAAGAAAAATACAGAGTGATCCTAAAATATAGACAAGAAACGAGTCTTCTTGGGGCGAGTTGACTTGTCTTGGTTATGCTTGCTAAAGGAGAGGTGAGTTCTAGTCTAATTTACCAGGTGTTTTGAAGTTGAATGCAAGGCCAGTCCTGTTTTTTTTTTTTTTGGCTGAGGAAGATGCCCTGAGCTAACATCAGTTCCTGTCTTCCTCCTCTGTATATGAGGGTGGCAGCCACAGCATGGCTGACAAGTGGTGTAGGTCCACACCTGGGATCCCAACCTGCGAACCCAGGCCGCCAAAACGAAGTGCACCGGACTTAACCACTATGCAGCAGGGCTGGCCCCCTGGTCCTCTATTTTTTGAGGTAGAAGTTACATAAGTATACTCATCTAGTTTAACCAAGGGCTTTCTAAGATAATGTTTGCATTTTACAGTTGAATTTTAAAAACCTCCTTTCCTTACTTTTGAACTTTGATTTTTGTCTCCTAAAATTTATAGATTTTGAAAGATAGATGTGGTTAAATAGAAACCCTAGTTAAAAAGATTTAGTCAGGGGTTGCAAATTCAGGGGCCAGGCACATAAAGTATCCTAGTGAAATGACCGTACAAGACTGGGCTTGGAGGGGTGTAAGAACCTGGAGCAGCAAGCCCTTTCAGAAGTCCTCTGTGTATTTAAAAAATCGTTCTGCGGGCATATGAGGGTCACTGGTTTGTGAATTTTGTATTAAGAAAGTCATGTTCCTGCCAGTGAAGTTACTGTCACCTTTTTCTGTATTGGTACAAGTGGGGCAGGGGTAGGTGAGTGGTTCTGCTGCTTTGGTTAAACCACACCTAGAGTATTGCGTTTAGTTCCGGGTGCCACTTTTATGAGGGCCATTACTAACTGGAGTTTATCCAGAAAAGTGTGATGAGGGTAAAGACGGAGAGTGGACTTGAAACCAGGTAATCTAAGGAATGATTGAAAGGTCTAGACATTTTAGCCAGTTGAAAAGATTTAGTTGCTGATGTCACGGCCATCTTCAATATAGGAATGTCGTATGAGAGCAGAATTAGGCTTATTCTCTTAGGCCAGAATCAGGACTGAGTGGGTGGAGTGGCAAGGAGGGAGATTTTAAGTCATCAAAAGGAAAATTTCTGACAATCTGAGCTGCACTAAAATAGGATAAGCCTTGTAACAGTGTTCGTATTTATGAATATCATAAAAAATAGGTCTCTGCTTTTGTTTTTTACTTTTTAAACTGTAGTTCGTTTGTTAATGTATCAAAGAATTGGGCAAGGGAGTATTTAAATCACTTAAGAACGGGAGCTTATGGGGGCTTCACCTTGGCCGAGTGGTTAAGTTCTCACACACTGCTTCGTTGGCCCAGGATTTCGCCGGTTGGGATCCTGGGCGCGAACCTAGCACTGCTCATCAGGCCACGGTGAGGCGGCGTCCCACATGCCACAACTAGAAGGACTCACAACTAAAAATACACAACTATGTACTGTGGGCGTTTGGGGAGAAGGAAAAATAAAATCTTACCTGTCATGCCAGGTGGTACACCAGCTATTGATGGGGCGGAGCACACGTTGAAACTGGAAGTGACAATGAACTAGAACGTTCTGGGGGTTTATGTATATATCTCTGCTCTAGCAATAGGAGTATGAGTCCTTATTTGAACTGCAACACATAGATTATATTGAAGTTTGGTTGTTGGAAAGTTTAAGCTGAAATCATAAAAATACACTGTAGAGTTAACCAGACAACCAACCAACCACAGAATAGATAATAGGGAAACTAAACCCACAATAACTTATAACTAAAAAGGAAGAATAGCAAAATTTGCCATCAAGACCAACCCAAGACAGCATTGGTAATACACTGGTAAAGAAGATCCTTTGCCAAAACTGAGGAAATTACAGCTGAGTTTGCATGCATGCATGTTCAGTAGTGGCTTGTTGACCATGCTTCTTGTTAAATAAGGAAGAAAAATGCTCTGTATATACTGTTAATATGCCAGTTTTTGTTACATACTCTTAACTAAATTAAAAATACATGACAGTCCATTTTTTGGCCTTAAAAAACAAGAGAGTTACTTCCATGTTGGGTCAATTTGTGGCCCATTAGGAAGATGCTTGAGAACGACTACTCCAGAATCACGAATGTCACGCGTTTTAAAGCACTAGTTGGGAGGTTCAACTAGATAACCATTAAGTCCTTTCAAGTTCTGAGGGTTTTGTGACACTTGTGACCTGGGCCTGAAAAAAATAAGAATGTTCTGTTTTTTTTTTTTTTAATGAAGTCTAGCTGATATAGACCATTTTATAGTGCTTTCCTTTGAGTAATGTATTTTATAGTGGTTTATGGTTTTTGAAAACTACAAAACTTAATTTGGAAGATAACTTCAGTCTCTTGTATTTAAATGTTTGGTGAAAACATAAGGCAATGCAAAAGTCAGGACTTTAGTAATTGCTGACTCTAATTGATCGTTATATTATTATTTGGCCATATCTTTTTACTGAAACTTTGTGAAAAAGCACTTGCTTGGGGAAATTTTAGGAAAATCACTTCACCAAAACTTGAAGATACAGCCATCCCTCGGTATCTGAGGGGGATTGGTCCCTTATGTACGGTGGTGAATAGGATGAATACAGTCGGTCCTCTGTCTGTGGTTTTCACATCTGCAGACATGGAAAGCCAACTGTAGCTATTATCATTAAGGGGTCTTTACACCACATATCTTCCCTCAAAGGGTAGAAAATAGAACTCATCATACCTTGTCTACATAGAAAAGGGAAAAAACTCGGTGGAGTTGAGTGAGTCCCAAAGTAATAGGGAGACAGTCTCAAATTCATTGTTGGTTACATATGACATCCTGTATTTTTATTTTTTCTTTTAGTGAGATCACGTACTATAGGTGAACTTTTAGCTCCAGTAGCTCCTTTTGACAAGAAATGTGGTCGTGAAAATTGGACTGTTGCTTTTGCTCCAGATGGTTCTTACTTTGCTTGGTCACAAGGACATCGTACGGTAAAGCTTGTTCCGTGGTCCCAGTGCCTTAAGAACTTGTAAGACTCTTTTTCTTTTTTCTATTTTGTATCTATTTGTGGCATTTATTGTTTTCTCTCCGTGGACTAATAAGATTTTGATATTTAAGCTTTTCCTTTGTAGACTGTCGTAAATGTATTTTAATCATAAGATGAATAGATTTATTGGAAAATTTGTGGGAAGAATTATCTAGCCTTATGCATTATAGAACACTTTCTCAGATACTTTTGTGTCTTTAAGTTTTTCTGTGTATTAAAAGGGAGATTAATTGTGCCTTGTTGGTGTATGTATTGAGTTGTGCCAGGATAGGTGACCTTTGTTATGTGACGCTTTTTGGATTTCACAATAATTTATTAGCTAACAGTGGTGCGTTGATCACATAATTACTTTTTATGCACTTACAGTCCCCTCTGGCTGGGGTTGATTGAGTTTGAATGTTTATTGAAAGTTTTTCCAAAATGTAACATATACTGAATTTAATCTTTCCCTGCTTTGTGTGTCTGGTTGACCTTCGTGGTTATGTTCGCTGTTGTCTTTATTGCATATTACTTTAAGCCTAGAAAGTACGGGAAGCTACTGATTACTATGGGTTTTTTTAAAGGTAATTTTCTGCTGTCAGCTTCACAATATCTTAAGTTATTGGGGTGTTTTTTGATGCTTGTTTATTCTTCTTTTAGGTTGATTAAAGGAATCCTAATTGATATAGTGGTTTTGAGGAAAATTTTGAAACAAATAAATTATAAGTTGCTTTATTGTTGGGCTTATTCTCTTTCTCAGCCACTGAGAATTTCTTTTGATCTGAATTTATTCAGTCATGCCCTCATAGCTAATAGCTACTTTTCCCCTTTCCATCTATAGGATTCTGTTGTTACTCAGCATCGCTATAATAATACTGAGGTTACTTTAACAAACATTTATCACTATTATCCACAGGAGTCCAGAATAAATAACAACTAGATTTCAATCTGACCTTTTTTTCCCCCCAGTCTCTTGCATGGCACCAAGAATATTACGAATTCAAGCAGTTTGAGATTGTCAAGACAAAATAGCGATGGTGGTCAGAAAAACAAGCCTCGTGAACATATTATAGACTGTGGCGATATAGTCTGGAGTCTTGCTTTTGGATCTTCGGTTCCAGAAAAACAGAGTCGCTGTGTAAATATAGAATGGCATCGATTCCGATTTGGACAAGATCAGCTCCTCCTTGCCACAGGGTTAAACAATGGGCGTATCAAAATATGGGATGTATATACAGGTACGGAGTTAGTAGTTTTAAAAGCAAACCTACTGATTTTGTGCTGCAGGGCATTGCTCATGGGTACTAGAATATGTGATATGAGGATTTTAATTTCTGAAAAGAAAGAATTGGTGCTATGAATGTATCTTTATAATTGGCCTGCATAGCATCTTCAGCTCATGGTTTTAATTTAGGAAAATAGAGTTCACACTGCTTGATCACTCTTCAGAGAATAGTACAGCAGGAAGGGCATGTCTGAGAAATGTTTAGTTAATTATCGCTTACAAACTCGTAATTTAGGCTATGACTCAGCGAGCAAGGTGTTTTCTCATATACTTTTCCAATGATTGATAGCTTAGAGGCTTTCAAGGCAAATCTGTTTCTCAACAATCATTATCTAATCTTTGGAAGGTTTTAATGACATTTTATCTAAAGTTTAACTAGATAGGTTGAGAAGTTAAATTCTTTGGGCAATTAAATGTGTTGTTCACTAGCTAACACAGTTTCTGACTGATAGTATGTCCTCAAAACTTTGAAGGATTTTTAAAAATAACCATTAAAACATGTACATTAGAACACAGCAAGTGATACTAACATTGAGTAGGGATAATGAGTCAGTAAATTTGATTGGATTCTTGAAAAAAATTTAAGGTAAGCACATAGATTTTCATAGAAAACAAATCTCTTACAGTCTTAGATGAATAAAGTACACTTTTTCACTGAGATTGTCTGAAAATTTAGGTTGTTGTGGGATAACGTATCTTTAGGGGAGTTTGATAGTTGATTAGTAATCTTAGACCAAGGAAAAGAAAGGAAAAATTTGATTTTGTATTTTCAAATCAGACTATACAAAGATTAAAAAATGATAATTTTTCTTGATGGTAAATAAACTTCATCCAGGGGTTTGCTTACATTTCACAAATTTCTTTTTAATTTTTTAAATAAATTTCGGCTTTGCTATCTTGGAAATAATTCATTTTAAATCAATGTAAATGGTGAACCTTTGAGGGTAATAGTAAAAGCACTAATAAACACTTGGTAGACTAAGGAGGTGCCCAAGTATTTCTAGTCTTTTTTTTTTTTTTTCTTTTTCTTTTATGGTGAGGGACCCTATTTTTAAAAATTGAAGCTGATAAAAAGTATTAACATTGTCTTTTTTTCCCCCTGCCATTGCATTTAGGAAAACTCCTCCTTAACTTGGTAGATCATACTGAAGTGGTCAGAGATTTAACTTTTGCTCCAGATGGGAGCTTAATCCTAGTGTCTGCTTCAAGAGACAAAAGTCTGAGAGTGTGGGACCTGAAGGATGATGGTATGTCCTTTTTCCAGGCCGTGAAATGAGAATCGGTTTTTTGATATTGCTACTGTGAGGCATTGGGATCATCTGGGGCTTTTGGCTTTAAAGAGGGCATATGATCAAAGTTTCCTTTTCTCTGCTTAATCCTTTGGTCCCTTTCTCTGTATAGATCAGACAAAACCGTAAATGTGACCCAGAACAGGAGCCAGCTGTTACTCTAAGTAAACAATCTGATGATGTTATTCGGAAACCAGCCACACAGATCTGTATCAGTTATGTGAGGACAAAATCTGGATCAATTTTAGGGTTTATATGAACTGATCTGTGTTCGTTTATTTCCTTTATCTTAGGGAGGATTATTAACCTCTTTCATTTGCTTCATGAAAATTTAAGTAGATTTTGAAGTAACAAACAGATACAACTTTGTGATCTAATGAAATTTAGGTTCAAACATGATTTATACTCCAGAATTCATAACATGTAAATGGTAATAAGCATAATAATAAGTTGGGTAGATTAAGTAAGAAATTATTTTGTAAAAAGTAAGAGATCTGCCCTCCAATTTAATAGTAAGGTGTGTCAGTGTCAAGTACTCAGCTTTTTCTGAAACCTTGATAATTGTGGTGCTTAAAAAGTTTTGGCGAGTCTCCCTTGTTTTGGAGGATCAGAGATGAGCATCTCTTCCCCCTTCTTAGCCTCTAATGACAGAATTTACAGTTTTAACTAAAACCTTCTATTTAAATAAGATCTGCTGGTGCTCTCACAGCCTCAAGCTTGCAGATGGACAGGCTTGCTTAGAGGTAATGTGGCTGAAATTGAAGGTAGTAGGAAACGGAACCCTCAGATTTGGAGCCTTGTTCCAGCTGACGGTCAGTACCCATTGCCTGATAAAACAGTGCTGATATTACCAGAGCATGAGGTGTCTGCTGCATTTTCTCAGTTCTCTTCTGAGTGCTCAGCTGTTGAGGGGTGAGAGGATCCCAACAGTTAAAACAGTCTGATTATTTCCTTTTGCATATCAAATGGTGCTTGCTTATCTCAACATATTTTCGGTTGTGTGCATGTTTTAAGAATGTAGACTCAGTAAAATGTAAGCTCCGAGAGAGGAGGGACTTTGTCTTAGTCACAGTTGTCTCCTCAGTGCCTGGCATGTAGTGGGCTTTCAGTAAGTATTTGTAAAACTGAGTGCAGTATACTTAAGCATAATTGTGTGCTTTGGGTATAATGCACAGAGCTTTTGGAGTGGAATCTAGGTTACCGAAAAAGGAAGGAGGATGAAAAGGCGTTTTGAAGATGTTCATCAGTCTCAACATTGTGGTGTTTCAGCTCCTTCATTGCAGTTGAAGAGGATTAGACTACAAGAGTTCTTATCTTCTCTAGATGAAGGGTCAGCAGACCTTTTCTTAAAGGGCCAGATGGTGAATATTGTAGGCTTGTGGACCTTGCCACTTCTGCCAGAGTTACTGTGCCGTTGTACAGCATAACCAAATGGGCACGATTGTGTTCCACTAAAACTTTAGTTAAAAAAATAGGCAGCTGGGATAGATTGCCAGCCCTTGGTATAGGTCACTCCCTGCTGCTGTAGAAGTGTGTGCTTCTGTGATTCTGCCATTTTTGAAAAGCTGCTCATTTGAAATGGATTCTAGGATTAACGCTGGTATTTCTTTTTGTTCAGGAAACATGATGAAAGTATTGAGGGGCCATCAGAACTGGGTATACAGCTGTGCATTCTCTCCTGACTCTTCTATGCTGTGTTCAGTGGGAGCCAGTAAAGCAGTATGTGTCAAAGTTCTTGTGCATTCATTGTGAATTGGATACAATGTGCATAATCATTTTAAATCTGAGTAACCTATTAAGTCTGTGCTCGGTGTCTTGAATATCTTAAATGTTTTATTTCATGATGGGGGAGAATTTGCATGAGGAAACTTAAATATAGTCACTGATTGTGAGGTGAGAAATTGGGTTGCTTTCAGTTAGAGATAATATTCATAAATTAAGGGGTATGTCAAATTTATTTGTTCTAAGATCTAGGAAAGTTTATGTGCCATAAAAGAGATGTAGTCCAAATGTTAAGACATTCCCTTGCTAATTATTTTCTTCTCTGTTGTTCTATTTTTTTGTCCAGTTTGCTGTTTAAAAAGTTTTGAGTCCCAGCTGGTCCTGGACATTTAACTGAAAAAAGTAACAAAAATCTAATAAGAATAAAAATAGCACTCATGTATGTCCTAGAGTGAATGATAGATGAAATTTGATATGGTCTGTCTTGCATAGTGTAACTGTAGGTAAATGAGGGATAGAGTGACTCTCAAGAGGGCTGTGCTTATTGATGAACTCTCTTTAGGCTGTCTGCCAGCTCCGAGTTAGTATGGTACAGTATAGAGCTTCTGCTAGTTTCAGATATTTATGAAAATGGTTGAAATCCAAATACATGTGATGATCACAATACACTTTGAATTAATAGGGGGTGGGGGGCTGGTTAAAATGCATTTTATTTAGCCAAGAAATATGTTAAAATGATAGTTGCAAATGTTGGAAATTTAGAAGAAAATATTCAGTTTAGTTCTTTAAAAATCATAAGAAGAACAAAGCTAGATGTTGACATTGCTATTTTAGGCTGTGTGTTTTCCATATGCTTCTTGCTTTCCCTGTCACAGGTGGTGGCAGCAATATTGGTGTGATTGAGGTTATGCTGGCACCACTCGCACACAGGCGCACAATGGTGTTAGCTGGGCAGAAAGAGTGGCATCTCTGGCTACCGGGCTGGGGGCGACCTTTACCATAGGATGAAGTAACCTTGCATTCGGCTGCAAGGTGTACTGTACGTACACAGGTGCTGGTCGATGTCCACTTTCTGCTTTTCTTTCTTTCTTTTTTTCTTTTTTAAAATAACTTCCCCCACAGTGAAACCTACTGACTCCTCCGAGTAAATTGATCTTCCAGTCTGACGGAATTGGGAGTCTGACACATGAAACCAATTTAATGTAATGTAATTGGCTTTCAGATGGTTTCTCTGTGCTGTTTTTTGGAATTCTTTGAGATGCTAGAGATACCTTAAGTCTTTGTTCCAATTTAAAATTTGTACTTATTTTTCTTTGGAAATAATATATTGTGTCTGTGCAGAAAATAAGTAGCAAAAAGGATTGCTTTACTCCAAGAGGAGGAGAATTGTCTTATTAGGATTGTTATAAACCTCCAAGCGCACATTTAATATAACAGACTGAAGTGTAAACATTGGAATCCTATTTAGAGCCCTTCTGCACAGTCTCACTACTGATCTTTAGACTCGATAACTGTATGTGAACTTGTACTAAAGTAATTTAAATGTTTTATACTTAAAATGACTAATGATTGTGGTCAGTTTGGGAAAAGTAAGATTGGCAAATCTTGATTCACAGAAATGTTAATTGTATGATTTTCGTAAATTAGCATTTTCATTTTGTAATGTGGTTTAAGATCCTTGTTGTTTGCCAAAGATATTTCATTTGGCTGTGAAAATTCTCTTTGCTTGCAGTATCTGTTTCTCTTCCTAGGCTCACGTTGGTGACCCAAGCCTATTGTAAACAAGTGATTATCTCAAAGGGAGATGCCAATGGAGTAACAATTTGTTAACCTTACATTTTCTGTCTGTATATTTTTTAAAAATTTTGGTAGTTTCTGGAAAAAAAAAGAAGGGGGTTTGTAGTACTTAACCCTATTTATTTCTGTATATTTTAATTAGTTTTTGGAATAAATGGATTCAGTATAACTTTGTGGTTAAATTGCATTGCCTTTTTATGTTTAGGCTTATTTTTTAATTAACATTTAACAGAAATATTTGAAATAGAATTTGCATGTCTACTTTAATTAACTTAAAGATTGATTTTTAATCTGACTATGACACTGAGCATATCCTTTTAATTATTCATAATTTATAATGTTTAATTTAATATAATCTTAATTAAATTTAGCAGTTTTAGTTTAAGATGTGCCATTTTGTCCTCTGTGTGTCCGAATGAAGCTATAACATTTGCCTTTTTATTGCAGGTTTTCCTTTGGAATATGGATAAATATACCATGATCCGGAAACTAGAAGGACATCACCATGATGTTGTAGCTTGTGACTTTTCTCCTGATGGAGCATTACTGGCTACTGCATCTTATGATACTCGAGTGTATATCTGGGATCCGCATACTGGAGGCATTCTGATGGAATTTGGGTGGGTGCAGCATGAATTATTTTAGTCTGCCTTCCTCTCTGGCTGTCAGTATAGCTTTAAGAAGTTCCGTGAATGATGAGAATCATCAACATGTGAGACCTGAAATCTCAGTCTGTCATGAATTAGAATTGCAAGATTATTTAAGCCCTCGGATAATGCAAAGCTCTAGTGATAAATTCTAAAAATAAATTTGACTCCCTTGAGACAGATCTTGTTATTTAAACAGTACATGATTCTGTAGAAATGGTAATTATATTTAGAGTTTCATGTTTGGGGAAAGATGGTTAAAACTAAAATGACTCAATCTTAGTGTCTTAAACCACGTTGTAAAAAGGAGATTAGTGATTTTTTTAAGGTCCCTTCCATGTGATTTGAATCTATCAGGTCTACTCAGTCTTCTCAGTTATGTTTGATAAGGCCACTCTAAACATTATTCAAAGACAGACGTACTTTATAGTTGGATACTTTAGTTTCTTGAAGTGTCTCATTTCCACTGATAACACGTATTTGACCTCAGGCACCTGTTTCCCCCACCTACTCCAATATTTGCCGGAGGAGCAAATGACCGATGGGTACGATCTGTATCTTTTAGTCATGATGGACTGCATGTTGCAAGCCTTGCTGATGATAAGTAAGTGTGTAAATTACAGCTTGACCTGTTTATTATTGTCTTTTAAAGATTTCCTTTCATCCTTCTACTTAATGAAAACATTCTCAAGGCTTAAAAAAAAAAAAGCCTTTCTTCCATTGGGGTTTGACTGTCTCTCTAGACAGGACCTTGGGAGATGTTGTGTCTTAAAGAACATTGCCTGGGTGATGTCCCTGTAAACTAGAGATAATCCGTGCCATTTCCTGTGTTCCTTGTTCAGGCAAGCTGGGTAGAGTTTTAATTAGCTTTTAGCTCAGTGCAGATATTTTTTCCAGTAATATCTTACAAAGGTTGAAGCAGGACATTTTCACGGTGAAATAAATGGTAAAAACAATAATTTGTATCCACCACAATAGAGACTAGAAGATGGAATGCCAGAGAAGTGAGATATGCTGCTTACTGTTAAGAAGCAGAAACTAGGTGCAGCCACTCCATTTTCTCACGCTTTTGTCATACAATGTGCATGGATATAGCAGTAAGCAATTTGGTCACCTCAGTTTAGAAAGGGACTCATTATCATCTTTCCAGAATGTGAGCAAATGTACAAAGAGAGTTCTTTTTTATTTGCTAGCAATCACTGTTTTCCTGTTTGCTCAGATAGATTCTGAACATCAGTTCTCTGCTGTTTGTAGACACTCTGCCTAGGTGAAAAGGCTTTATAAATGTCCTGGAAAGAGTAAAACAGATCAGATGCTGATTGGGTTTTAAGTGTAAGAAAGTAAGGAGAAAGCTTCCGGTTGTGAGCATTGTAGATCTGGACACTGGGAAGGGAAGGCTGCCATGCATTACATAGTCTCTTGAGTTGATCCAAATTAGCGGTTGGTATAGACTATAAAATATTTTATAAAATAAGTTTACAGTAATCACTCGCTGCAGCGATTTGTTTGTATGTGTATTTCGTGGTGACTCAGAACAGAGTGGCATTTCTTTCTGAATTTTATAATTTGCTTTTATCTTAAATTTCTTACTGGATACTCACTGGACAATTTATTTCCTTTCCAGAATGGTGAGGTTCTGGAGAATTGACGAGGATTATCCTGTGCAAGTCGCACCTTTGAGCAATGGTCTTTGCTGTGCCTTTTCTACTGATGGCAGTGTTTTAGCTGCTGGGTAAATCAATTTTTCTCTTTTCTTTAAGCAATTTAAGGTAGCTTTTAGTCAAAGCAGGCAGTATTTTATTGTCAATAAATCTTCCATAAGGGCTCTGTATACTAGTATAACTTTATCATAGAGGAGATCATTGGTTAGGTCTCCTTAATTAGGTTTTAATTTGCGGCTCGTGACTCTAATACTCCGCCTTAGATGATAGTTATTTGAGCTGCAGGATGTTGAAATACGTGTACTTGGGTGACTGAACTTGCAGTTTTTTTTCTTTCTGTTTAGGACACATGATGGAAGTGTGTATTTTTGGGCAACTCCGAGGCAAGTCCCTAGCCTTCAACATTTATGTCGCATGTCAATCCGGAGAGTGATGCCCACCCAAGAAGTCCAGGAGCTGCCAATTCCTTCCAAAGTTGTGGAGTTTCTCTCCTATCGTATTTAGAGGGTCTGCCTTCCCTGCTGGGAGGGGCTGACAGCACCCTTTACACAAACCTCAAGCTTTACTGACTTCAAGTATCTGTTCTTCAAGGTTTAAAAGATTTATTTAATTTGATACATTCTTGTATTGCATTTTGATCAGTTGAGCTTTTAAAATATTATTTATAGACTATAGGAGAAATATTTCTGAACATATGAAATGTACATTTATAACTGTGAAAACATATACATACCTGTATATATATTTAGATGTAAGCTGCTGTGTGTTGAATGGCCCCTCGTTTTGCTTTTCTAATTTTTAGTGCTGCCGTGTGTATATTGCTTCAGTAGAGCCACAGTGTGTGTCTTTGCTGTAGGGAGGAAGGAATCGTTCTTTACTCTGGGACACTGAGTTGGATGGTAGATGTTGACTGAAGAGAACTGAATTGCCTCATCCAAGATGTGTATGTTGGGAGGCTCAGACATCTGACCTGCTAGTAAGACACGGTTTTTGTATAGGGAAGGGATTTTGTTTTCTTTAGGAATGGCATCTGAGAGGTAGAGTTTGAATGTGACATCATTAAATAAAAAACAGAGCCAGGATATAACTAGAAAAAGGGTGTCTCCCCCCCACCCCCTCACTACTGCTGCGGGCCTTAATTTTGGAAAGCAGCTTGTTACTTTAACCCCTGTGGTATAAAGTATTATAAACTTTTAGTCAATTTGAAAAATCCACCTACTGTATTATTGCTAAATATTTTGTTGTTTGTACTAAGGGACGATTATTTCAAGACCATGTTTTTTTGCGCGTTTCTTTTTACATGTATCCTGTGTTTCTGTAGGGGATAATATTGGTGACTTGCCAAAGAGAAGCCATACAGCATGTCTGCTTTTGCCTTCTGTTGTTTATCTCACCTGCAGATACTAAGAATGTATGCATTATGTAAAATGCTTGATTATATATTTTTGTTGAGTTTTTTAATTAAAGACTTGTAAAAAAAAGGCCATCATCGCAAGTGTTTCTTAACTATGTTGGAGGGCTTAATGTTTTTGTCTCGCCATAAGATTGATGGAGCACCGCCAGCAAAGTAAGCGGGAAGGGTGGTGAAGAAAGAGCACAGCGTGGGGGAGCTGCCCCAGAGCTGATAGTAATGCGTGCAACGACTTCTACGTCGGTTTGTCCTCAGAGCACTGTCGCAGTACTGCTTACTTTCAAATCACAGAAGACCTCTAGAACAAAGGAGAATACTGAGCAAAAGAAAAATCTCATCTAACATAGTAACAGACTCAGAGTAAACCTAACTGGTTCAAGTAGCCGTGAGAAGAAGCTAGTCCTGTGGGCCCTCTGGGGAGGCAAAAAGGGAAAACTTCGATTAGCCATGTGCTTTTGAAGAGCTGTTTCCACTGAGAAACTGTAAGTTCTTACCCTTGGCCCTTTTCAGGGTGTATATAGGTAGAGGTTATACATTGAAAAGCCAGTGGAGAACCTGCCCCAGTTATTTCTTGAGAGTCACCTGTGTTTTACACAAGCACAGCAGCATCTTATCTGGAAACCTGTCGTGATTTTTTTTTGGGTTTGACTTTGTAATATATCTGCTTTATAATTTTAAAATGGTAAGATACCGTTTCATACTGTTCACACTATTAAATTATTTGTTCTCCAACCAACATATCCAACCAAGTAAAAATGGCATTTCTGGAAGATATATTCTCTAAGGCGACCAGAATTGCTTGCTGCCTCTTCCCGTGAGAACCATAGTGCCAAGATAAAAGAGTGCAGAATGTAAGTAGAAACACTGAAACTTTCCATTTGTCTATCGGGAAGAAGTAAATAGCAGGATGCTGCTACTTTAGACTGACTGAGCAAGGAAGGTAGGGGAGGCGTGGTTGGGTTATTGACATGGCGCAGATTCTAACTACATGACTTTAAAGTGCTGCTGCCGCTTTCTGTCTTCTACTCTTTGCCACAAGCACGTCATTTGGAGAACTGGCGAGAGATTGTTTATGTTGAGATTTGATTTCCTGTTTTAGTGCCCCATAGAGTACATGTGAACATACGAAAATGCCTCACCCTCCACAGCCAAGCTATCTTGACAATTTCCAATGATTTAAAGCGATTTCAAATGACTTCCAGACCTGTACTTGATCTTAGGTTGGCACATCTTAAATTTATGATCCTTGAAATTCCCTGCCTGCTCGTGATTGAGGTAAAAAGTTGGATTCAACTGGCTTGCACTGCCCTCAGGGCCATGAGACCAAAAATGGCTGGACTGCGGTGTCACACGCCTATGGGCTGACGCAGTGGCTAACAGGTGCGGAGGACTTGGCTGTTGGCCAGCCAGCACAGGGACCAGAAAATACAGAGAAGAAGAAGTGAAACGTCTCACAAGCTGGAAACCAGACAGTGAATTCAACCTCCAGATGAATCAGAATGAAGCTTATGGATGACAAACATTTTGTCCAAGTAATTCTGACCAGGTTCTGGCCTAAGACAATGCCTTTTATTTTTTCTTCAAGATTGGCACCTGAGCTAACAACTGTTGCCAATCTTTTTTTTTTCCTGCTTTTTTTATCCCCAAATCCCCCCAGTATGTAGTTGTATATTTTTTAGTTGTGGGTCCTTCTAGCTGTGGCATGTGGGATGCCGCCTCAACATGGCCTGACGAGTGGTGCCATGTCTGCGCCCAGGATCCGAACCCGCAAAACCCTGGGCCCCCAAAGCAGAGCGTGTGAACTTAACCTCTCAGCCATGGGGCAGGCCCCAATGCATTTTAACTATCGAACATACAGGTTACAAAAAAAATAATAACTATAGTAGAATTATATATGAGTTTACTGTTGTATGCCCATTTCAAAATCATAGATAAAGCATCAGTTGGAGTGTACTGGGTTTTGTTTTTAAATCCATTCCCCTCGGAAGTGAGGGATAAAGTGCAACCTGGAGAAATGGCCATCGTGACCGTGACTCGTGTTTACGGTGAGGTGTTGGGAGGAATGAAGATTAGCAGGCAGTCTCAGCCTGCCCTTTGCTCTCTAAGGCTTGCCTTTAGCCCAAAGCTAAACATCTGGTCTGAATCAGGTGTAAGGGGGCCTACTTACATTACAGGTGATTGGGTAGCTTTGTTTGGTTACAGTTTGGTATTTATATAGGTTTATTTTAACAGCTGAGGAATCAGAGGAAAAGATTGAGGCTGGGATTGGGGAAAGAAAAGCAGTTTAATTCAATTTTGGTTAACTCCAGCATTATTTCCCCTGTTATGGTTTCTCTTTTAGAGAGAATGATAGAAATTCAGGAACTTTCTCCACCTGTAATACCACAGAGAAGTTGCTCTTCTGGTCTGAAAACACTAGACTTCGTTTAGGAGGACCTGTAGTACGGTGATGTTTCTTTGTTTTGTTTTAAATGAGCTGAAGCACTGACGGCTCTTTTTAAAAATCGTTCTCCAAAAGTAGAGTGAACTAGAGAAATCTAGTGTTGGTCAGGAAATGAGGACGATGAAATGACTTGCAAAGAAGACAGATGAAGTAAAGACTCCAGTAAGTTTTGTGCATGTTTCCCAATTTTTGATTAATAATGTTCTTACAGAAAAAAAAAGAATAAGGATGATGGATATTAAAATACACCTGAGAAAGATAATGATATAAAACAGAACCAGGAATGAAGCAAATATAAGACGGAAACCACAAAGATGTGACATTTGCACCAAGTGAGCCAAATATTTGGCTCTAAACTAACGTGAAATGGGAAGCCCACCCGGTGAAGTGATCTGACTCGATGTGGTCTCGGCACAGGTCAAGCTTCCTGCAGGCTCAGCAGGCAAGCCTCCGTAAACCTTAAACAGACAGAAGCTCTGTTCTCGCGCACACATCCATTTCTTTGTGGTCCTCAAACATCTGCCCTAAGACCCCTGGGATGGCTTGGCAAGAATTACATAAGTCTCGAGTTCTCTCCCGAATGATACCAGTTGAGCTTTGAAGAGAAACAGCAACTGTGGGCCAACTGTGTTGCAAGGGTCTGCAGGCCCCAAGTCAAAGGTTGTTCCCGCCATCCCCTATTTTGTGACACGAGCCTGTTTTCAATTGTCTTACTCAATTTCACATGTCCAAACCCTGTAGATATTTGAGTTTATGACCTAGATGGCCTCTTTTTGGTGGTCACAGACAAGCCGCCCCAGCCCAAAGTGGTCTTGCCCCTTTATTTCTTGAATTCCATCAGTATTAATTTCCAAACCCCTTCCTTGGACTTTCAAATATGCCCTGTTGCTAGTTACTCCTCCGTAGGGGTTGGAGCCTCATTTAGAAGGCGAATGCCTCCCACTGGTGGGGGCTCTCGGCTTTCTCTCACTAGGCTCTGCCCTTGGCTGGCATTTGGGTCACAGTGACTGATGGGTGGAGCCATGGAAAGGAGAGACCGGCCCCTGGTCAGCAGGCATGGAAGCACCCCTGGGTTGGGGAGTTTGGAAGACAGGCCCAGTGCCAGCCCATCCAGCTTGTGCCGGGTGGAGAAAGCAGCTCCCTCAGACAGTCTGGGTCACGCTGCCCAACACCTGGCAGAGACCCAGCCTTCGAGGCTTGGCCGCATTTGGCCTCAGATCAGGAGGATGCTCACATAGCAGGTCCGCCCAGTTTCTCCCCCAGGGCCTGCTGCCCAGAGGACTTTGCAGAAGTGCTAGCTGAGGCCGCAGTCCCAAGAAAGACCTGGGTGGTTGCTGGCTTGGCCACTTAACAGCACGTAAGTTTGGGGGTTTGATCTAAAAAATGCTGTAATGATGCCTCCCCCCAGTGAGCAGTGTTCAGTTTTTATTTCACATCTGCACAGTGTCAGGTACATGGCAGACATTCGACATCCAGTATACCCGTGGTTGAGCACTGGCCGTGAGCTCATTGCTGTTCCCAGGGGTTCCCAACAACTCTGAAGTATTATTATCCCCATTTTATAGCTGTGGAGGTTCAGAGAGACCAACTCACTCCTCAAGGTCATACAGCTAAGAAATGACATCCAGGATTTAAATTCTGGTTACGCCTCCAGAGCCCTGTTTCCGTAATGGCCGTGGATGGGCACTGTGCTTAGGAGAGGCGCTCAGTCAACACCAGACTCCTGTTAGTCCCTGCCTGTGTCTGCCAATCCCGTGGGGTCAGCCTTGATGTCAGGCTTAACCTTTCCCAACACACCCCGCCTTTCACTGAATAGTGGAAAAAACGAACATAGAAGGAATGACTCCAAATATAACTTGGCGACTGAAGCCCACACAGACAAGAAAATGACTGTTGGGCTGTGTCCTTTGCCCTCTGCCTGGGGAAATTACACCGGACGGACGTTGTTTGGTTTTTTCCTCCACGCTGCTCTCCTTAGGAACTTATCTCAAACAAATCACTTTTATTGCCCATGTGAACCATCCCACTCAGGCCAAAGCAGGAAGCAGCAGAGCGGGTCCTGGAGGTGAGAAAGTCAGCTGACCTCACAGCCGCTGGCTTTAAAAAGATCAACACCACGTCAGGTTACACGCTGCCAAGTCCAGGGGGACCCTGAACCCCTTGTACCAGCTGTGCGGACAAGGTGAGGCTCACTTGCCTGGAGCTGACCCAGTGGGAGTACCAGCCACCCAGGGTGGCCCTGGGCCGGCGTCCTGGAGACTAGACTCGATTGGGTCAAGGAGTTACCCAGGTCAACTGATACAGATGCCACCGAAGGAGCAGGGACAGTCCATAGCCAGGAAGGGTCCAAGTCAGCAATAAAGTTTCAGCTCACTCTCACCGTATGCATGGATTAGAAGTCACACCTCTACCCTTCTGCATTTGAACATCTCTGCCGTGGGGATGGATTGTAGAATTGACGGTGTCTTTAAGTTTTTGTCTTAAGAGGTACACACTGTAACGGGACAGATTATAACCAGTGGCCTCTGGGATTTCATGAAATACAAAGTCAGTGGAATTTATACGTAATTAAAAGGTCAGTGAGATGTTATCAGTGATGTCGGTAGAAGACACCAGAAACAGGTGATAAATGAAGTGTGAGATAAGATGACGCAAGTGAATGCATATAGATCTGAGAGCCCTTCTGGAAAAATGGCTTGACCATGAAATCCAGCCAACGAAAGTCTACTAATTTGAAACATAGCTAAGATTTACAAACATTTGCTATGATCCAGGCACTGTTCTGAGTGCTTAACCTGTATAACTTCATCCCCACAACAACCCCATGAAGCAGATACCGTTATCTCCATTTCGTAAATGAGGAAACTGAGGCAGAGAGGTGTTCACTAACTTGCCAAAAAGCCACCTGATGGTAAATGGTGGAGTCAGGATTCACACCCAGGCTTTCTGACTCCAGGCCCTGGGATAAACATAGCAAAATGCTCAAGGTGCAATTGAGTGCAAAGTTCAACTTTGAGCTTCCTGGCAGGTAGAGCAAAATAGGATCTAAAAAGTAAATACAAGCTCAATAAATATAAAGCTCCACGCATATTTTTAAAGCAATGTCTTCACGACTTTATTGTTTTTAAAGATAAATGCTCAGGATTTTTTAAAGTCAAGCTATGTGGAAAAGCACAAAGACCACAAAAAACTGCATACTGTTTCTTCTCCCAGCAACAACATATGAGATTCCCTTCCTGGTATCTCACTTTGCAAATGAGAGAGAGAGAGGTGGAATGGCCATGTGGAGCTTTCCTGTGGAAAGTGGGTCACTTTGCCTGTTTTCTGGGTACTAAATAAACACTGAGAGGCCATTGATTACACACCTATAAGACCATCAGCTTCAGAGTCAAGAAATACTTGGTTTAAAATCTTAGCTCTAACTACTTCATAGCTGTGTGATCTTGGGCAAGTCCTTAACCTCTCTGACCCTCCTCTTCCTCACCTGTGAAACAGAGGTCACGAGAGTACCTAAGGCCCAGGGTCATCAGGATTAAAAGATCAAGCCCCAAAAGCACGTAGCACAGGGCCTAGCCTAAGGGAGGAAGCTGTTATTATTATGCCTAAAAGATCTCATCCCGCAGCAACAGGGGCCTGGGGCCTTTACGATTTCCCCCGTCCCCCAAAGGGGAACTCAGAGAATATTTTTTAGTGTGTTAGGCAGTTGTTCTAAGTTTTTTTTTCTCCATGAAATAAATGCCAAGGGCCTTAAAAACAGCCACACCCCACTCTGGGCCTCATGTGAGCAGTCAGATGATCAGGGACTGATGGCAGGGAGGCGGAGGAGTGGACAAGAGCGAGCTGGGCCTCCAGCCCCCTAGATGAGAGCCTGGAGCCAGGAGGAGCTGCCTTGCGCTGGAGGCGAAGGCGGGGAGCCTGCGGGCGCTGGGAGGCTGCAGCCCAGGGCAGCTGGAGGGAGGGCTTTGCTGGAACCAGTACTTGGCTAACTCCTCAAGGCGGGCTGTGTGCGGACTGTCAGAGGACACTGTTTACTGCCCCAACTGGGCACAAAATCACCCTCTCGAGCCTGATTCCCACCTCCCACCAGGCAGTGACTGTCCTACCCTGGCTTCCTCAGCATCCTGTGCCTCCCTCTCTTCCAGCACTTGTCATTCATGCACTCATTCATTCGCTCATGAGCGCCTTCATTCATCCATGTGTCATGCCTTCCTTTTTCATTCTTGCATGCATTCATTCATTTGTGCATTCATTCATCGACTCAGCAGCACTTGGGCACTTCCTGCATGCTGGGTGCTGGGGATATCAAGGCACAGTTCCCGCCCTCAAAGAACCCCAGTCTAGGAAGCAGACAAAACAGACCTGCAAACCACCAGACCGCTAAGGAGAAGACAAGCTCACGATTGCTGTAATGGGGCACACGCAGGATCACTAATCACTGCTTTATTTGCTGGGCTTCTCCCAGCAAGCGACAGAGAGCTGGTTGCCAGCAGCGTCTGCAGCCAGACTGCCAGGGGGCCACCCGAGCCCTCTACTCACTAGCTGTGAGACCTTGGGCAGGAACTGAGCCTCTCTGTGCCTCTGTTTCCTCGGCTGTAAAATGGGGATAATAAGAGTTACATTCGCATAGGGTTGCTGTGAGGATTCGAGGATTTAATAATTATACGGCTGGAACAGGGCCTGGCATACGGCATGGTGTAAGCGTTGTTAAGTCTTTTTTCTTTACTGTGCTGTGAGTTCTTGGTATAGCACTGGAGCTCCATACCCACCCCACCCCAAGCTCACAGTGAGGTGCCCCACGGTCCTCACTGGAGAATGGAGGAGTGACTCGGGACCCCAGAGATGAACTAAGGCCAGTGTTGACCATAAGAGTCGCTTGTGGAATTTCTGCAAACGTACCTGCCAGGCTCTTTCCCTGGAGATTCTGAGTCTGAACCACAACCCGCGCTGCACAAACGTAGGTCCCCAGCTGAAAACCGCTGATCTGGTTCGAATGCCTTAATTGTACTGAAGTCCATCAACTCGATCGAGACAAGGTGAAGTTACTAGCGGCCCTGGGCTCGGAAGCAGGTGCTGTTTCCTTTCACTCCTATTGTTGGACCCATTGCCCCAGCAGTCCCCACAGCAAATGGGACCCTCAAAAGAAGGGGGTCTGGGGGTGGGGCACCAGAAACCAGAGAGGATGCTGGGAAACTCCACGCAGGGCGGTGCCACTGTCCTTCCCCCTAGCCCCCCTACCTGGCTGCCTCTTCCAGTTCGAAGCACACTCTATGACCCCTTCTGCAGGTCACACCTCTCCAGGCTCGTTCCTTAGATAGCAGTGCTGCCTGCCCTCAGGGAGAGCAAGGCCTCAGAGGAGAAGGAGCAGCTGCACCGGCCTTTCAATGACTCAAGGATGGATGGGAGCCATCAAGGGGCCAGAAGGGCATTGACAATATTTGTGTGTGTGGCTGGAGCCCCAGACCCAGAGGGCAGGCAGGGCCAGTAGCCTGTTTGTCTCTGATCCAATTGTTACGATTCAGAAAGAGACAGCAGCAGCACTCAGCCTTGTCAAGGAAGGAAGGTTCTAGATGCAATGCTAAGGTGGGAGGGCGAGTGGGCCTTTGCCAGGTTGGTGAGGGAGACAGTAAAGGCGTGAAGGTTTGAAGCAGCTTCTAGGCATTTGAGGGGAACTGGAGCAGGAGAGGCCCAGCACTACAGTGACAGGGCCAGTTCTGCCTGTCGGCTGTGTGACAGCTGAGAAAGAATGTTCCAAAGAGGGCAAGGCAAGAGGCCGGGAGAAGGGAGTGGAGACTATCACTTCATTAATGTTTTCTCCATTTTGCTACCTAGAGTTAGTTATTATCATTTATAATCACCATATGATAGTTCAGAATATTTTGGTTTGTTCAGTGATGATAGTAATAGCTAATATTTATACCCCAACTTCACATATTTTGCCTTCTTCAATTCCTATAACAATCATGTGAGATGGGTCCTTCTCTAATCATCACCCTCATTTTACAGAAGAGGAAATCTAGGCACAGAGAGGTGGTGTCCTTTCTCCAGGTCGCATGGCTAATTGGTGGCAGAGCTGGGACTTGCACTGGGCCGGCTGGCTCTTGGAGCTGTACCTCTAACCACGACACTGTGTCTCTCGGCCCTGCTGGCTCCGGAACATTCGCTGAGGGCCCACTACGAGCCACAGCTTCTGCCAGGCTCCATGCCTGGGAAGAGAACTCCCTTTCCTGTACATAAGGAGCTTTCCATCTGATGAACAACTTCCCACGGCTAGACATTTAAGGTTGCTGTTAAAAATAGCTCCCTGAGGAACCAAGCTTTTGTAACCCCAAAGATGGACTCATGCAGGTCGAAAGTTATACCTTAGCTCTCATGTGTGCTGCCGGATTGCTTTACAAAAGTGTAGCGTGCATTGAGACCGGAAGCAGAAGCACGAGCGTGGTGTGACAATCTCTCCACAATCTCGCCTGCACTGGGTATTGTCTTGCCAAACAAAGGTTTGGTACCCAGCTTACTCAACAGGCAGCTTCTTCCTCCTTGGGGTTCACATCCCTAACCGAGTCCCTGGATGGAGGAAAAAGCTCATGAAAGGTGGATGAAATATTAGGTTATGGAGAGCACAGAGGATCACGCAGGCCTGTGGGTGGGCCGGAGTCAGGGGGTTTAGTGTTTACACTGGGAAGCTTACTATCTTCCCTTTATCTAAACTAAAACTGCTTCCTGAGGCTATGGGATTTCAAGAACAAGACGTACAAGCAGAGAATATATAATCTTGAGCAAAAATGTGCAAGTGGTGAGGGAAAGAAGGAGGACTGGGTGGATGTCACGTTCCCCGCAAAACATGTCACAGATAATAAACATTCCACATCATCATTTGATGACCAGTCTCCCTCTTTCTACCTACCTCCCTTCTCGCACCTGTCTCGTTGCATTGTAACTGTGTACACTTCTGTCTCCGTGACCAGACTGTGAGGCTAGGCCTGAGGGAGGGGACATTTTTCCATCTTGTTTCTCACAGTAGATGGTGACACACAGTGCATGGCATGATGGATGACAGAAGGTTCTCTGAGGATGCTCTTTGAGCTGGTGTGAACCTCCCCCACCCATCTATGATGCTGGTTACTAACACTCGTGTTGCAGAATAATTCTGTGGAAGAAGCACATGCACTAACTTTGGGGGGGAGGGGACCGGCAGGAGGGTGGCAGAGCTCTTTAAAGCCGTGCTGGGATGTGGCAGAGTTGCACAGCGAGCACCCTTGCGCACATAGTACTGGGGAGAAAATGGACCGGGGTTATGTCCTCTATTTCTTTCTTTTCACCCCAGCGTCTGGCTCAGAGCTGAGCGTGCAGAGATGCTCCATGAAACCCAACTGCTTGACTGGCCCACAACACTCATGCGACGCTACCCGAGTGGACCACAGACCCTGCATGATGACAATAAGCAGACGCACTCCAAGCAGAGCGTGCTGGCCCTGTGGCAGTGGAAGTGGCCTGAACAGCATTTGGAGACAAACTGTTTCTCTCTGTCACTGCCTCAAAAGGAGGAAAAGGGGTTTGTTACCTAAACCAGTGGGCAGTGCTGCTAGGCTGGCAAAGAGAGACTTGGCAAGCCTATGGCTGAATGGGTGGTCCCCGATGGCGGGACAGTTGTCAGTTCCGACAGCCAGAGAGTGGTGGAGGTGTCTGATGGCAGATAAGAAGGTGAGGGATGGGGAGAGTCGGGGTGCCAGAAGGACCCCAGAGGCTGTGTGCAAAGGCAGAAGCTTCAGACTGGGGCTGCTTCCTGGCTGCGGGGTGAGGGGCAGGCCAGGGAGCAGGTGGTGAGGGCAGGATAATTGGAGGCCAACATCTGGAACGTCTCTCTGTGGTGGCTCCATGCAGCCTGCCCTGGGCCCCTTGGCTCCTTGCAATCACAGGCCTTTAAAGAGACTGACAGGAGCAGGCATTTCCTTTGCTCTCACAATTCCACTTTTAGAAAGTTATTCCCCAGGGACGTTCCCACAGTGCACCAAGGATGTGCACAGCTACGCTAAATCCAGGGAACTACCTAAATGTCCATCTGAGAGGGCCGGGGTCACTGTGTGGTGGGATGTTAGGAGCCTTTACAAGAAGGAGATAAAACTGTAGGAAGAGAACAGGGCAAGTTCTTGAATGTTATGCTCAATTTTATTTATTTACTTACGTCTGTATGTATTTATTTATCCATCTATTTCTTGTTAAGAAAGCCTGGAAGAATTTCTACCAAGCTGTTAGCGGGGAGATGGGAGCTGGCAGAGAACTGGACTTCCATTTGGATTTATTTGATACACATCTGTACTGTTTGGACATTCTACAGCAAACATTTACAAAATAATAATAAAAAAAATTTTAAAGACAGATTGACCCCTACAAAGCTCTGAAGGAGTCGTCCGAGCAAAGGCACGGTGCCCCTGCTGTCCCAGGGACTCTGGCCACATCCTGTAAAGCGGGGCCATTGGGAGGCCAGAGTTAATCCCCTCTGCTGCATTTCCTGGCAAGTCATTGATTGATCAATCAATTGATTTTTTTCGGTGAGGAAGATTGACCCTAAGTTAACACGTGTTGCCATTCTTCCTCTTTTTGCTTGAGGAAGACTGTCGCTGAGCTAACATCTGTGGCCATCTTCCTCTATTTTACGTGGGATGCGGCAGCATGGCCGGATGAGCGGTGTGCAGGTCTGCGCTGAGGAAGCGGAGCGCGAGAACTTAACTGCTACGCCACCCGGGCTGGCCCCTCCCCGCAAGTCATTTAGCCCTTCTGAGCATCACCGTGTCCATCCATACCGCAGGTGGAGCCGTCTCTGGTGCTCCAGGGCCGCTGGGAAGCCGGTGCGGGGTGCAAGGGGTGGGTAAACTGTTAGCAAAGTAAGAGAGGGCCTGCAGCAGCCCAGCTCCACGGCCACCGCCATGTGGCTTCAGCATCAGACTCAACCTCGAGCGGGGTGGGAGAGGAAAGAGGAAGGAAAGAGGAGAGGAATAGCTAGTTTCTTCTGCGCTCAGCCCCTCCTCCATCTGACTCCCTCGCTGACCTCCTAGCACAGAAGGTTTCCGTGCCCCTCGGCACCCCCCCGCTCCCCCCAGCCGGCTTCCTTCCCTGCGGCTTCCGCCTCCTCGAGAGAGAGAGAGAGGCCCCTCCTTCCTGGGTCTCCCCAGACAGCTCCAGCTGCACAAACACGGCCTGTACAGGCTGTTCCCGGCTTTGCTGAGGTCCAGCAGCTCACAACTTTGGACCTGGGCCAAGAATGTCCTCTTTATCAGCAAAAAGTGAGAATTTGGGAGAGAAAAAGAAATGCAGTCCTCAGACATCCCAGGGCAGAGTCAGAAGGGGAGAGGGGACTGGATGGGCTTGGGGAGGCGTGGGAAGCGTGTGGCCACGGCGGGCTGTGCTACACATGCGGGCCCCAGGCCCAATGAGCAGCATGTGGGGGGTGGGGGAGGAGGGGATGGAGGAGGGGGTGTCAGAGTGAGGACCACGTGGTGGAGCCAGTCCAAGAGGTGGGCAGGGGTAGATGCCAGGGGAATCCGATGCTAGGATGAGGTGTTCCAATTTGGGCAGCTGAACTTCAGATGCGACAGGGACACCAGTGATTTGGGGACCTGCCCAGGCAAGCGCTGAAATTACACCTCTGAACTCATGTGGCTGGCACTTTAGGAGTTCACTGGAAACTGGCTGTCGGAGTGTCTCCTGACCTGCCTGGCACTTAGTAGGGACTCCTCAGCTATTTGTCACATGAAGGAGCCAGGGAGTAAATTGAGATGCCCTTGCCACTCCCCTCCTGCCAATGGCCACTGCTGCTAAACAGCGAACTAGGCCACCAGTCTGATCCCGCTTTCCTGCCGGCAGGCCGGACAAGCCCGACGAGCAGCAGATGCATCCAGAGCTGGAATCCGGGGTGACTCCCGGGCGCCGGCCCTGCGGCCCCCACTCCCGCGCATCTCTGCAGGCCATTGGCTCGGCGGCCATTTCTGACATTTGCCTCGGCTCTGACTCATCCCCGGAGGAGAAGAAAGGGGCCTTTGTGGTCTCCCCGAGCTGGCACCGCCGCCCCGGCCCGAGGCTGGTGCGTCCCCTGGGCAGCACCGCCCCCCGGTGGCCGCAGCGCCCTGGTCGGGAGGCGGCCCCGGAGGCGGCGGCCCAGCTCCCAGCGGCTGGCTGTGCGATCCATCCGAAGGCCGGCTCCGCGAAGCCCGTGGTCCGCACTGTAGACAGGGGGAGGAATCACCTCCCTGAGGGGCCGTGGGCTTCGCCCTGGGTAAAGCCTCAACAAAAGATGAAATTGTTTCTCCAGCGCCCTGGCAAAGGGCAGCTCGGCCGGCGTCCCAGACCCCTGCTCCTGGGGAGGCCTCGCACAGACAGGGCCAGCAGCCCCTGCCGGCCCCCCAGCCACCACTGGAAAAAAGGGGAATGTCATTTCCGTTGAAAGGGGGGGTTATGTTCCTGCTTTCCTCATTCCCAAGACCAAGTGTCTGCTGCATTTTAAAAATAGATGGAACTTCTGCCCTTCTCCTTTTGTGAGTTGCCTTTCATATCTTCGATTTCTCTATTTTCTATTTTTTCTGTTATTGATTTTTAGAAGCTCTTAAAAATGTCTGTCATGTGTTGCAAATATTTTTCTAAGCTTAGAATTTACCTCTTGATTTTATTTTTGGTGTTTTTGACACATACACTTCACATTTTTATGTGGTCTGAGCTTTTGATGTTTTCTTTTATTCTTTCTCTCTTTGCTTTTTGCTTACAGGACTCTTCCCATCTGAATACCAGACAAAGGTTTCCCTAATCTTCTTCTAGATCACTATTTTGTCTTTTTTCTCGTCCTGCTGCTCTTCCTCCTCCCCCTCCTTCTCCTCCTCCTTCATGTAGCTTTCGAAGCATCTGGAATTTATTTTGATATAAGGTGTGAGATAAAGATCTAAATATATATTTTTTCCAGGTAGTTAGCCAACTTCCCAAATCCCATCATTCAGCCTTTCTGTCTTCGTAGAGTATTTCCCCACTCATTGGAAATACCACCTCAATAATAGACCAAATGCTTGGGCCTGTCTCTGGCCAGGACCCTGACCTTAGACACCGAGTCCAAGGGTATGGACTTCCCTTTTCAAAAAAACGTATCAGACCACTGATCATGGATATAGGATATCGTCACATGGTTCTTTAAGGTCCAGCTAAAAATGCCATCTTGAGGGAACATCTGCACATGAAAACTGGGTGGAGAACAGTTCATTTGAAAGGGCACGAACATTTTAAATTCCAGAATGGCTGGACTATTTTATATCCCACCACAGAGGGGTGAGCATGCCCTTCCCACTACTCCTGCCAAAGTTGAGTATGATTTATAAAACATGGCCCATCTGAAAGACAAAAAATACCGCTTCATCGTTCTCTCTTAATTTGCAGCTCTTTGACGCTGGGGAGCCCCTTGGCGGGACTGTCGAGCAGGGGAGGTGGCTCTCCCGTGTCCTGTGTGGCTCAGCCTCCTCTGTCTACTCCTTATGGCTAATGTGACCATGGTGTATATTTTTTAATTGAAGAGAAATTCACATAACATACAATTAACCATTTAAAGTGAACAATTCATTGGCATTTAGTATCTTTACAATGTTGTGCAACCATCACCTCTATCTAGTTCCAAAGCATTTCGTCACCCCCAAGGGAGACCTTGTACCCAGTAAGCAATCACTCTCCACTGCTCTCCCTTCACAGCCTGGCAACCACGAATCTGCCTTCTGTCTCTATGGATTTAACTGTTCTGGACATTTCTTATAAATGGAATCATATATTATATGGCCTTTTGTGTCTGGCTTTTTTCACTTAGAATGTCTTTGAAGTTCATCCATGTTATAGCGTGTATTAATACTTCCTTCTTTTTTTTCTTTTTTCTTTTTCTTTTCTTTCTTTCTTTTTTTTTTGCTAAGGAAGATTGGCCCTGAGCTACCATTGGTTGCCAATCTTCCTCTTTTTGCTTAAGGAAGATATGCCCTGAGCTAACAGGCCACTGAAGCAGAGCACACCAAACTTAACTACTAGTCCACAGGGCTGGCCCCCAGTACTTCCTTCCTTTTAATGGCTGAATAATATTCCATTGTATGGATATACTACAATTTGTTTATCCAGTCACTCACTGATGGATTTTTGGGTTGCTCCCACCTTTTGGCTGTTGTGAATAGTGCTTCTATGAACATTTGTAGAGACTATGATTTTTATGAATAATTGGGTAGCTATCTGACAAAGTGAGTTTTCCAGTTGGTGAGATTTTTAATATGCAAATTTCATGGTGCCATAAAAGCAAATCACATTTTGATGTACACTTACTGAAATTAATTTTATTGATTTCCAGGAAAGTCTGGGTACCAAAAAAAAGCACTTGTAGAGAAAAGAGAAGAAAATGAGCACTAGTTGAGCCCCAACGTGTGGGGCCTAATTCATGGAGGCAGATGCTGCCCTGCCTGCTCTCCCCACCACCTGGAGTCACCCACAGACAGTACCTTAGGAAGGGGGCTTCTGGCCTCTCTGCCTCAGGACATTCCCTGGGTGAGGAGTCCACATGGGGCAGCTCAGAAGTGCCAAGGAGCTGCCAATACTCCAGGAACAGAGGAGCGTGTCCCCCCCCCCCCCCGCCCCCCGCCGCCCCATCCTGCTGTGTGTTCTGTGCAGCCTCTCAGGGAGCCTGGGCTGGGGGGGAGGGTGAGCCCCCGTTGCCCACCCTAGTGACTTACTTATTAATGCAGACTTCAATGCCTCTCCTCCCTTCTCTGTCTCACTCTCTTCTCCCTCACGGCACGTTGGACCTCTGACTCCTCCCCGTGCTTTTCTTTTTACCTTGAGCAAATAACTTAAACCCTTTGCTTTAGGAGCTCCTCCTTGATAACATGGGACCGTCATAGTACCTGCCGCGATGAGGAGAAAATGAGCTACTATGTGTGAAGTGCTTAGAACCGTGCCTGCCATATGGTACGTGCTCAAAAGTGTCCATCGCGATTACAGGAACAGGACGAGCACAGCTGTGGGAAAGAAAAAGCACCGGGCTCAGTCTGAGAAATGTAGATTCCAATGCCTCTCTTGGAAGATGAAGGTGAGGAGGAAATGGCCTGGCCCGCCAATGCTGCGTCGTCGGGGGAACGTGACCTCCACCGAGAGGGGCCAGTGCTGGGGAGCAGACGAGAGCACTTCAGAGCCCCAGGCCACTTCTTCCTCTATCTCTGGAGAGCGATGTGACCTTAGGCAGGTCACGTCCCTTAGGCCTTGGTAGCCACATCCCTGGAAAAAAGGGGTTGGATTTTGGGCATTGCTAAATGCGCTACCAGCTCCAGGGATCTAGGGAGAGTTCCTGTCCCGGGATGGACACACACACACACACACACACACAACATACAAACACATATACACTCACAAACATGCATACATACACACACATCCACATGTGTACACATGCTCACACACACACACACACACACATGCTGCAGAGGCCGCTTCTGCATCTCTGCTGGGCCACTTGAGAAACCACCAGGAGCCTTAGGCCCCAGGCTCTGTGGGCCTCGAAAATCACCTCAGAGAAGAAGAATGTGTCTGGAAAACATTTCCAGGCATTTCCATGTGTGAAAGCTGTTTTCTTCCTAGGCCCCTCCTCTCCTTTCGTCACTTTGCAAATGTCCGTGGCTGCCTTGCCGAGACTTGGGAGCAGGCCACCTCTCCCTGTGGAGGGCTGGGTTGGGGGGCATGGGGGAGCCTGCCCCCTCCTTTGTCGCCAAAGTTGGGATGTAACGCAGAGCAGACGGGGCGGGGAGCAGGCAGCAGTGAGTGCTGAGGCTCGGAGGCAGGCGGAGGAGGCACAGAGGAGGCACAGAGGAGGCACCTGCAGCCCCTCCTCTGGGCTCCAGGCCTTAGATCCACGGGCTGGGTCTTCTCTCAGTGCCCAGACACTTCAGGAGGGTGGCAAAGAGAATTTTCTTTGTTTTCTATAACTGTGCCTCCTTTCCGACTCTGAGTCCCTTTTCCTTTGGGCTGATGGGGAAAAATACATAACTTCTTCCAGGAGTTGTGTCATCATTTGGAGGTCTTAATGCAATGCTGCATGGTAGGGGGATGGTGTTTTGGTCGTAAAACAACCCCCAAATCACTTCTGAGGCTGTCCTTGCCCCTCCGCAGGGCCCCTTCAGGTCCGGTGTCTTCCTGTAACTTTCCTGTCCCAGTCCCAGCTTAGATGCGTCCCCAAACCATTTGCCCCAGGCTCCCGCTGCTCCCAAGAGCTGCTCTGGGGTCCACAGAGCTCTTGCCCTTGTCACTCTCCTTCAGGCCAGGGGACTCTCCTCCTGGTTCTGGAGGGGGCCCCTCTCCCCACTGCGTCTGGCCCAGGTGCCTTGATCATTTGCATGAATCCTCTTTTCCCCTTTTATCATTACTAGAAACCAACTCAGTTCTCCTAAGGGCTTAGGCGCTTAAAAAAGAGTTGTGGGTTACTTCTGCCTCCCTTCCTCCTCACTCGGCTGCAACCCACAAAACTGCTTGCATGTGGGAGAAGAAAAGGAAAAATACAGGGAGAAAAATGAATGTTGCTAAGTATCTCACAATAATATCCAGCCACATACATTATCCACTTAATCTCACCACGATCTTCCGATGTTTTCCTCATTCTACAGATGAGGACACTAAGGCTTAATAACTGTCCTTAATAACACGACTTAAGTGTCCTTCCCACACGCATACCCAAACCACTTTGTCCAATGGGTGTGCGCGAGGTCAGTGGCCTAGAGCCCACACTTTGTTGTTGTTGCTATGCAGAAGAACTCTGTATTCGGAGTCTTCTGTGGAAACCCTGAAAAACGTGTGTTTCTGCTCTGTTGAAGGCAACTTGGCTGAGGGCTCAGAGTGCAACCTCCTCCCCGACCCCGCTGGGATGCACCCGGCACTTCTGTCATGTCCCAGGCCCCAGGAGCACATTTAGAGGCTCTGGTCTGTATGGCCTCCCGGCCAGCTCTACAGCCAACCCCCAGACCTGGATGGTGACACGTCTTGGTGCCCAGTCCAGTGGACCTCCTGGGAAGACACTGGCTTCGTGGCACACCCAGTCCACACTTCCCACTGGGCTCTTCCCGTGAGGCTGCCGGGCCCCACTCCTGGACGCCACATCAGGCCAGACCCATGGCTTCCTTCTGAGAGGGTTTGGAGGCTGGCCCACCCGCTCCTGCCCGATGTCTCCACTGCATCCACCGCCATCAGCCAGGGCTGCGAGGGGCCAATGGCTTTAAATAGATGTTAATCCTGCTCAGCGCCAGATCGACAGCCCCTTTGGGAAGAGGCAGAAGGAACAGAGCTACAATTTGTCCCCTGAGACAAAATTTTTTTTCTTTTTGGCAAATCTCTTCACTGAGGCTGCTGCCATCTCACTCCCTTTTACTCATAAAATTGGTGCTTCAGGAGACACGAGTAGCCCTTGGGCTTCCATAGCAGGTCATTCACCCATGCATTCACTGGAAAAACATTAGGTGAGCACCGACTGAGTACCAGGTACTGTGCTAAGCACCAGGAATGCGAAGATGAGGAAGATGCCTCTCCTTCACCATCCACAGCCCACGGGTCACAGGTCTCATTCATGCCCCTGGGCCTTTCCAACCCTGGGAAATTGTAGGGGACGTTCGCTGGCTCTCGGCCACTCAGCGTTCATTTCCCCTCACAGCTCTCTGGTTTCCTTTCCCATGACCTGCCCCCCACGAGCGCAGCCTTGTGAGACAATGAACAAGGAACCGTGCCCTCCCTCATGGAGGCCAAAGCGGGGTCTGGAGGTTTTCTTGGCCACGGTTCTTCCTCTCTCTGCCCCGGTGAGACCAAAGCCTGGACGTGCGACCTGAGTGCTTCCAGTCAGCCCGTTTCCCAGGACTTTGAAACAAAGTCAGGAGAGGCGTATGCATCTCCACCCCATCAGCATAACCTGGCTGCTGAGAAACTCCTGCTTCCTGCACTTCTTCCAGCCTCGTTCTCCAGCCTTCCTGTGCATTCTGGGCATCTCCCAGTTTTCTTTAAGACAGCCAGAGTTGTTTCTGTTGCTTGCAATCAAAGAACCCAGACCAACACAGCAGGTTCCAGTTGTTATTTCAATTGCATCTGACATGCTTGAAACAGACGTTGCTGAGCACCTGCTCTGGGCCAGGTGTTGTGGATGCATTGACCTCGAGGGAGACAGAGAAGCAAAGGATAAGTGTTTAAAGTGTGAGAAATGGAAGCACAGGGAACAAGGGAGAAAGAGGTCACTCCCTCAGCCTTCTCAACATGGCAGCTGGAGAGATTTCTTACAAATCAGATCAAGTCACTGCTGGGCTCAAAACCCCCCAAGGGCTGCCTGTCTCACTCGGAGTAAAAGCCACATCCCACGATGGTCCACCGGCCCTGTATGACCTGATTCCCCAGCAAAGGACTCTGTCTCCCAGGCCCCTGTGCAGCTGGGTGGGGCCACAGGGCCAAGCTCTCACCAGCGGGAGGGGCCTGCAGGTGGTGGGTACAGATTCCCACCTCACTCGCCTAAGAGGAGAGGCTGGACTTGAATTTCTTCACTTTCCCTTCTCACCTGTGACCAGAATGGCCACAGCCAGGCAGCCTGGAAGCCACAAGGTGAAGGTGGCTCCTGAATGGCCACGTGGAGCAGAGCGGCCTTCTGTTTACAAAGCGCACAGCAGTGCCTCCAAGGTTCCAGAAGTGAGTGGCCCCACTCTGCTGCCCTCTTATATTCCTGTATACATCTTTAGAATTGAGACTTTCCTATCTTTGTCAGACTTCGCTATTAGCATGCTTTCCTCTCTGTATCTCCTCCTCTGAGTCGAGCCTTCTAGTTTGCTGTAGGCTAAGAAACCAGATAATCAGGTTTCTTGGAAGAGTGACCAGAGTAAAAGTCAATAGGTTCTCAGGGGGGCCTGAGAAGGTCTCCTAAAGTGTGTGTGATTTAGCACTTGGGCTCCGGGGTGGCTGTAGTTTCCCAGAGACCTTCTTTACCCTCTTCTTATTTTCTCTAGTTTTCTAGACATTGGGAGTTGCTGAAAAGTCACCTCAGAATGAGTGAGGTGTTTCTCTCTTTTGAGGAAAAAAAAAAAAACGTATTCTCCTCTCTCCTTACTAACAGGGAAATTGTGACCCACGGACAATACTAATCAAAATCCAATGTTTTTTTCTATGAAAATGACAAGTTTTCCTTTAACTTATATTAAAAAGTAAAGGACTAGAGGTGAAGAATAGTTGAGACGCTATTGGAGAAGAATAAGGAGGGAGGGGGTTGTCCTGCCATGAATAAAGATTTACTGTCAGCAAAGGTAGACCAGGGAGCTGAAGACAGGACCCAGAGATGGGTCCCGTATTGATGGGGACTTGTTCCATGACAGCAATGGTATTACTACAAATCAGTGGGAAAAAAGAGACCAATTGCTCATGACAGAACAACTGGCTAACAGACGCAAAATACAAATGCACTTCGTTTATGTGCCTCAAGGAGCGCACTGTCTATTAGCAAAATAAATGTGTGAATTAAAACAAACAGATGCCCCGTCCTCTACAGAGAGGCAGATGCTCTCCCAGAGGTGTTAGGTGCAGCGGGAGCAGACAGGGAGGCCTGAGCTGTCTGGAGCGGGAGGGAAAGCGGGCGGGCAGAGGCTGCCACGGATATTTTTTTTTTTTTTTAATTTTAATTGTAGTAAAATACACCTAACCTAGAATTTACTATCTTAACCATTTTTAAGTGTACAGTTCAGTGGCGTAAAGTGCATTCACATTTTTGTGCAACTGTCGCCCCCATCCACCCACAGAACTCTTCATCTTGTAAAACTGAAACTCTATACCCATTAAGCAATGACCCCTCATTGCCCGCTTCCCTACTCCAGCCCTGGTAATTCTTCTGCCTCCAGGAATTTGACTGCTCTGTGTACCTCCTATCAGTGGACTCGTGTAGTATTTGTCCTTTGGTGACTGGCTTATTTCACTTAGCATAACATCTTCGAGGTTCATCCACGTGGTAGCATGTAGCAGAATTTCTCTCCTTTTAAAAGCTGAAGAATATTCCACTGTGTGTAGACACCACATTTCATTATCCATTCATCTGTCATTGGATGCTTCCACCTTTTGGCTATTGCGGATAATGCTGCTATGACCATGGGTGTACAGATATCTCTTCGAGTTTCAGCTTTCAGTTCTTTTGGGTATATACCCAGAAGTGGAATTGCTGGGTCGTATGGTAATTCTATTTTTAATTTTTTTGAGGAACCAACATACTGTTTTTGACAGCAGCCACACCATTTTATGTTCCTACCAACAGTGCACAAGGGTTCCAATTTCTCGGCATCTTTATCAAACTTACTGTTTTTTGTTTTCATGATGGTAGCCATCCTAATGGGTGAGGTGGTATCTCATTGTGGTTTTGATTTGCATCTCTTTAATGATTAATGACGTGGAGCATCTTTTCATGTTCTCATTGGCCATTGGTATATCTTTGGAGAAATGTCTATTCAAGTCCTTTGCCCATTTTTAAATTGTGTTGTGTGTGTTTTTTGTTGTTGAGTCAAAGGAGTTCTTTATATATTCTGGATATTAACCCCCTATCAGATTTAGAGTTTTCAAATATTTTCTCCCATTCTGTGGGCTGCCTTTTCACTCTGTTGAGTGTGTGCCCTTTGATGCACACTGTGGAGAAGATTTTAAAGGGTTGGTAGAAGTCAGCCAGTTAGCGTGGCAGTGGTGTGAGGAGCAGGTGTTCCAGACAAAGGAAACAGCCTGTGCAAACACCCAGAGGAAAGAAACAGCCAACGTCAGTAGTTGAGTGTCACCAGACTGCACGTGTGTTCCGGGGGTAGGAAGTCAGGAGAGGGAGGCTGGAGAAGCCACATCACAACAGGCCAGCTAAGTAGCTTGGACCCTATTCTAAGGTGGTGTTACTCAAGGAGTGGTCCCAGGACCCTGCCTCAGCATCACCTGCTGGGAACTTGTTAAAAATGCGCATTCAGGGGCCAACCAGTGGCGCAGGGGTTAAGTTCACACGCTCTGCTTTTTGGTGGCCCAGGGTTCGCTGGTTGGGACCCTGGGTGCGGACATGGCACCGCTTGGCAAAAGCCATGCTGTGGCAGGCGTCCCACGTATAAATGAGAGGAAGATAGGCATGGATGTTAGCTCAGGGCCAGTCTTCCTCAGCAAAAAAAGAGGAGGATTGGCAGTGGTTAGCTCAGGGCTAATCTTCCTCAAAAAAAAAAAAAAAAAAGAATCACATTCATGTTGCCCCAGCTCTGATCTACTCTGGGGTGGGATTTGGGGATCTGGGTTATTAACAAGCCACTGGGATCATTCTGCTGTCCAGTCAAGTCTGAGCACTATGCGAAGGGCAATGAGGAGCCACCCAGGGGTTGGGCTAGGTTACTGGAAAGATCACCTGAGCTGTCCTTCAGGTCGGCTCTGCCCCCAGGCTTCTCCAGCCACCCCTTGTCCGCCCGGCCCGGCCCGGCCGTCGGTCCGATCCCCCGCTTCGCGCCCCCGCAGCCGGCGCCCCGGCCCGCTCGCCTCTGTAGGGTCCGAGGCCAGGGGCCGCGCTGCGGCAGCCAGGCCCACATTCCTCTCACTTCCCGCCATTGTCCCGGGTTCCTGCGGCCGCGTCTCCTCGCTCGCCCCGGGCCGCCCCACGGCCCCAGATAGGGGTGACTCATTTCCTTTCTCCCCAGCGACAGAATCCTGCGCCCCGCACGGCCGGGTCCGGGCGGCGGCCGGGCCCCTCCCGGGCTCGGTCGGGACTCGGCGCTGCGCGGCGCTTCTCGGCCCGCAGGGGGCGCCAGAGCCCGGGAGCCGAGCGGGACGCCCGGGCCGCGGGACCCCCATCCCCTGGGCCGGGGCCGTGAGGAGGGACGGAGGCCGACAAAGGCCCCTGAGCCTGCTCTTCCCCGCCCTCTGCTCGGCTCGCCCAGAGTCAGACCCCTGACGGTCACCGATGGGGAAACAGACCTGGGGGAGAGGTGTGCCTTGACCTGGGAGGTGGGGGACCGGAATCCTGCACTCTCGGCGCCCCACCGGCCCCCACCCCCCACCCCCCCCGCCCGGCCCCGGGCCAGGGGTTTTCCCCTCAGACCTTCAGGGCTTGCTTTTATCCTCTTCGCTGCTCCCCGCCCCTATGGTATTTCCAGTGCAAAGTTTGCAGACAATATCCCCCAGATGCTGATCGTTCGTGGGCCCTGAAACATGGTCACCCCCGGGACCAGGAGGAGCTGAGGGCCGCTTGGGCCCCGCGTGGGAAGCAAGCGGAGCCCGCAGTCGCTGGGGGCGCTCCCGTTCGCAGCGCCGACTGAGCCCAGAGCTGACTGGCTTTGTCACAGCCGCCCCTCACCCCGGCCTGCATCCCGGCTCCCGGGCGCACGGTGCTGGCACCACGGGGCCAGCTCCTCCTCCCTCTGCTTTCCCTCCAGGATTTCAAGGAGGCACGGACACTCACTCCAGTCCAGGCATTTCAGATCTCTCACAAGACCCGGAGCCATCTGAGGGTCCTTTCCTTCAGGAAACATAAGAAGAGTGATGTGAAGGCCACACAGTGAGCTGGGGCTCAGACCACAGCCGTCCTCCTCAGAGCTCCTCGCCTCCTTCCGTGCTGCCCAGATAAGGAATGTAAAACGCGGGGGGCGCAGTGTCCGACACGGTGACAGGACTCAGTAAGTGATGGCAAGTTACCTAACTTCTTGATGCCTCAGTTTCCTCATGGTAAACTGGGTGTAGTAAGAGTATACCTCAGCCAGTCACAGGGAGGAGTCAAAGAGCTCATCCGCGGAAGGCGCATGTAGCGTGGCTGGTGTCCGCTAAGCACCGGACAGCCTTCCAGAACTTGGGCTCCCTTAGGAGGGGATTCTGTCTGTCTTCGCGCACTGCTATACTTCTGGCACCTAGAACACCGTCTGACGCAAGGCAGGAACTCAAAAGATCCTCGTGGAATGAATGAAGGTTAGCTATCATTATTGCCCAGGCTGATTTCACTCTAGGGTTTATGCCGGTCACAGCAGGCTTGGAGGACAGGAGGGGCCAATTCTGGAGGATCCATTGGTACGAGGGATAGAGGGCTTCGCCGGAAAAAGTCATCCTAAGGAAAGAGAGTTGGAGAACCTAAGAGAGGTTCCAGGACAGGGCGAAGGGGAGACCCTGCTGCTCAGGCCTGAGTGCCAGGAGCACCGCGTAAAGGGCGGACAGCATCCTGAATGTGCCAGGAGCACAGCACAGTCGGTCAGTGGTGAATTTATGACAATCTGGTGGCTTCACACCTCCGATGGACAACGGGGATTTGGGTTTTTTAAAAGTCCGAGGTTTTGATGTGGGTGGTTGAGCCCCGGAAGGCTAACCTCCAAGGTGGGTCTCCTGCGAGACACCCGCAGGGCCATCCCGGGAAGGTCGGCAGGAGCTGCAGGGGATGGAGTCAGAGAAAGCGGATTACTGTTATGTGTGGCCCTATTTCCATCAATGGGCTGATGCGGCTCCCAGGCCCGGGGCTCACACAGCTTGGGAGGGTGGCCCTGTCAGGGCTGCCTCAGTGGGGGGTGGGCTTGCAGGGGCTGGACGACCAAGCTGAGGGGCTGGCATAAGGGGCATCCACCACAGAGGGGAGCTCGGGCTAGGTGGGCCTCAAGGTTGCTGCTCTGAAGTGGAAACAGCAAAGCAGAGGGCATCTCTGAGACCCCCCCTTCCTGGCCGTGCCTTCACGATGCCCTGGGAGCAGAGGCTCATGGGAAATGGAATTTGCCCCTGCGCACTCAGGGGAATTGCTCCTGGCTTGGCTGCACTTCCTCCTGAGGGACAGGATAGCTTTGATCGAACCCTGCCATCCCACCTGGTGGCCTGGCTGCCCCTGAGACAGTGCATTGTGGTGCAAGGAGCCTCGCAGGTTCTGGAGTCAACCAGATCTGGTTAAAATCCCACCTCCACCTCTTCTTCAGCAAATCCTCTGACTTCTCTGAACCTCACTTTCCTCAGCCATAAAATGAGAATGAAAATATCAACTCAGAGGTTGCCGGAGGATGTGCCTCCAATGTCTGGCGCATAGTAGGAGCTTAAGGAACATCCATTCTCTCTGACTTGCTTTAGCTCAGGGGCCAGGCTGAGCCCTCTTAGGGGACATGGGAGCACTGGCGAGAATGTTGGCTACTGAAAGGGCCAGGTGGGATCTTGGGCACCTTAACTTCTCGAGTCCCAGTTTATTCACCTTTGTATGAAGAAAGTGGGAACAGGATTCTGGCACACCTGCTGGCAGGTCCTGTAGAAGCTCCTAGACGTGGAAGAACTTTGTAAACATGAGCGCTGTGGGTCACATGTTAGCTTTAGCTCTCCAGACTAGTTGAGTCTTTCCAACGCTTGCAGCCTCCACCCCGCCCAGATTTCTAGATGCCAGCAGTGGTGGGAGGATGTGGGCTTTGACATCTCACAAAACTCAGTTAGAATCCCAGCTTCCCCACTTGCTTGCGTTGTGACACTGGGCAAGTCTCTGAGTCACAGATTGCTCATCTCAGAACGAGGACAATGACTGCTACTTTGCCGGGTTTCTGGGAGAGTTGAATGGGAGCATGCAGGCAAGGTGCTCACACTTGGATGGTAGGTGTTGAAGAAGTGGTCATTAGTATTTGTAAAGTGCTTATGGGACCTGGCACATAGTAAGTGCTATTTAAATGTTTACTAAATAACTAGAAATATAGTTAGACGAAAACAGACATCTGTGAATAGATAGATGCATGGAGAGACAGAGAGAGCGGCCAGAGCGAGCTCTTCCTCTACACCTCCCAGTCTTCTGAAAACTTCTCTGCCAACCTCCTCCCCACCCGGTTCTGGCCTCAGCTTCCTCTGGCCATGCCAAAGAATGCAAGATCTGGGGGACCATAAAAGATGGTCCTTATTCACAAAGAAGTTGAAGATATTGAAAGAGATCACCTCAAAGGTGTGTTCCAGCTCAAACCACACATCCAACGGCCACCATCGGAGACCCTTCCTTTGTGACAGCATCTTTTAAGACATTTACTCACACAAGCTCCTACTTTTGTCCTCCCCACATCCCCGGAAGGGGTAGTTGGGATAAAGATTAGTCACTCAATCTCACAAAAGGGAACCGGAGAGACGTGGAAGGTGCTGGGGTTTCCTCTTCAAGCCCCAGTCACCTAACCTTGAGCCGTGAGGTCACATCATAATAATCACCACTATTTATTGGATGGCCCCTGTGTGCCAAGGGCTCACGTCCCTTCTCTAGTGTCAGTAATCCCATTAGGTCAGTGTTAAATCCCCACTCCACAGCTGAGGAAACTGAGGTCCGATGGGTGAAGTGACTCAAGGTCATGCAGCCAGTAACTGCCGAGTGGGGATTCCAGACCCGGGTCTGAGACTCCGAAGCCACTGCCCCCAGGCTCTGGTGTCCTGACACTCTCTGCTGGGGGAACGAGGACTGGTGCTTCCCCTAGCTGGGCTTGGGCCAGACGCCACGACAAGACTGGGAACAAGGGCCACTTGGGCCCAGGCACCCGCCTTCCCCAAACCTGAGTTCTGCCTGTGCTCTGCCTCTGTGCCCTCCGAGGCTGGAAGGGCTGCATCGGAGAAGCACAACCACTTCCAGGTCTATGAACGGGTTTGTTACCACCTTTGATATCGCATAACTAATTGTGTAAATGGTCTCTGTAAAGCTGTCATCTTCACGTCTGATGCTGGAGCTTTATGTCCACAGGGCAAGCAATTGGGGAGGGAAGAGGACGTAAAATGGGGACGAGTGAGGACAAGCTGGAACCCACGAGGATGGACAGAGAGCCGTGCTAGTTCTTCTTGCCTCTTCCCTGGGTGGCGGAGGTATCCTGCAGGAGAAGGGACATTCTTTGTTGAGATGCTAAACTCACACTTGGCCCGGGAGTCTGAGAAGCCCAGGAGGGTCCCAGGAAGGTGGAGCCGTGGCAGGCTGGGCAGCCGCCCCGCTCATCAGGGTCAGCCAGCAGATAGGGGATAACTTGTGTAAGCTACAAAAGTACCTGCCCTGCTCTTCTGGGCATGGAAAACGTGTTTGTATTAGTTATCTACTGCTGTGTAACAAACTACCCCAAAACCTAGCAGGTTAAAACAACGTAAGTTTATGATCTCACACAGTTTCAGAAGGTCCTGAGTCGGGCAGTGTCTTAGCCAGTGGTTCTGGCTCAGGCTTTCTCATGGGGTTACAGTCAAGCTTTCAGCCAGGCCCGCAGTCAACTGATAGCTTGACTGGGGCTGGAGGACCCACTTCCGAGCTGGCTCACTCTCATGGCTGTTGGCAGGAGGCCTCAGTTCCTGCACCACCTGGACCTCTCCATTGGGCTGCTTGAGTGTTCTATGACATGTCAGCTTGCCTCCCCCAAAGCCAAGTGATCAAGAGAAAGCAAGGCAGAAGCCACGATTTCTCTTATGACCTAGCTTTGGTTGTCACAAACCATCATTTCTACAATCTCTTATTTGTTACATAATTCAGCCCCATTCTGCGTGGGAGACGACCTGTTAAGAGCATGAATACCAGGAAGTGGGGGTCATTGGGGCCGTCTTAGAGTCTGGCCATCACCAGGGACATCAGGGTGAGGCCCAGGGAGCTTTACCAGGGTGTCCTGCCTTCCCAAATCACTGGCAAACTCTTGCAGTTCATGGACGGTCTCCCGTGTCCTGACTTCTCCCCTTGGTTGCCAGCGCCGTGCTGCCTCAGCGTCTCCACTTGGAAATCCAAGAGCCCTCTCAAGCTATCACACCCAACCCTGAACTTCTGAAATTCCCCAAACCTTCCCCTCTCCGACCTTTTCCCGTCACAGAAATGGCAACTCCATCCTTCCAGTTACACAATCCAAAACTTAGATGTCATTATTGCTCTTCTCTTTGTCTCGTTTGCCATGTCCAATCCTTGGGCATATCCTGGTGGCTCTACTTTCAAAATAGGGCTGGGATCTGCCAGCTCCTCACCACCTCTGCTGCCTCAGCCTGTCTGAGCCCCTTTCTTTCCTGCCTGGTTGCTGTGATTGCCTCCTGACTGGTGCCCTTGCTCCTGTTTCTGCCCCGCAGAATCTGTGCCCTGTAGAGTCTGTCTCCACACAGTAGCCAGGGTGATTGCGTTAAAGCTCACGATCATGTAAGGTCACGTCACTCCTCGGCTCAGACCCCTGCAATGGCTCAAAATAAAGCCAGTCTTCACAGTGGCCAGCAAGGCGCTGTAACGTCTACCCCCCGGCGCCCCCACCTCCACGTACTCCCCAGCCTCATCTTTCCCCTCTGCCCCTCACCCGCCTGCTCCAGCCACGCTGGCCTCCTCCACACACAGGCCTGCTCCACTTTATCGCCTCTGCCCTTCCCTCCATCTGGAACACTTCCCTCAGAGACAGCCAGGGCCACTCCCTCACTCCTCAGATTTTATCTCAAACGTCACCTTCTCAGTGGGGCCTTCCCCTACGCCCTATTTAACACAGTGACCCTCACATCTCCTCCACCCCGTGTCTGTCTTCCCTCATTTATTTTCTTCCACTGTCATCCACATTTCCCTATCTATTGCCTAACTTCCTTGTTTATTGTTTCACTGCCTGTTGCCCCCTCTGGAATGTAAGCTCGCTGAGGGCTGGCATTGTTGTCCGTGGTATTCTCTCTTGTGTCCCCAGAGCCTAAAGCAGTGGCTGGCAGGTGCTCAGAAAGTACTTGTTGAGTGAATAATAGATCCTGAAGAACAATTTTTGAAAGAATAAATGAGGGGTGATAACGGATAGTGCACTATTTACCAGCTGTGTGGCATTAAACGAGTCACATTCCCTCTCTGAGCCCAGGACCAGACACAGGCTCATCCTCAAAGACATGGTTGCCTTAGACCAGGCTTGAGGCTGTTGGGAATTCTAGCTGGAGAGGCTCGGCCCCTGGCCCTGGTGAGACCTTGTCAGGTCACTTACCCTCTCTGACCCTTGGTTTTCCCCTCGGTAAAATGGGGATCATCATCATAAACATCCTAAGATATTGTTATGAGGATGACATGAGCTTACGGACCAGCCTAGTACTTGGCGCATAGTAGGTCGTCCCAGAGAGGAAGGTGCCTTGTCCTGCATATTCCAGAAGTCTTCCTGCCCTGGTCATGGGACAACTGTGGATCCAAGGCTCTCGGCCTCTGGGATTTTCCAGAACTTGGATCACGATCTGTTACTATTGTCAGTATTTTTCCACAGTGAAAAGCCAGTCCCTCTGAGTTCTGCGTTCTGCCTCTGAGAGTCAGGGAAAGCTCTGGAAAGGCTCCCAGGGGTGGCCTTGTCCACTGAGAGATGTCAGGAGAAAAGGAACTCAGAGGACACTTCGCCTCGGGTGACCACAACTCTTGAGCAGTGACCCTGTTACCCACACACTAAATTACAGAAATCACTCTTTCTGTCTGGAGCCACCTTGGAGATAAATTTCTCCAGAGGCTGCACACTGGCAGCCAGGTGCTGGATGGAACTCAGGGACCAGACTCTTCTGTCTGGCCTGTGCTACATTTTGAAAACAGCAGAATCCAAATGCCTGTGGACAGTCCTGGAGAGCCAAGGTCTGCAGACCCCACCACTCCCTACTGCCTCGTACCCAGCCAGATTCACATCTCTGTTTTGTTTGCCTGGACCCCTGAGCAGGCCATCTGCACACTTCACAGGTGAGACTCTGCAAGAAGCTGACTCCTTGGGAAATCATCTCAGCCTCTTGCTACCAGGATCATTTGGATTCCCAACCAGCCAGCAGTTAAGAACGCAGTAGCGCATATCACGTGAAGCCATGAAGTCATCCCCAGGCCCCTTCTCTTTGGTTCTTGACCTAACCCCCTGTTTTTCACACTCACCTCCTAATCCTGTCCACTTAGCTGTAAGAGGAGGGGAGCCAGCCTGGCTGTTCCTTCTGCTAGGAGCGTCCTCCCTCCGTAGCCCATCGCATTAGCATCTAGTTGAGGCCTTGGTCCTGCATCACCTCCTTCAAGAAGCCTTCCCTGACTGCCCCCCTGCCCTGCCCTGGGCCCCAGCCAGCTGGATCTGGCCACGTTGTTGCCCTGACAGACACCTACCAGGGCCCCTTTCCCTCTGGATTGCACTGATTTCTTTATGGACATGCTTCCCCCGCTGGACTGTCAGCGTCTTGACGGAAGGGCCTGTAAATTACTTAGCTCTGTGTACTTGGGATTGGTTGGTGTGGGTACTCAATAAATGTGGCCTAAAAGTGTAGTAAAAGAAGGAATGAATACATGCAGGAAGGAAGGAAGGCGAGAGGGAAGGAAGGAAAAGATTCATTAATTAATTTGCCTTTCGCCTTCCACACTTTGCCTGGCAGGGTCCTGCCACTGTAAGCGCCCACCCTGTCTGCTGGGAGTTTGTCAACCCACATGCAAGAGAAGCCCGGGCCTGGGCCAGCTGTACACAACACTCACTACACCCCTGACCTCAGCATCACAGCCAGTTTCCACTTGTTCTGTTTTTTTGCTGTAGATTTTATGATATAACATACATGCCAAAAAATACAAATGATCAACGTACAGTTGGGTGAACTTTCAAAGTGAACACACCCATGTAAGCAGCACCCAGACCAAGAAAGAGAGTGTAAGCAGCCCGCCTTGTGCCCTCTTCCATCACTGCTCCCCGCAAGGGTGACTGGTATTCTGGCTCTTGTCACCATTAATTTTCCTGCCTTGTACTTTATATAAATATGACAATGTAATACATACTCTTTTGAGTCTGGCTTCTTTGACTTAATGCTATGTTTGTGAGACTTATTCATGCTGTGATTTATTCATCCTCATTGCTGTATAATATTCCGTGGTGTAAATATGCCCCAATATGTTTTTTCATTCTGCCGTTGATGGATATTTGAGTTGTTTCCAGTTTGGAGGTATTCAGACTGGTGCTTTTGTGAGCATTCTCGTACACGCCTTGGGGAGCGTGTGCACACCTGCATGTTGGGCATCTACCAGGCTGTGGAATAGCTGGGTTGTAGGCAAGGGGTTTGCTCTATTTTGGTGGAGACTTGCCAGTTTCCACAGTGGTTGTGACAGTTCTTGCTCCCCCCAGCGTGGGCACAAGGGTTCCATTCTCACCGATGCTTGGTGTCATCTGTCTTTCTTCCTCCAGATATTCTGGTGGGTGGGTTATTTCGTTTTGACGGCCTGCTCCGTCTCGCTGGCAGTCTGCTCCAGCTGTCTCAGTCTGGGGTGGATTCTGGAGAAGCAGCTTCTCTGGTCCTTGCCTCTCACCCTGCAGGTTTGGTCCAAAGCTTGTGTCCACCCCTGCAGATCTATAACAGGTCTCTCAGCTGTGTCTGAGGACTCCCTTCCGTGAGGAGCACTCCACCTCCAGATGACAGCACTCCATAGTGGCGACCACCAGGGAGGAAGATGGGCATGGGGAGGAAAGGCAGATGGAAGCTTTCCTTCAGAACCCGCACAGGCTGCTCCCACGGCCACAGCTTACTTAGTTGGCCACCTGTGGACACTTCTCAGGAGTAATCATACTCAAAACATTGAGCAGGCATAACAATAATTAAATATATGAGCTAAAACTATAAAACTCTTTGAGGAAAACATGGGGTAAATCTTTATGACCTTGGATTTGGCAATAGTTAGCTATGACACCCGCAGCACAAGCAACCAAAGAAAAAACTAGATAAACTAGACTTCATCAAAATTACACACTTTTGTGCTTCAAAGGATACTATCAAAAGAGTGAGAAGAGAATCAGAATGGGAGAAAATATTTGCAAATCATTTATCTGATAAGGGGTTTAATTTTGGAATATATAAGGAAAACTTAGAACTCAATAATAAAGAGACAACCCAACTGAAAAATGGGAAATGGATCTGAATAGACATTTCTCTAAGGAAGCTGTGCAAATGGCAGAGAAGTACATAAAAAGATACTCGATGCCATTAGTCATTAGAGAAATACAGATCAAAACCATAAGGAGATACCACTTCACACCCACTGGGATGGCTGTAATGGAAAAGACAGATAACAACAAGTGTTGGCAACAACGTGGAGAAAGCGGAACCCTCATATACTGCTAGTGGGAATGTAAAATGGTGCAGCCACTTGGGGAAACAGTTCCTCAAAAAGTTAAACACAGAGTTACCATTTGATCCAGCAGTTCCACTCCTAGGTATATACCCAAGAGAAAGGAAAACATATGTCCACACAGAAACTTGTACCTGAATGTTCGTAGCAGCGTTATTCATAACAGCCAAATGGTGGAAACAACTCAAACGTTCATCACCTAATGGATGGATAGGCAAAATATGCCTATCCTTATCCTCTGTACAATGGAATATTATTTGTCCATATGAGATACTGAAACATGCTCCAACATGGATGGACCTTGCAAACATTATGCTATGTGAAAGAAACCAGTCACAAAAGACCACATATGACTCCATTTATACGAAATGTCCAGAATAGGCCAATCTATAGAAACAGAAAATAGAACAGTGGCTGCCTAGGGCTGTGGGAGATGGGGGATTGAGGGTGACAGTGAAAGGGGAGCAAACACCACTTTGAGGATGAAGAAGTGTTCTAAAATTCTGGTGACAGTTGCACACACCACTCTGTGAATGTACTAAAAACCATTGAATCGTACACTTTAAACGTGTTGAATGGTACGGTATGTGAATTAATTCTCAATAAAGCTATGATAAAAATAATTAAAAAGTGGCAGGAGTCTTCACTGTTGTCTCTTGAGAAAATGCTAAAAGAGAATGTAGTGGATGAGATTATGGCTCCCCCCCCCCAAAGATATGTCCACATCCTAAACTCTGGAACCCAGGAATGTGACCTGATTTGGAAAAAGGGTCTGTGCAGATGTAATTGAGCATCTAAAGATGAGGTCATCCTGGATTATCCAGGTGGGCCCTAAATCCAATGAGAAGTGTCCTTAGAAGAGACACACAGAGGAGAGAGACGTAGGGAGAAGAGAAGGCCGTGTGAAGACGGAGGCAGAGATTGGAATGACGCAGCCACAAGCCAAGGAGCATCTGGAACCAGCCGGAAGCTACAAGAGGCAAGCAAGAATTCTCCCCTACAGCCTTTGGAGGGAACGTGGCTCTGCCAACATCTTGATTTCAGACTTCTGGCCGCCAGAACTGTGAGAGAATAAATTTCTGTTGTTTATAGCCACCAAGTTTGTAGTCATTTGTTATGGCAGCCTGAGCAAAGTAACACAGGAAATTACTCTGATAATGTAGCAAAACGTTTAAAAGCCTGTTTCCCCAAGCACTTCTCTCCTTCTCTGTCTTGCTGCGTGTCTCTCTCTGTCTCTCTCTTTCTGCTCTTGCGCGTGTGTGGCAGCTGCTGCTAGCCCCCCTCCTCCCTCCCTCCCTGCCCAGGTCAGCACTTTCCATGGAAATCCAGCTGGGGCCACGGCAGTTCTCCTGCTGAAGCCCGGGAGGTATAAGGACTGAGCCAGCGCTTTCCTGAGCAGTGGAAGGAAGAGGAAACGTGAGTGTCCATTCTCACTTTCTCTGTCTAATTGGTTCTCAGGCAGCAGCCACGCCGTTCTCCCAGCTGCCCTGGACTCTTGCCTTTCCCTTTGTCCCCACAGCCTCTCCGTCACTATTCTGCCTTCCAAACAACCGTGGAATAAGCCCACTTCTCTCCATCTCTTTGCCTCTCCTTGGGTTCAGGCCCCCTGCATCTCCCCCTGGACCACTGCCTCACCTCTGGTTACTGCCCCCATCAACTCTTCTGTCTCAGCCCATTTGGGCTGCTGTAACAAAATACCATACATCGGGTGGATTATAAATAACAGACGTTTATTTCTCACAGTTCTGGAGGCTGAGAAGGCCAAGATCAAGGTGGCGGCAGATTCAGGGTCTGGTGAGGGCCTGTTTCCTGGTTCACAGATGGCCTTCTCACTGTGTCCTCACATGGTGGAAGGAGAAAGGGAGCTCTCTGGGGTCTCTTTTGTAAGAGCACTAATCCCATTCATGAGAGTTCTGCCCTCATGACCTAATCACCTCCCAGAGGCCCCACTTCCTAATGCCATCAGATTAGGGGTTGGGATTTTAACACAAGCATTGAAGGAGAACACAACATTTAGTCTATAGCATCACCCTTCACACTTCAGCCAAAGGCAGTGTTTCAACATGCATGCCACGCCCATGTGTGTACCCGGTCAGTGTCTTCCCTTTGTTCTAAGCCTATAAACAAAGTCTTCAGTGTGGCTTGTGTGCATCTCCTCCTCCATCCTTCCAGCCTCGTCAATGCCATACAGCCCAGGCCCACTCCTCTCAAACTAGGCTGACTCGTGCTCCCCAAATATCTCCTTGCACAGCACCGGCTGTTTCCTCTTCCTTGAGCACTCTCCCACCCACCCCAGTCACCACACTGCCTCCTGCTCAGCGTTCAGCCCCCAGCGCCTCTGTGGTCACTGTATCATATTCAATTCCTAATGGTGGGAGCTTCAGGAGAGTGGTCTCTATGTGTCATTCTTGCTCATCACTGGACTTCTACTGCCCGACCCTGGAACATGCTAGGCAGCCATCAGACATTGCTAACTTAGTTATTTAATTAACTGGGGGATCCAGGGAAGGGATTAATGACTCACTATTCAAATTTAGCAGAAGCATAACACGGAACAAGAAAAGATGATAAGATTAACTTGCTGAGATAATAATATTGACTAACAATTATTGAGAATCTTGTAAGCTTTAGGGGCATTTAAACACATTTATTCATTCCACAAACATTTGAGCATCTGCTATGGGTCAGTTACTAAGAACACACATATGGATAAGACAGTGCTTCTTCTCAAAAAGCTCATAATCTAAGGATCTAATTCTGTTGAGTCCGTTTCAGTGGTCCACTAAAATGAGTATTATTAATCTGGGATGATTGGGACATTTTTGTTCCAAGTGACACAGGACACAACTCAAATTGGCTTGAGCAAAAGTTGGAATATACTCAGTCACGTGACTGAAACGTCAAGTGGGTAGAGTTGGCTTCAGGCATGGCTGGATCCTAGATGCAAGTGTCCCCGGACCTTACTGCCCCATCTCTCGGTTCTTCCCTCCTTGAGGGTGGCACCCTGCAGCCCTGGGTGCTCCTCTCACAATCTCCAGATGGTGGCAGGGTCACATCCCCAGAGCCCTAAGGCCCGTGGGAGAGCAAAACCCTCTTTCCAGGAGCTCCTGCAAAAGTCCAGCCATGTAGCCTGATGACTGCCTCAGGTCACTGGTCTGTCCCTGAGCCTCTGGCTCTACCAGAGGAAGGCAATGTCCCAATGGCCAAGGCTCCCACCAACACTCCATGACCCACCTAAACGAGTGTGGGGCCTTCCCAGCCCTCACAGACTGCGAGCCAGCGAGGGGCGGGCCCCCACTGAAAAGTCACGGGCTTGCTGTGAGCAGTCAGAGTGGAACCAGGGAGGCAGACAGATGTCTTCCAGCCTCTCTGCCTTAGGGTGGCGACATGAGGCCGGGAGGTTAAGCGACACCAAGGCCACACTGTTGCTATGTGGCCAAGCTAAGACTTGAATCCCGGGGTGCCTGACTTCAAGGAGCTCTCCTGGCAAAGCCACCCTGCCCCGGGGGTAGCCTTAGACACAGCAAGGAGCCTGGAGTCTCTCTCAGGGGCCTTTCTTCTAAATCATAAGGCATTGGGGCCGTCCTTTCCAGGAACCTGGCTTTGGTTGGCGGCTCTGAAAAAGAAAATTGCGACCCTCTTTGCTCTAGGAATCTTCTTCTATCTCTTTTCTTTTAAGAAAAATTCCTCTCCCTCCCGGTCATTCCAGCCCTTGCCAAGGATCCTTCGGCTCCAGACGGAGTTGCTGCTTTCCAGATGAGGTCAAGTCGGCGGCAGCTGAGGTCACAGTGTCTTGCAGAGGAATGCTGTGACCCGCCCAGGATTCACTGCATACAGTCAGGATAGGCCCGGGAGCTGCCGGCCTCTCCCCCTGGGCTCCCTCCTCCGCCTGCACGGCCATCCCTCCTGCCTGCTGGAGGGTGGACGGAGGAACCAGGAAAAGCACAAGACGGTCTGGTGACCAGGCACAAACCAGGCTCCCCCTCTGGGCTCTGTCCTGGTGCCTGGGGCCGCCAGGTCTTGTCCATGGGGCCCTGTCCCCATGTTATGCTGCATTAGGTTATACCGCATTAGGCTGGACCCTACATCCAGTGACTGGCATCCTTATAAGAAAAGGGAAATTTGGGCTTGGAGACATGCACCGAGGGAAGACAGTGCGAAGACACAGACACATGGGGGAAGACCAAATGAAGAAGGATGCAGAGACTGGAGGGGGGCATCCACGGGCTGTCAAAGGCCAAGGGTTGCTGCCGACCACCAGAAGCTAGGAAGAGGCAGGGAAGGGTCCTCCCTCGGGGCTCTCACGCCTGGATTTTGGACTTGTATCCTCACGAACTGTGAGAGAATAAATTTCTGTTGCTTTAAGCCACCGAGTTTGTGTTAATTTATTATGGCAGCCCTGGGAAATGAAGACGGGGTAGAGAGAGTTAACAAAGGGGTGTCGGCAGCACGGAAGCACAGAAAGACTTAAACAATCATGGGTTCAGAGAAATGATTGCTCTTTTCGCAGCTGTGTGAACGTGGGCAGGTTACCTCACCTCTCTGAGCCTGGATTCCTACATAGTGCTTGTCAGTAACTTTTAGGAGTTGACTAGGGTCCTCAGCCAGGAGAAGAGAAGATGGGGCTAGAGGCGGGAGTCAGAGGGGAGGATGAACATGGTCTTTAAACACTTGAAGGCTGTCTCGAGGACAAGGCACTCAATCTATTCTGTGTGACAAGAACCTCGAGGGGAAGTGAGGCTGAGGAAGAACAGGTCTGAATTAGGGAAGCACTTCTATCATGGAGACTGCCCAGTAGTGTCAGGGGTTGCTGAGAGAGGTAGTGAGCTCCCTGTGACTAGAGGAGACAACGAAGAGGCTGAAGGACTGCTGTCAGTGAGAAAGTCGCCCCCTACCCAGAGTGACCCTCTTCTATGACAGCCAGGATTTCACCCTGAGCTGCCTGACTTCAAAGTCCATTTTTTGGTGTATTTTTGGGAGGAAGCTTAGCCCTGAGCTACCATCTGCCAATTCTCCTCTTTTTTCTGAGGAAGACTGGCCCTGAGCTAACATCCATGCCCATCTTCCTCTACTTTATATGTGGGACGCCTACCACACCATGGCATGCCAAGCGGTGTGATGTTTGCACCCAGGATCCGAACCAGCGAACCCCAGGCCGCCAAAGCAGAACGTGCGAACCTAACTGCTGCACCACCGGGCCGGCCCCACTCTCTCCTTTGGACCAAACATGGCTTGGCCACAGCCCAGTGAGACTCGCAGGGCCAGCAGCACCGTGAGGTCCGGCAGCGTCAGTCTCGGGCGGCCTGGGGGTCTCTGCTCACAACACCCACCTCTGCCAGGTCTCTGAAGGCAGACACAGGTCTCATCCTTGACTTCTCTCTAACTCCCACTTCCAGGCAGTCTGGAGTCCTGCGGAGTCTTTTGCCAAGATGTCTCTGGAATGTTTCCTGGTTCACCCTGCCCGCTGCCAGGCCAGCACAGGCCAGGAACAGGCTTCCCATTTCTGTATCCCCAGCACGTGGTGAACAGCAGGTCCATAAGAGGGAGCAAAGGAGGGAAGGAACGAGCACATCGTCTGCTTTAATCCTCACGGCTGAGGAGGCCGCCGCCCAGGGCTGAGCTGGGGTTGGGACCCCAGGAGCAAAGCGTAGTGCAGAGAGCAGAGGAGCCCTCAGGACTCTCCAGCTCGGTGCCTTCCTCCCTTACCGTGGCAATTCTTGTCCTTTAAGACCCTGAACCTGGTCAGCTCAAACAGGGGTTTGTGCACAGGGCTGATGTACGGGAAGGAGGCCCGACAACCCGCCAGCCCAGAAGGGTGGAGGGAAACTGAGGACCCGAGGATGCTGCATACCACAAGAAACCCCACATAAAGCTTTGCAGCAGGTCTGCCCTTTCTGGGAACCCAGTTAGGTTAGGAGGAGGGGGGAGGGCTGGGACAAAGGGGAGAGAGGAGGATCAGAGGCGTGGAAGGGGACCTTCCACATTCTGGGAGCCAGACAGGCAGGGTCAGGCCTGGGTCCCAGAGGTCATCTGAATGGATAGAGTGCCTATCTCTGTCCACAGATAGAATGGATATCATGACTGGCCAACACCAGCCCACTTCTCTGGGGCTCCCCTTGCTCCACAGGCCTTATTCAGAGGCCTGGCAGCCACTGCGGTCTCTCTCAACCTCTCCACAGTTCTGGGAGGTAGGGCTGTGTGATCCCCACTGACAGAGAAGGAAGCCTCCTTCTCCACCTTCTTTTGACTTCTTCGAGTAGTTTTCAGAATTCCATTTTAACTTATCTATGGGTTCTGTATATTGTTAGTGATTTCTCTAGAGATTACAACATGTATCTGCTATGGACTGAATATTTGTGTCCCCCCCAAATTCACAGGTTGAAATCCTAACCCCCGAGGTGATGGTATCAGGAGGTGGGGTCATGAGGGCAGAGCCTCATGATGGGATTAGTGTCCGTATGAAAGAGGCTCCAGGGGCCGGCCCCATGGCCAAGTGGTTAAGTTCGCGGTCTCTGCTTTGGTGGCCCAGGGTTTCACCAGTTCGGATCCTGAGTGCGGACATGGCACTGCTCATCAGGCCATGCTGGGGCAGCGTCCCACATGCCACAGCTAGAAGGACCCACAACTAACAATATACAACTATGTACTGGGGGGCTTTGGGGAGAAAAAAAAAAGAGAGGCTTCAGAGAGACCCTTTAGCCCTTTCCACCATGTGAGGTTACATGGTGAAGGCACCATCTCTGAGCCAGAAACCGAGTTCTCACCAGACACCGAATCCATCAACACCTTGATCATGGACTTCCCAGTCTCCAAAACTGTGGGAAATGCACTTATGTTGTTTATAAGCCAGCTAGTCTCCGGTATTTTGTTGTAGCAGCCCAAATCGACTCCGACAACATCTTCGCTTTTTTATAGTCAACTTAGAGTTAATATCACACCACTTCACTTTTCCAACTATCTACCATCATTTATCACTCTTCTGTCCTTTATGCTATAATTGTCGTATGTGTTATATCCACACACTTTATAAACTCTACAAGATAATGTTATAGTTTTTTCTTTAAATAGTCATATCTATTTAGAGAAACTAAAGAGGAAAAACCATCTTATATACTTTCCCAGACATTTATTTTATTTTATTTCTGTGAAGAAGATTGGCCCTGAGCTAACATCTGTCACCAATCTTCCTCTTTTTGCTTGAGGAAGACTATCTCTGAGCTAACATTGGATTGTTGCTGAGCTAAGATCTGTGTCAATCTTCCTCTATTTTGTATGTGGGTTGCCACCACAGCAAGGCTTGTGTGTAGCTCTGTGCCTGGGATCCAGGCCTGTGATCCTGGGGCTCCCAAAGTGGAGCCCGCGAATGTAACCACTATGCCACTGGGCCAGCCCCAAACATTTACCATTTTTGATGCTCCTTATTCCTTCCTGAAGATTCAAGTTTTCACCTGGTTTCGTTTCCCTTCAGCCTGAGGAATTTCCTTCAGCATCTCTTATAATGCAGGTCTAGAGGTGATGAATTATCATAGTGTTCTTTTTCTGATAATATCTTTATTTCATCCCTATTCTGGAAGGACATTTTCACTGGATATAGAGTTCTATATAGAATTTCTTCCATCACTTTAAAGATGTTGTTCCACTGTCTTCTGGCCTCCACAGTTTTTGAGTCAGCTGTCAATCAAATTCTTGGTGCTGTGTATATAGCAGTTTTCTTTCCCCTTCTGGCTACTTTCAAGATTTTCTCTTTATGTTTGGTTTCCAGCTCTCAGTTTGACGTGATTTGCCTAGGCATAGTTTCTTTAAATTTATTGTAGATGGGGTCTGGTGGACTTCTTGAATTTTTAAATTTATCTTTCATCATATTTGGGAATTTGATTCCCATTTTTGGCCATTTTTTCCTTCACATTCTTTATTCTGCCCTATTCTCTCTTCTCCTAGGACTCTGCATGCACACGAGGCCTCATGATATTGCCCCACAGATCCCTGAGACACCGTTGTGTTTTTCAAATCTTTTTTCTCTCTATTCTTCAGATTGGAAAATTTCTATTCATCTATCTTCAAGTTCACTGACTACTCTCTCTTTCTTCTCCATTCTGTTGTTCAGTCCAGCCACAATTTTTTACACTTGAGCTCTCTCAGATACGGTATATTTCTGTTCTTGAATTTCCATTGACTCCTCCCTCCCCTCTTCAATGTGGTTCTCTCTCTCTTTCTTTCTATTTCTTTGCTGAAATTTCCTATATTTTCATTCATTCACAGAGCAGATGTGTTTAATTTTAATAAAGGCCAATGTGTGGACCTTCTTCTTTCATAGGTCATGCTTTGGGTGTTGTGTCTAAAAACTCATCACCAAAATCGAGATTCCTTAAATGTTCTCCTATGGTCTCTTCTAGAAATTTTACAATTTCGCTTTGTATCTTTAGGTCTATGATCCATTTTGAGTTAATTTTTGTAAAAGAATTAAGATTTGAGTCGAGTCATGTTTTTTTTTTTGCACACGGACATCCAATTGTTCCAGCATCATTGGCTGAACAGACTATCCTTTCTCCACTGACCTCCCTCTGCTCTTCTGGTGGGCGTCTGTTTCTCTCCACTCCGCTCATCGATCTAGGTGTCTGTTCTTTAACCAGTACCGTGCTGTCATAGTAAGTCTTGATGTCAGGTAGTGTCAGTCCTCCAACTTTGTTATTGTTCTGGTTCTTTCTTTTTTGGAAGGTTATTAATTATTGGTTCAATTTCTTTAGCAGACATAGGCCTATTCAGACTTTCTGCTTTTTTCTTGTGTGAGTTTTGGTAGTTTGTATCTTTCAGGGAATTGATCCATTTCATCTAGGTTATCATATTTGTTCATAATATCCTTTTATTGTCCCTGGGGTCAGTACTGATGACTCCTCTTTCATTTCTGATATTAACACTCTTATCAGTACCCTTTTTTTCTGTTAGCCTAGCTGAAGGTTTATCATTTTTATTGATCTTTTCAAAGAACAAATTGAGTTTTGTTTCTTTTTTCTTTTTGTTTCCCGTTTTCAGTTTCATTGGTTTCTGCTCTAATTTTTATTATTTCTTTTCTTCACCTTGCTTTAGGCTTACATTGCCCTTCTTCCTCTGGTTTCTTAAGGTGGAAACTTGATTACTGATTTTAGATCTTTCTTTTCTTGGCAATACATGCATCAATGCTAGAAATTTCCCTCGAGCCCTGTTATTTCTACATCCAACAAATTTTCATAATTTCTGTTTTCATTTTCATATAGTTCAAAATATTTTAAAATCCCCCCTGAGAATTCTTTGACTTCTGTGTTATTTAGAAGTGTGTTATTTGATCTCCAAATGCTTTGGAATTTTCCAGCTGTATTTCTGTCATTGATTTCTAGTTTAATTCCACTGTGGTCTGAGAATAGGATTATACCTTGAACATTGTGCATGTTATGTTGTGGGGGCTCTGGATTCTGTTAGATTCTCAAAATGTGTTGATTTTTGTTTTATTAAGCAATTAACTTCAAACTCTGCTCTTGGATGGCAGCCAAAATCTTAGTTTTTTTTGTTTTCCCTCAGTTGAAATTATTTCCATGCATGCGCGGTTCAGGAGGCAGAGATTTGCACTGAGTTTACATATGGGATCTGGGGCTCTCCCTCCTTGGGGCTCTCCTTTCTGAGGCTGCCCCCTTCACTGCCCAGTGGTTGTGGTTGATCTGAATTTTGTCAGCTGTTTCTTCAGGCCAGAAAGCCTGTAGGTTTCCTATCTGTGCCGTCTGACTGTGGCCGGCCCTCAAGATCAAAGCCATAAACAATGGATAACTTCTCCCACGCCATTCCTTCTTCCAAGTGTCGCCCCCCATCCAGTGCCTTGAGGTGGCGTGCATGGGTCTGTGGGCTTGTGTTTTGTCAAGAGCTGTTATCTGTGGGAGGGTCAGCTCAATAGGATCTTACTTGTATATTCTGGAAGAGAAAACTCCCACACCAAGGCATAGAGAGATCTCTAACACCCCCAGTTCACCGCCGCCCAGCTAGCAAACTGAAGCACTGGCATTCAACCTCGGGCCCCACCAGCTGCAGCCCCTGTGTGTACTTTATTATCCTGACCTGTCTTCCACCCCTTATTTGCCAACCGAGAGTCCCAGAACTTCTCATGGTTCAGGTGACAATGGTGGGGACTTCCAGAGTCTTTGAATTTCTCTTTGCACAAAAGCCACCCAGATTAAGAGTGGGATTTTATTTACTGCCTTTTCTCCTTGTTTTTGGTTTGTCGTGTTCTGTTCTGAGAAAGCATGGTGATCAAAGTGCACCAGCTTTGAAGTTGGAGATATCTGTGTCCCAATCCTGCCTCCGACACATATGTGACCGTGGCCAAGTCATTTCGGTTTCCTCTTCTGTAAAATGAAGGAAAGGATGGTATTGACCTCAAAAAGTTGTGGTAAAGATTAAATGAGATACTTCTCATAAAGGACAAAACACAGAGCCAGACGTAGAGTAAGCACTCATTAAATGAGACCTTTTGGGGTTTTTCCCACCCTGAGGTAGGGGCGGACACAGTGGAATGCTACACGAGGTATTTTCCCAAGAGAGAAGGAAGAACAGGGGACCGAGACACTGCTGAGAGGACACTGCCGACATCCCTGGTCGGGCAGGGCTCCCATTGTGTCAGCCTAGAGTCGGGTGAGCAGGTCCATGTTCATGGGAAAAGACATTCAAGCCAGAAGGATTTAGCTCCCACCTGAGACTGACAGCAGAGCCGGGAGGTCAAGCCAGCTCCCCGAGCTCTGCCTCCTAAATCAACGGCATCTTTGCTCCCGTGAAACAGGCCGAGCCTCGAAAGGGAGTCGGGGGACGGGAGGCGGGTGCGTGGCTCTCAGCTGAGGGGCGTGTGGGCGGGATTCTCCGAGTCCAGGGCCTGAGAGGAGGGGGTCGGGGAGGGGGCTGTGAGCGCTGCCACAATGCAAGAGGGATGAGGAGGAGGCTTCCGTTTTATTCTTCTCCAGCGGGCTGGAACGGTGTCTAGAAGGAAAACAAAGAGGGGCGGGGAAGTCCCTGAAGGAAGAAGGAAGGAATGGAGGGTGGGTGTGGGGGCTGGGGAGTGGCGATGGGGCGGCAGGAAGAAAGGGAGTGGCTGCTGCTGAGTCTGGGGTGGTCCTCGGTTCTCGTTTGGGCCTGGATGCAGGCCAGCAGGCAGCAGCCAGGGAAGCAGCTGCCAGCCCTTCTTGGGGAGCTGGCACTGCACTGCGGCAGGAAGAGAGAGCAGGGAAGGGTGCCAGGAGGGAAGGAGAGTCTCTGCCCCCCACCCCTGCCTTGTCAAGGAAGTGCCCACTCGTTGAGCACTGACCACGTCATGCCCTTTGACCCAACTAACTTATTTAATTTAAAAAACCCAAAACTCTGCCTAGCTAGCCTTAGGGACACTTTTTTTACAGACTGGGGATCATGAGGCTCAGAGAGGTTAAATGAGGAGCCGGAGACAAGCCAGCTTGTAGGTAGCAGAGCTGGGAAGCTCCTTGTCTTACATTAGCTGCCTCTAGCATCCCAAGCTGTGGCTTGGCCAGGTTGGGGGAGGGATGGGGACGACAGCCCAAGCCCTTCTCAGTCTCGTTTGTCTGCCCACACCTGGCAGGCTCTCCCTGAAAGCCATCCTTTCTCATCATTTATTCATCCATTCACTTGTTCCTGAACATTCTATGCTGTGTGCTGGACCCTGGGGAGACCACAGTGAACCTGCTGGATACGGTCCTTGCCTCCCAGAGCTCACAGGCTAGTGGGGTCCCTAAGGAGACTCAGAGAGGTTTGGATAAATTTTAAATCCAGTCCCCCCAACCCCAACTTACACACATACATACACTTCATACGTGCACACACACACACACACACACACACAATCTGTCTGTTCTTTGTGATGAGAAATGTAAACTAGCCCTCAGCCAAGCCTCGCTCCCAGGCGACCCGGCCACACGGGGGCGCTGTGAGGGCGGCGAGCCGGCTCTGGCCCCATGGCCAGGGCAGGCCTTCCAGCTCCGTCCACCAAGCCCCTCAGGGATTTCTGGGCTCCCCAACTCATGCGGGGCTCTCATGCCACCACTTTTCTCCCCTCCTGCCCCAGCGCTGGGGGGAGGACCCGTCCGCCTTCACGATGCCGGGTCTTGATGCTGCCACAAAGCCGCTTGGCGGCCCAGTCTCACCACAGCCGGCAGGCGGTCCTTGGATCAGTTCTGAGCCTCAACTCCCCCCGCCCCCGAGGACACGTTTTTTTCCTGGGAGCCTCTAGAGTTCCTCACACAGACACACTCTCCCCTCCTCCGACAGGCCCGGGTGTCTTTGGCCAGTCGGGCTCAAGCTGGGCTGCTGCTGCCCTTGATCACCAGCCCAGCCTCCAATCAGGCCATTTAGGTGGGGAGTCCCTGGTCAGCTGAACCTGAAGCCGAGGCTTTCTTCCTCAGGTTGATCCCCTTTTTAGTGGCAAATGCTGTGTGCGAAAAGCTCAAGGAGCTGTGGATTCTGGTCTTTCTGCCTTCTGTGGTCCAGGGGTCAGTGTTTGCCAGGAGGTAACAGAAAGGCAGACACAGCAGTTGTGCGCCGGGCTCTGAGCTGCGGGAGCTCCTCAAACGTGTCCTCAGTCCTGATAGTGACCCTGTGATGGGACAATCTTCTGTATTTTACACGGTAAGAAACAGAGACTCAGAGAGGTTAAATGACTTGTCCAAGGACGCACAGCCAGGAAGTAGCAGATCTGGGATGCCAGCACCTGTGCTCCTGCCCCTTCACCACATTGCAGGGGATCCTGGTCCCCCACCTCCCTCCCTGGCACTGCAGACAACACAGTGCCCTCCTCCCCTTCCTCGCCCCTTCCGCTGTTCAACTCCCCAAGCTATTAGACATTGCTCCTCATCTTCTCCTCCCCGTCCCAGCAGGCAGCCAGGGCCGCCTTCCCGTGTGGTGCCGGGGAGGCTTTGAAAGAGAAGCACAGCGCTGCAAAGCCACAAACGGGCCAGGACCTCATGGCCCAGGTGACTCCGAAACAGGGTCATTGGGACAGATGAAATGACTTCTCATTGAACCATGTCACCAAAGCTACAGAGATGCTGAACGGTGACCAGAGAGAGCCAGGGGAGGAGAAAGCAAGCTGCAGAGACAATTTGGAAAGTGAAATGCTCTGATGGGCGCCAGGGGCCTCTGCAGCTCCCACTGGGGGCGAGGCCAGAGTCTCACCACCCTTCAGCCACAGCCCCACTGCTCTGAGTCTGGGTTATAAATAGCTGTGAAGATAAATGTTGGGCAGGCAGTGCAGCATCCGGCTCACTCCTGGGCTGAGAAGCGTGGAGTGGGGTTGGAGGGACAGTGGCTGGTCTGGAACCAGACTTGAGGTTTGCTGGAAAGATCTGTCTCCTCCAGCAGCACCTGTGAGACGGAGCTGGGTCCTGAGCTGCCCGGGGGTGCAGGCTTCTGCAGGATTCACACGTACCCTGCTCTGGGTACCCAGAGGTGCCTAACTCCATCCTAGGTGACCATGAACCCTTTACCAGAGTCAGGATGCTCTGAGGTCTCTGCTGATGGGGAGGAAACTCATACACATTGAACACCTCCTAGGTGCTGGGCACTGGGCGTATCGTGATCCCATCACTGAAATAAACGTGTGAATACCAACCACTTCTCCAGTAGCTACCACTTCAGGAAGCACGTTAAGCACTTTCCATATAACGATACAATGATATTGTTGTGTTATGATTTTTAACGTTCACAGTGACACAATAGCAGTAATTACAATTTCTTGAGCACCTTTTATGCTTCAGGCCCTGGCTTGGGCTTTACAGATCATCTTCATCATCATCATCGTCATCATCATCATCATCACCATCACCGGGCTGCCATTTGCTGTCTACTTATGGTTGCTGTGTTCAGCATCCATTAGAGACCCTCATTTGTCTAGTTTAACTTAATCCTGACATCCACCCTGGGAGGTAAGCATTCTTACCCCCATTTTGCAGATGAGGAAACTGAGGCACACAGAGATTAAATGACTCACCCAAAGTCATATGGCTAGTAAGTGGCAGATGGAGATTTGAATTCGGGTCTCTGACTCCAAAATCTTAGCTCTTCCTACCACACATCCCTTTCCAAGGGAGAGGATGCTGAGAAATGCTTGTTGGACGAATGAATGAATGAGTGAGTGAGCAAAGGAATTTGCAGCTGTCTGAGGTGATGGGTGGGATTTCCAAGCCCTGAGAGGTCACAGCACCAGACAGCAGGAGAGTGGGCAAAGGGTCCCGGCTCTGGTCTCAGTGTCAGCTTCCCTCACAAACCTTCTTGCTACTTGGAGCAGAAGCAGCCTCTTTTTGGCAACGGTTACGCCCTTACTCACACCTAGGATAATGGAGGATTCCGATTTCCAGCCAACTCATTTCCCATCCTTGGGGAGCCTGGCAGGAGGCCAGGGGTGGGCCCCGCCCCTCCCCACACGAGCAATCAAGGGCAACTGGCCGGCCAGTCACGGGAGCGTCATTTTATTATCTCTCCCCGTTTTCGAGGTCCTTCCTGCTGAGGCGCTCTCAGAGTTCCTGCTGGGGAGGGATGGGGGTGTCCCCTGGGGCCCCAAGGCTGGCTGGCACCATCTCCCTGCCCAAGCCTTTGGAGGATGTCTGTCGCTGAGGGTCTGTGTGGAGGTGTGGGGACAGCTTTGCGGCCTTGGGCAACCTGAAGGCTTTTCTCAGAGTGCCAGTTTTCACTCACCCCCCCCAAATGGGGGGATGGGGTGAGCTGGCCCTCCGGTCTCCCTGGGCTTCCTGGGCTCTTCCTTGGGGAGCCTGCCAGAACCATCTGCAGCTCCCCTAGCCTGGCTCTTGCTCCAGCGGGACAGGACAGGACAGGGCAGGGAACGTGGGGCCTCCTGCCAGGCTCCCTGAAGGGTGGGAAATGAGTCGGCTGAGGAAGTCAGAATTTGCTCTTAAGGCAAGCATGAGTAAGGGCAAAACGGTTTCTCAGAAGCGGCTATTTCTGCTCCAAGCAGCAGGAAGGTTTGTAGGGGAAGCCCGCACTGAGACCAGAGGCGGGCTCCGTCCCGACTCTGCTGCCCAGCTCCACACCACTCCACTTCTGCAGGGACCCCTCTTCTTTCTCTCTTCAGGCTTTTCCAGAGAGCGTCCATCCGCCCTGCCTTCACCTCCTCCTCAGTCACCCTCTCATCTCTTCCAACAGAGCTCCCACCCCTGCTCTCCTGTCTCCTTTCTCAGGTTTCATCCCCTGTGACCCCTCTGTGGCAGATGACCTTTCTGACGGCACCATCCCTGTTGTAACACCCACCCTCCCGTCTTCCTCTGAGCTCACCGGCCACGTTCCCTCCATCCCTTCCCGCTCACTCTTAAATACTGGTGCTCTCCAAGATCAAATTCTCAACTCTCTCTCCCCAAACTTCCCACCCTCCCCAAGCCTCTCATTCTCTCCCAAGGCTTAACCGTGACTCCCAAGACCGCATTCTGCCCAGCTCTCTCCTCCGAGCCCTGGACCAATGAGAACTCCCATCTCCCTACATCTTCTCCACAGCCCCTCAGACTCAAGACAGTGCAGTCGGAATGCCCCATCTTCTTCCCCAAATCTGATGGCCTCCCGAAAGCACTGTCACCCGCTTGGTTGCTAAAGCAGAATTATTTGATGTATTAGGCCTTTCTTTGTCTCCTGCCACTTCACAGCCCCCTCGGCGCTCCATTCTAATCTGTCTTCAGAGCCTCTCCTACTACCTAAACAGGGCTCTGCTCCAGCTCCCTCCACCTCCTCAGTTCAGGCCCTGATTTCCTCTCACCAGTCCCTTTCTCCGTGTAGTGGCCTGAGTGACTGCTCTAAACACAGACTGGATCATGTCTCTCCCCCGCTTGAACCACGCATGGCTCCCCGTGGCTCTGGGGCACCGTGCAGACTCCTCTGCCTGGTATACCAGGTCAACTGTGGCTGAGCTCTTCTCTGCGTTTCCCTCTCCCTCCCCTTGCTCACTCTCCCCCTAGAGAGTCTATCTTCAAGGTTTTAAAAACTAGTTTTAATGAAGTATAATTGATGTATGATAAAATTCACTCATTTTAGGTGTAGAGCTGGGTGAATTTTGGCAATTGCAAACAGTTATGTGTACATTGCCATCCTCCTAAGTTTCCTGTGTCCGTTTGGGGTCAATGTCCTTCCCTGACCCCCAGCCCCAGGCAAACATTGATTTGCATTAAGTCACTATTGTTTTGTCTTTTCCAGAACTTCATAGAAACGGAATTATAAGTTTGTAGTCTTTTGTGTTTGACTTATTTCATTCAGCATGTTTTTGAGATTCATATATATAACAATATTTCATTATTTTTATTACTGAACAGTATTCCTTTGTATGAATATACTATAGTTGGCTTCTTCATTCATTTGGAGATGGACATTTGAGTTATTTATAATTTTTGGCTAATATGAAAAATGATGCTATGAACATTCCTGTACTGGTCTCTGTGTGGACGTATGTTTTCATTTCTCTTGGGTGGATACCTAGGAGTGGAATTGTTGGGTCGTAGGGTGAGGGTGTGTTTAATTTTATAGGATGTTGTCAAACTGTTTTCCCAAGTGGCTACGGTATTTTGCATTTCCACCGACGACATGTGAATGTTTCAGCCGCTCTGCCTTCTCTTCGACATTTGATATTGTCAGTTCCTTTACACGTTGCCGTGCTAATGGGTGTGCAGTAGTGTTTCATTTCCTGATGACGACGGATGTTAAGGGCCTTTTCATGTGCTTATTGGCTGTTCATATATCTTCTTTTGTGAGTGCCTCTTAAAATCCTTTGCCCATTTTTTATCGGATTCTTCTTGCCGTTCTTCTTTCTCCTTCTCCTCCTTCTGTTTGTTTCATTTTTGAATTGTAGCAGTTCCTTATCTATGCTGGCTACAGCTCATTGTCAGATATACGTTCTGAAAATATTTTCCCCAGTGTGTCAGCTTAGTGGTTTTTAAACTGCAGCTTGTGACCCATTAATGAGTTATGAAATCAATTTAGTGGGTCAGGATCAATAACTATTTTTTGAGCAAATCAGAATAGAATAGAATATTCGCTTATGGGGGGCATTGCACGTAGTAAGGCAAAGCGTTGCTTCACACCCATTCAGGTGTGTGTGTGTGTAACACTCAGTCAGGCAGTGAGATGCATTCCTTCCCATGGTCATAAATGTTTGAGCCTCTGCTCTAGCCCCATGGGTGCTCAAACTATGTGTGTTTAATGACCAAAGAAGCAAATGAATGGACTGGCCTTCTGGCCTGGCAAGAGCTCCCAATCTGCTGGATTTCTCAGGATTCATGGCCGTTTCAGTTCATAAGACGATCCCTCCAGTGGCAGCAGGAGGAGAGGGGCTGGAACCCTTTTTACAGCCCACTTCCTTTCCGTTGACATTCCACGCTGGCAGCTTCTCTTCAGCCAAGTCACTGTTTTTCCAAGTGTGCACCTTGGCCTTTGACTTTGTTGCAGGACTTCTCAGAACCTTTAGTATGCTAAGGGACATTGCGAATCTCCAAGAGGGAGCTGGAGCTGGCATCATATCCCAAATTTATTTGAACACAAAACCTTTCCTCAATCATCATAGTCAAAAGGTGGAAATAACTTGAATGTCTACCAACTGATGAACACATAATCAAAATGCGGTATATCCATACAATGGAATATTATTCAGCCACAAAAAGGAATGAAGTTCTGACACGTGTGACAACATGGCTGAACTTTGCAAACATTCTGCTAAATGAAAGAAGCCAGACTCAAAGTACCACATTTTATATGATTCCATTTATGTGAAATGCCCAGAATAGGCAAATCTGTAGGGACAGAAAGTAGAATACTGGTGGCCTAGCGCTGGAGAGATGAGGAATTAGAGACTGACGGCTAAAGAGCACAGAGTTTCTTTTAGAAATGGTGACAATGTTCTGAAATCAATTGTAGTGATAGCTGCACAACTCTGTGAATATACTAAAAACCGTGGAACTGTGTATGTTAAATATACATGTGGGTCATATGCTATATGTGGTATGTGAATTATATCTCAATTAAGATATTCAAAGAATTATATCTCAATTAAGCTGTTCCAAAAAACAAAAGCCTTTCCTCAATTTGCATTTTGAGCGACAGGTGCTCTAAGGAACTTACCTGGGAAACAGATCTAGGCCGGGCCACCCAGGTCCTCCTGGTGGCCTGGAGGACAAGGTGCCCTTTGGATTTTGAGCTTCCTCTGAGTGAAGTCAGCGTGATTTTTTTTGACAAGAGAGCCAGAGTCCGAGTAGGCGCCCTGCCCAGTGACGTTCCGTCCCGAGGGTGCAGAGCTGGAGCCAGGCCTGGGTCGGCGGGTAGCATGCTTCCATCCCCCTGCCTGACCTGGGCAGAGGGCAGAGGGCAGGTGCTCTTTCTCCAGTCTCACCCGGGAGCCGACAGGCAGTGTCGCCCCCGTCCCACAGGGCCCTGTGTCCCGCGGGGGGAGCCAGCCCCAAATAGCACAGGCTGGGACACCGGCTGGGAACCAGATGGGAAAGTCTGGGCCTTGGGAGGGAGCAGATGTGGGTTTTGTTCCCAGTCCCACTGCCTTTCTGCGTGACCTTGGGTGCAGTATTCAGGCTGGGTCTCCCGCTTTGGAAAAGAAGAAATGAATTTCTGCTCTTCTCCTTCAACAAGGCTTCTGGAGGAATCCAAGCTGAAGACTATGAAGGTGGGAGGGGACTTTGGTGCTTGACTCTGTGCTCTGCTTTCCCCACCACACGGACCTGCTTGAAGCCTTCCAGGGCCAGGGAGCTCCCTACTACCCATTTCATGACTCAACAGCTGAGGCTGTGGCTGTCAGAAGTCCTTCCTCATATTGCACTGGCCTCTGCGAGCTCCTCCCTGAGCTTCGGTTCTCTCTTGAGGGCCTCATGTGATGTGACATCACACCTCTGCTGTGATGCCTGGCAAAGCCCACCTCCCTGGGCCCTCCGACCTCCCCAGGTGCCAGGAGGCCACTCACCACCCACAGCAAGCTTGCGCCTTCCTGCCTCGTTCCGGGCCAGTGGCCTGCACCAATCCAGCCCCCCAGTTTCCTGGCCTGTCCGTCTCCTCCCAGGCCCGGGCCATCTGTCCCAGCCTCCCGTCACCTCTCAGACCTGATGCCCTGGGTTGTTTCCCTTCTCAGCTGCAACTTCTACTTGCTTCTCTGGTGAACGCTCTTCCTGACCTCTGCAAGGAGCCCTCACCATGCACCTGGCCCCAGGAGCCTGTGGCTGGCATTCCTGCGGGGTTGTCCCAGCCTCTGCAGAGGGAGTCTGACACATTAGACAGCCCATCAACCCTTTGGAGACAGTGACCATGCCCGTTGTCTCAGTGTTCCCATCCATGGTGAACCCCAAGGCCATCCACCGCTCCACACTGCCTCCCTCTCCAGGAGTGCAGTGCCCTGAACTGACCATAGGCCTCCGGCACAACCTGACCAGGGCAGCCTGACCACAGCGGGCCCAGGCAGGGCAGAGGAGCATTACCTATCTCTCTTTCTAGAAGCCACCTTCTATTAATTAATGCCCAGATGTGTAAGGTCAAGGAAAGGGAAAACCCTTGGCATCTAGGAATGCTGTTCCCCTTAGATGAGTTGATGTAACCATGTGGCACCATTGTCTCCCCTGTTCCATGCCCCGACAGGTGTGAAGTCCCATCAGATGAAGTCTGAAAGTTGGCTCCCTCCGTTGCTGTGTGACCTCACCAGGTCCTCCCCTTCCCTCCCAGTCCCCCAGGCCTTTGCCTTGTTCTCCGTGTGGTGAGAAGCTGGACTCTGCTCCCGGCAAGCCTCTCTGGCTCTTTAGGGCAGCCCGCTGCCCAGGGCATCCTCACCCCTACATTGGACGTCTCTGCTGGGTTGGGGGGTCTCAGCCCTCCACGGTCCCTGGTCTGGCGGGCTAGAAGCAGCCATGTCCCGCACCCGGCTGCTGTCTCTGTGAGTCACTGCACCACAACGTGTTTATTAGGACGGCGGGAGCTCATTTTGCCAACTTTGGAACCACGGGAGCTGGCTAAGTTTAGAACAAGCCTTGAGCGTGAGGACGCCGTGTTCCTTCTCCTTCTGACAAAACACAAGACTAGAGCTATTCTTTTCATCTTCATTCTCCCGATGAGTCCTAAGCTTCATTTACCACTAGATCTGCCTTCTCCCAACACAAACTCCTCTGTGATTAAGGGAGAAACACCCCCAGTCATCCTAAGGCTGAAAAACATCAGATGGTTGGAACATTTCAAGGAATATAACAAAGACTCTGAGAAGTAGGCTGTTTGTATACTTAAAGCAGATGTCCTTGAGCCAGTTTCTGTGGATGGGCTTCATGGGAAGCAGAAACCCCCTGAATTCTTGTGTGAAAGTGCTTTTCCCTGGGAAAAGGGTCCATAGCTTTTTCTCAGATTCCCAAAGGGGTTTGTGACTTCCATTAAAAATTATAATCTCAGATTTAGAAAAGGACGACCTCCTTGTATGGCATTGCAGAGTCCTCCCCAGCTTTGAGGTTTCCATTATTAGATATCAGAATTTTCACTGGGAGCAAAACCCCCAGAACCTGGGTCAGGCTGGGCATGCTGAAATAGCCCTGCGGGGAGGAGAGTGCCAGGCCCGATGGAGGTGGGGAGAGAGGTCTGGAGCTTTCCATCTGGAGGGTAGTGAGGTCGGCGGTGGAACCTGGGGAGCGGGTCACAGGGGTCAGGGCAAGGGATTCAGGATTAAGGGAGTAGTAAGAGGAAGGGAGAGGCCAGCTGGGATGTGCTACCAGCTAAATCAGACAATGAGATGCGTCCAATATTAGTGCTTAAAGGAGCAAGCCGTGCTGGCCGGTCCACTCACCTTCATCCATGCCACTCACGGTGTTTTGCCATTTTCCATCCTGAAGAACTTGCACTCTAGACTCTAGGATACACGTTTATTCTCCTGTTGGCTGCCTTCAATCAACAGAGCTCCTCCCTGCCCCTAATGCCACCGTCCTAAATTCATACGTCCTACAAACATGGATTACGGGGTCTTGATGTGAAAATTCCTGTGAATGAGCTGAGATCCTGCGTACCTGGGCAGGGGAGTCTGCTGCCCCAAGTACAGTGCTATGTTCATGTGTCAGATGCCTGTGACCTTTAACGTAGCTACTTGACCACCGGGCCTCCGTCCTCCAAAGTTAATAGAGAGTCATACGTATCCTGCCATGGTCTCCAGGCTGTGAAACTGGACCTGGCTGGTATCCACTGGTGGTCAGCAAATCAGTCCCTGTGCTAACACCTCTGCCTTTCATTTCATAGTTTGGCCATTTAACTCACGGCTGCTGTCCGCATTAAGGGCCACTTGGGATCAAAAGGCCCAGACCCAAAATTGAGATCTGCCACTTGTAGGGTTGACTTGAGAAAGCCATGATGCCATTCAGCACTGCATTTTCCTAACTTAAAAAATGGGGAATGATAAACCTGTGCCTACACACCCAGAGAAGAGTTTGGGAGATAAAAGAACTAACATTTATTGTCTATCTGTTGCATGTCAAGTCTTTTGTTTATAATCATTATCCTTTTTAAACTTTACAGTATCCAAAAATCCCCCTGGGTTGCTGTGAGAGCCTGCCAAGACGAAATGCTCAACAAATGTCTGGTGAGAACTTTATTCCAGGTTCTGAGGCTGCAGCATGAACAGAACAGACACAGTCCTGCCTTATGGAGCTGATGTTCTGGTAGAAGAGACAGGCAATAAGCAAATCAATGTGTACAATGTCAGGTGGTGATAAAGGAAATGAAGAAAAATAAGGCAGAGAGGAAAGAGAGAGAAAGGAGCCTGTGTGAGCTGTTCTCTGATAGGGTGACCTTCGAGCAGAGAACCGAGGAAGCGAAGGAGCAAGACAGACTCTGGGAGAAGAGAATTCCAGACAGACAGAATAGCAGGTGCAGAGGCCCTAAGATAGGGAACGTGTCTGGATTGTCTGAGGAACAGCAAGCGGTCAGTGGGGCTAGAGCCGAGAGACCCAGGGGGAGAGCCACAGGGGAAAATTGGTGAGAAAGGACTCTGGACACTGGATACCGGGACCATGGATATGAAAACGTCCTGCAAATAATTAAGCACAATGCATAATAGATGCATCTCTCCATTCATCTGTCATTCAGAACTTGGGAGTCTTTTAAACTTTTTAAAAATGTACATATATTTTTATAGAGGTATATTTTACATCCAGTAAAACACTGCAGAGTTTGAAAGTACCCTCCAATGTAACCACCAGGCAGATCAAGACATAGAACATTTCCATCACCCCAGAAAGTGCCCTTTTAATACCCCACTGCCCAGAGGCAACCATTGTTCTGATTTCTATGGCTCGAGATTAATTTCCGCCCCTCGTGAACTTCAGAGAAATGGAGTGGAATCATACGGTGTGTGTCCTTGTGTAAGGTTTCTTTCACTCAGTGTAAAAAGTTTGGGAGATTTGTCTGTGTTGTCACATGTATCTGTAATTTGTTCCTTTTTATTGCTGAGTAGTATTCCATCTGCCCAACACTTGCAATTGTCAGTCTTTTTACTCTGAGTCCTTCTGAAGGATTTAAAGTGGTTTTAATTTGCATTTTCCTGATGACTAAAGATGTTGAGCACCTTTTCATCTGCTTACTGGCCATTCGTATGTCTTCTTTTGAGAGATATCTGTTTAACACTCCTGCTCATTTTTAATATAGATTAATTATCTTTTTATTATCAATTTGCGGGGGTTCTTTATATGCTCTGCATATGAGTCCTTCATCAGATATATCTCTTATGAATATTTTCTCCCAGTCTGGGGTGTGCCTTTTTACTTCCCTAAGTGTGTCTTTCGATGTTTTCACTTTTTTAAAAAAAATTTTTCCTTTCTCTCTCCAAAGCCCCCTGGTACATAGTTGTATATTTTTAGTTGTGGGTCCTTCCAGTTGTGGCATGTGGGATGCCGCCTTACCATGGCCCAACGAGTGGTGCCATGTCCGTGCCCAGGATCCAAACTGGCAAAACCCTGGGCTGCCGAAGAGGAGTGCGCAAACTTAACCACTCGGCCACAGTGCTGGTCCCTGATGTTTTCACTTTTGATGACCAATTTATCATTCTTTTGGTTAATGCTTTAGTGTTCTGCCTAAGGAAATCTTTGCTTGTCCCAAGGTCAAGAAGATATTCTCCTGTTTTCTACTGGAAGCTTCCTAGTTTTATCTTTTCCATGTAGGTCTGTGATCCATCTTGAATTAATTTTTGTGTATGGTGTGAGGTAGGGGTAAGGCGTTCTTTTTTCCCCATATGGATATTCATTTGTATAACATGGGAATCTTTTTGACTGAGTCTCACACACAAATTGTCCTGGGTAAGCTCTGCTTGTCTGACACTCTGTCTCCTCAAGCAATTATCCAGCCTCCTCTAAAGCCTCTGAATGGGTTTAGGAGATGAAATGATGATGGTGAAAGAAACCAATCCCTAGATTGAGGGCAGAAACATCAGAAAGAATACCCATTTCTCACTTGTAATTTTATCTAGCTGTTAGCCTCCCTCATGGTCCGAGCTGTGTTTGCCTAGCCATGGTCAGAGCCAAGGAGGGCAGAGGTTAGGGGGAGCACAGCACAGAGCAGGACGAGGAAAAATGTAGGAGTGATGGTCGAGAAAGTTCCCACAGTGCTGAGCCAGGCTGGGTTGGAAGCTGGCTTGTTCTTTGGGGCCCTTAGCAGGAATATTAACTGTCTACCTTCTCTGTGTCTCTCTCCTGTAATTTTCAGAGGCTTGGAATATTAAATCTCAGAGATGCAAGGCAGATGAGTGAGCTTGTGGGACAAGCTCTCCACCTACAAGGCTACAATATCCTCTGCAACCTGAAACCTGGAAGCAGAGGGCATGGGAGGACCCCATGCTGGTTGAGCATCTACTGTGTGGCAGCCACCTTCATACTGGGTGCGTGCTTATGTTATCTTTTTCATTCAATTTGCCCTATCACCTTGAGAGAAAGATACTTACTCCTTCTAATTTTACAGATGAGGAAGCTGAGGATCCAAGAGGCTAAGTGCACTTCTCAGGACTTCATGACTCATAGTGGGAGAGTTAGAATTCTCTTTCCACTTTCCTCTCCACTGCAGCTCGTCACCACTGTGATCCAGCCCTTCTCAACCACGTGCCGCTGAAGAAATCAAACCACAGAGCCACAGTCTTTCCTCCTGAGGAACTTACAAGCAAGCAAAAAGGAAATGCACATGGGGCATTCCCCCTTGACATTTCCTCCCAAATTCGTATGAAACAAAGAGTCTTTCAGGCCAAAGGCGAAGATTTGTTTGCAACAAATAAAATCCCATACAAAACCATTTCAGTGATATAAAAACATTTGGACATTCCTTTGAACTTCATTGATTCAACCAACCCTCTCGAGATGGTACCAAAGAATGACCAAGCTTTCCGCACAGGGCCATACGTCTTAGTTCATTCGGGCTGCTGTAACAAAAATACCATAGAATGAGCGTTATAAATATTTATTTCTCATGGGTCTGGAGGCTGGGAAGACCAAGACTAAGCGCCAGCAGATATGGTGAGTGGGAAGGGCCCACTTCCTGGTTCTTAGATGGCTGTCTTCTCATTGTATCCTCACACGGTGGAGAGCAGAGAGAAGGAAGCTCTCTCAGGGCTCTTATGATGGCACTAATCCCATTCATGAGGGCTGTGCCTCATGGCCTCATCTAATCGTAGTCACCTCCCAAAGTCCCCACCTCCTAATACCTTCACATTGTGGGGGTAAGGTTTCAACATATGAATTTTAGGGGGATACAAACATTCAGTCCATAACACTATACCTTTGTCCCTGTGGTCCCTCCACTAGCAAAGTCCTTCTGTTCCCGGTACCTGGCAGAGTCAGCCCCTCCTCATTTATACCCCTCCGGCTCCCCGGGCAGGCTGAGGGCCCTCACCTATCCTTCTACAGCCCTCTGTCTGAACCTCAGTTTCCAACAGTTCCAGGATGATGTTGTTTGTCCTCATGTCCGTATTCCCTGTTAGCCTGTGAGCCCTGGAGGCCAGAACCCGTTATCTTTGATTTCTGTATCCAAGTCCCCCTCACCCTGCCTGGCCAACTCGCCTCAATAAATGTCTGGTATTGAAAAGATGGGTCAAAGGAGGTGCCAGAAGATTAGAGGGAATAGCGGAGTCAGTCCAGGAGAACTTCCTAGAGGAGGAGCTTGAGGAATGGTCTGCGTGTGTTTGGAAGATGCCAGGCTTCTTTCCAGCAATGTGGTGCCTTGGTTTCCTCAACTGGAGAAAGAGGATAATCACAGCTTTGTAGAGCTAGTGTGAGGATTGAACTAATTAGCACATGAAAAGCCCTTAGAGCTGTGCCTGGTATGTTTCACACTCAATGAATTTTATAACCATCGTCATTATCATGACTATAAGGATAGTGTCTTGCTTTCATGGCACAGGCAAGAGGCTCTAGCTTGAGTGGCTGATCACAGGGCCCATATCCCTGGCACCTTGTCCTCTCCCTAACCTAGGTAGGCCCCCAGACCTGGACGAGGCAGTGGGGAAGGTGGGAGTAGCACCAGGGGATGGCAGCTACTGCTGAGAGGTGCTGAGTGATGCTGGGACAAACGGGTGGCCTGAGATGGTCTCACCAGAAGGAGGAAATGTAGACACTCAGAGGCCCACTGACTGTGCAAATGGCTTCAGAGCTGGTCAGACTTCCAGCTATGGACGAGCCTCCATCAGCCTTTCTCCCATGCTGGGACCATAGGCAACTTCTAATTTTTCAGTATCCTAGATAAGACCATAACCAACATCTTTGAATATCAGGCTTCCATTGCTCTGTACTGGGATTATTTTCTTAAAAAAAAGATTTAAGAAGTAGAATTACTGAGTCAAAAGTTATATACTTTTAAATGATTAAATCATTTTCACAAAATTAGTAATAATAGTGTAATACGAATGCAGTACGCTGCTGTTACTTTTTTTCTGTCCTGAATTCCCTCCTGAAGGAAACGTGTTTTTCTGTCCGTCCGATCCTGGTGGGCTGTCACTCCAGCTGCCCGCCCCGCTCCCTGTCTCAGGCGTGGGCACACCGCACTAACTGGCCAGCCTGAAAACCTCAAGCACTTGGACACAGCCATTGGTCCAGAGTAAACAGGTGATGTAAGCAGGGCCAATGAGAATCCTTTTTGGGGTATATAAAAATTTTTTGGGGGAACAACTTTAGATTTATAGAAAAGTTGCAAGTACAATGCAGAGAACTTTTTTTTCCCCTGAACCACTTGAGAATAAGTTGATGATGTGATGCCCTTTCACCTCTAAATATACTTCAGTATGTGTTTCCTACAAATAAGGACATTCTACTCCATCAACTATCAACGTCAGGAAATTAGTGCTGATGTATTACTACCTTTAAATCCTCAGATCCCATTTGACTTTTGGCAGCTGTCCCAATAATACCCTTTACGGCAAAAGGATCAGTTCAGCATCACACATGGCATTCTCTTGTCATGACTCTTTAGTCTCCTTCAGTCTGCAACAGTTCCTTGATCTTTCCTGACGATCACGACCTCGACCCCTAGAAGATCAGCAGCCAGTTGTTCTATAGAATGTTCCTCAATTTGGGTTTGTCTGATGTCTCCTTATGGTTAGATTCAGATTATGCATTTGCAGCAGGAATATTACGAAAGAGTCGCTGTGTTCTTTTCATGGAATCCTATCAGTGGGGCAAACTTGATTTGTCCCATTCCTGGTGATGTTCACGTTGTTACTTGATTATGGTGGTGTCTGCCAGGCTTCTCCACCATGAAGTTACTCTTTTCCACTTTATAATTAGTAAGTATTTTGTGGAAATTTACTTTGAGACCATGTAAATATCCCGTTTCTCATTAAGCATTCAATTTACTTGTTTACTTATTTATCTATATCAGGATGGACTTATTGCTTCCTATTTGATCCAATGGGTTATAATCTCTTCTCTCCTTATTTATTTTGAGGCTCAGATTGTTCCAGATTTGGCTAGTAGGAGCTCCTTCCAGCCAGCACCTGCATCCTTTTGACGTGTCCCCATCATCCTTTAAGTGTCTCCTTGCTTTCTGGTTTAGTAAGATGTTTTAGGTTCATCTTGTACTCTCCCAGGCTCAGCCTTGGAATGAGCCATTTTCTCTGTGGCATTCTAATTCCATTTAGCGTAGAGTTGCGTTTAGAAGACAAGATCTCTGCCCTAGGTGTGCTTGTTGTGACTGAGGGATGTACTCTCTCAATCTCTCTCCGTCAAACACCATGAGTTCACATCTTTTTGGAAGTTTTATCATGGACTCCGGAACTGAGTCTATCTCTGGAGTTAAAAATTCTAAGACCGTGTAACCCCCAGCTGCGGGGAGACATCTCACCCCTCCTGAGTAAGATCCTGTTGGGAAGGAAGTCAAGCAGAGGCAAGTGGATTTGAGAAGCAGAGAGAAATAGCATCCCATGACACCATTAGATCTAGCCATGCCTGAGTCCCTTGAATTTCTTGGTTACATGAGCCAATATGTTTATTTTTTGTCTAAAGCTAATATGGATCAGATCCCTTGCAACTGAAGGAGTCCTCATCGATACACTAAATAGCATATGAGCGACAAATCTGTGACTTTATGTTATGGGACCTAGGCTCCAGCTTTCGAGGTTTGTTCCCCTCCAGTTTCGGGGAGAGAGGGGAGTTATCTCTGTCTGGTCCCCAGTCCATCATGCTTGAGGCTGTGACCACACCATCACCTTGTTCCCTAGAGTCATTTTCTGCTCCACTCGGACCTCTCTCACTTGGCTGCTAGTCTCCCCTGAAATGATGCTGCTCCGTCTCTCAGACCCCGAGAAGGAGGCGGTGTGGGGAAGGCCATCAGCTCCTCTGGGGATCTCTCCCAAGCATGGACACTGGTTGCCCTTTAATGTCCACAGCAAAGGCTAGGCTGCCGGGGTCAACCCAGCATTACTGAAGGCTCGGTGATGGCAGGAGGAACTGCATGGTTGGGGGAAGAAAGCTAACCCTGGCAGCTGACATTGACTGCTCCAGGGGAACCTGCCAAAGTCCACCCTCGGCCCCACTGCTAGCCTCTTCCATCTCCTGGGTGTCTGCCCTGTTTCCTCCTCCCCAGACAGAGAGGTAGAACCTCTAACCCTCTGCTTTGGACCCACATTCTCTGCCCGTAGATGTGCCCTTTTCTAGGATGACTGGTTGAGGCACTGGCTGGTTGCTTCGAGAAACAAAACTCTGCTCCCCCCAAGACAATCTGGGAGAATCCAGGTGTCTGCTACCACACAGGACCAAAGCCCGAGGGCTTCCTTCTCCTTCTGGAACGACATCAGGGGGCTCAGCCCTCCCCACCCAGTCCTGAAGGCTTCCATCACCAACAGGAAATGAAGATAGGCCTCAGCATCCTGCCTGCAAATATGGGCCTGATTCCTCGGGGGACTCTCCTGGACAGAAATGCTCTCCTGCATGGGTGCATGCACACGCACACACACACACGCTCACACACCCCCCACACATTCACATGCTCACCAATGCATATACACTCTTCTCCCAAGAACAAACAGTTTTCAAAGCAGCGCAGTCTGTATCTCTACATCAAGCAAAGCTGGAGGGATCTTGTTTCTACCGATAACATCACTGAGCAAAATTCCCAGCCATGCACATTCAAGGCGGCCCTTTCTGGACATGCTGGTCCACTCCAGAATAAAATGTGGTCTAACCACTGGTCAGCCAAGACCCATAAACTGTTTCTCCCAAAACAGAAGGGGCTTGTGCCCTGAAGGCTAATTTAAGACTTTTCCTCCCCCAACACAAAGAACAAGGGAGCTCTGACGTTAGTATTTATTTTCTCCTAAGAAAAGGTTTCAAAAGTCTCAGATAAGTGTTTTAGACAAGACTCCAGGGTAGAGCGTCTGGGCTTGGGCCCCCTTTACTCCTTCCCCTCTAGGAATGTCTGCAAGTGGAAAGCTGTCCCCAAGCCCAGACCTGCTCAGGGGGAAGGCAGAGGAGTGAGAGAGACTGCCCCCTCTCCAGGGTGAACCCCAGAGCCTAAGGTTTCAGCGCCTCTGCTTGTTGTTTTCCCATTACAGCCCCTTCTGTGCCAGGCTGATTCTCAATGCCAATGCAGGCTCAAAACCAAGTAACCCAGGGTCACACAGGCAGTGACAGGCTGACTGGGATTCCAACCCAGGGCTGGCTGACCCCAGAGCCTAGAGCGCTTACATTGACTCTGCAGCCTTCCACATAACCGCTCTCCACAGAGAGTCTGCAAGTCTTTTCATGCACACAGCCCACAGCTTCCTTACTCTTGCTTAAGTCTTAAGTCTCTCCTGCTGTCCCTCTTGCTTTGCTTCCTTTCCTCCGTGCAGAAACACGCACTCCCCTGGCAGTCTCAGGCCCTCCTGCCCACAACCATCTCTTGGCTTCTGCCTCCTTACCCAAGCAAGAACTCCATCCTCAAGGCCAGAAGTTTCAGATGAAACCTTCATTCCAAGCCCTCCCCTGTGGTCACTTTGTGTTTCAACACTGGCTTCTCTCCACCTCCTCCAGAGTCCTCCTGGCCCTGATCTGGTTGCTGCCATGTCCCCACCCTCGATGTGGCTTTCTTCTTCATGTTAGTAATTACACGTCCTTCATCATGTAATTTTTTCCATCTTATTTACATAAGTCGTATAATTCAACCCATTCTTTCCATTTGCTCTGTTCCGGATTCCCAGAGGTCCCCACCATGGGCACGTCCTCAGACGTGATGGCTTCTGTCGGTCAAGGGGGATGGAAAGAATGCAAGTTCTCAGGCCTGAAAGATGTGCCTTGAATTCCGCCCTGGTCACTTACCAACTCTGTGCCTTTGAGGGACTTTCTGACCCTCTCTGAGCATCAGTTTCCTCGTCTCTCTCTTCTCTTTGGACTCTTGTGAAGATTAATTGGAATAAAAGTTTCATTCATTCGGAAAATATTTCCTTTCTGAGTAAGTGACATGCACTGAGTCTCAAGCATTGCATCACTACCTACAGTTTAGCGGCTTACAATTAAGCAGATCAGGGATCTAGTGGGTGTGCCTGACACATGCTAGGTACTCAGTCAGTGGTCCCTCCTCCCTCTCCAGACCAGGAAAGAACTCTGTATATTTATTTCACTGGGAAATTTCCCATTTCTCTGCAGCTTCCTGGGAACAAGCAGTCTCTGGTGTGGTTTTGCAAATTAGTACATCCCTCTGCAGATGGCAGGCCTGAGATCAGAGAAGTACACCATGGGGACAAAGTCACATGGCAGGCTGGTGGGTGGGTGAAAAGATGGCGCCAGTTCCAATTGGAAGACTCTGTTTCCCCTCGCCTCCCTGTCCCCTTCTGTCTCGCTGAGCTCCCGGTCCACCCTCTCATCTTCTCCAACCAGGTGTGCCTGCTTTTCTCCTGCTTACACTTGCTCAAGTGAAAAGAGAATTGATGAACTTGTGTATCTGGGAAGTCCAAGGGTGGTTCAGGCATGGCTGGATCCAAGCTCAAACCAGGTCTTCAGGGCCCTCTCTGCCTTATGTCTCTTTTCTGCTTCCCTCTCTCTGTTGAGTCCCCACCTGACCTTCTCCATGTGGCAAGAAAGACATCCCAGGGCAGCCCCAATTCTGCTTCCTACTCCCTTAGCACCTCCGTGGGAAAGACCATCTTTCTCAGTAGATTCTGCACAAAACTCCAGGGAAGGCCTCTGATTGGCCCTCCCAGATCACATGCTTATTCCTGAACCAGTAGCTGTGGATGTGCGGATGGGTGTTCTAATGGGGCGTGTGTCTACCTTTGGGAGCTGGGGGGAGAAAAGGGCAGGGTCGGCTCACCAGAACCTCAGGGAGTGAGTTTCCTCCTGGAAAGAGGGGTGTGTTGCCAGTAGAGAGGAGGGCTGCGCACAGACAAAGCCAGGAGATGTTGCCCGTCGATGCCCAGACTTGCAGAGCCTCAGTACTGTACCCACCGCTGCTGTCAGTGCCTCTGTCTCGGTCAGAGAGCCTAGAGGGAGAAGAGAGCACGGTTGCGGGGACGGTGGATCTGGGTACAAATTACAGTTCTGTTCCCAGAACTGTGGGTATGGAACTGTGTGACACTCATTGAAGTCCTCAGTTTCCTCATCTGTAAAATGAGGGTGACAGTTCTGCCCTCAGAGACTCACTGTGAAGATGAAACAAAGCAACCACGGAGCCCAGGACGTGGTGCGGAGGAGACGGTTAATCCACAGCGTATCTCCTGCCTTTGGTCCCTGATCTCCAGCTTGGCTTCGGCATTTGAACTCGGGGACCCACACCAAGCCCGTCTGTCCGTGGGGGCCCGCCTGCCCCTCCTGCCTGGGCTGAAGTCACTGAGGGCTCACTCTGATGAAGTGGCAGAAGGTCTCACCAGGAGAAGAGGCACATGGTTTTGTGTTTGTTTGTTGTTTTCATCTTGATGAAAAAGTGCCAGTTTTGCACTGTCACAGAACAAATAGAACCTTGACATATGGGCCTCTATTTATGTGCCTGATTTAATTAACCATGTTTCATGTTCTGCCATCTTTCTATTACTAAAAATACTATGTTTCTCAGGAACCAATTTTCCTCCCTTTCTCCCTCCCTCCCTCCATCCTTTTCTTCTTTCCTTCCTTCCTGCCTTCCATCTTTCAACAAAGACTCCCTTACTGCTCTGTGCCAGGCTCTGGGCTGGGTGCTGGGAGTCTGCTGGAGAAGCAGATGGGCACGGCCCTCCTCCACAGAGCTGACAGTCTAGCAGGGGACTCAGATGTTAAATGACATTCATTTAAGTACAACTGTAGCAGGTGCTATGAAGGAGGAACACACAGGGCTATGAGAAAGGCGTTTCGCCTTGTCTGGGGTATCCAGAAGGGCTTCTTGGAGGAGGCGACATTTGACAGAGCCACTTAGAATAGGTAGAGTGGTCTGGTGAAGGGAGTTGTTGTGGAGTTGAATGAGGTGGGAGTTCTTGCAGCAAAAACAATGTAATGGAGAGGCCAGAAGGGAAGGGACATCATACCTTCTAGGACAAGACAGAGGGCCCGAGGGCCTGGAGGAAACAGGGCACTTGGGAGAGCAGCTCAAGACCAGTTAGCAGACAGGACCTAAGGGCCACACTGGGGCTGTCGGTCTTCATTCTGGAACAACAGGACTGCAATAGCTGGAGGGCTGCGCTTTGCTGTGGAAGTGGGAGCTCTTACCAGGAGGCGGCACTTTGAGGTTTTGCTTGTGATTTCCAACCTGATGAAGACCCGTGCATTGCCTGCAGTCACAGAGCAGAGAGCATCATGGCAAGCAGCTCACGGCATGGGTGCGGCGTGCACTCTGCTTTCGTCTACTTTCCCTGGACTCCACCTCGGGACAACTGACGGACAGTCCCTGTGGTCCCTCCTCCAACCCACTCAAGCTCCCTGCCAGCCCGCTTGCCCACCTCTGATCTGCTGGTGTCTGTGCCCACCCCGCCTCCAAGCTCCTGCGGCCTCACCAAGATGTTGTGGTGGGGGACCCCTCTGCCCCGTTCTGCACTGCTCTATGGAGGTGTGAGTCAGTCCCTCTTCCATCCACTCGGTGGCCCCTGCCTTTACCCCCTAGGACCTTAAGGAATTGGTGTTCTTCAAGCCTCCTTGTGTTCCAGACTCTCCTGCTGGTGGAATCATCAAATCTCTGAGTTAGAGGATCTTCAAAGGATATCGAGTCCAGCTCTTTCTGGGAACCCTGTGAGGAATGTGAAGGCATTCCTGACAAGGGGCCACCCAACATCTGTTTGAATGCTGCCACTTCCAGGGAGCTTATCCCCTGCCATACTTGTAGCTTGGGCTTGGATGCAAAGCTTTTAGTAAGAAGAGAGGGGACAGTGTCCCTCTGTCTCTCTGTGTGTCTGTAAGTCATTTTAGCTAGCTCACCTTCATTGCCATCTAAGCTCACCTCTTTTTTTTTTTTTTGAGGAAGATTAGCTCTGAGCTAACATCTGCTGCCAATCCTTCTCTTTTTGCTGAGGAAGACTGGCCCTGAGCTAAGATCTGTGCCCATCTTCCTCCACTTTATATGCAGAATGCCTGCCAGAGCATGGCTTGCCAAGCAGTGCCATGTCCGCACCAGGGATCTGAACTGGCGAACCCCGGGCCGCCGAAACAGAACGTGTACACCTAACCGCTACGCAACCAGGCCGGCACCTAAGCTCACCTTTTGAAGTCCTTCCAAGATACAGCAAGGAGGGGCCGGCCCGGTGGCGCAGCGGTTAAGTCCACACGTTCTGCTTCTCGGCGGCCCGGGGTTCGCTGGTTCGGATCCCGGGTGCGGACATGGCACTGCTTGGCAGCCATGCTGTGGTAGGCGTCCCACGTATAAAGTAGAGGAAGATGGGCACGGATGTTAGCTCAGAGCCAGGCTTCCTCAGCAAAAAGAGGAGGACTGGCAGTAGTTAGCTGAGGGCTAATCTTCCTCCAAAAAAAAAAAAACAAACAAACAAACAAAACCAAGATACAGCAAGGGGAGAAGCAGCTGCTTAGCTTCCCAGAGTCAAGTCTTCGCCCTTTGGACAAGACCTGGACTTCCACTGTGCAAATGTGAGCCATTCCCCCGCCCGGAGAGGCCTGATGGCTTCTCTTCTTCCACGAAGCCCTGCACCCCAGGAAATGGGAAACTGAGGCAGGGGATGTGGGGTGAGGGGTGACCCAGAAGTTGTTGGGGTGCTGCCCTGAGGACAAAGTGGGGAGTCTGCCTGTGGGGCCCACAGTTGGGGCACCCAGAGGTCTGGGGACCTGGCTCATGTCTTGCCTGCTTGCCCTGAGTGACAGAGGTGCCCAGGCTCGGCCGCAGAGCCAGCTCTCAGCTCCTCTCATCCCCAAGTCTGTTTTGGCCTCCAGGATGGAGTGCACCTTCCAGGGGAGGCTGCTCTGCCAAGGAGGAGTAATTCGGGGACACCCAGGGAACATTCGCTCTCTCCGAGGCCTTGAGAACTGATTTCTGTGAAGGCGGCTGCTGCTGAGGAAAACGGCCTGTCGGGAAGGTCCAGTTCCTGTTTCTTGGCAGAGAGCTCATTGCATGCCAGGCCTGGGCCAAGCACCTGGGATACAAGAAGACAGAAGCTAGGTCCCTGCCCTCAACGTGCCCACCGTTTAGTGGGGAGCCCAGGTGGGAGACAACTGAACAGATGCCCACAGTGTCCTGTCATAAGTGCTGTGAGGTATGGCAGGTTCTGAGACGCCAGAGGAGGAGCCAACTCCGCCCCGGGAAGGAGGAAAGGCTCCCGGGAAGAGGTGGCCCTGGAGCTCAGCTCTGGAGGATCAGTAAGAGTTAACCAGGCTGAATCAGGAGGAGGAAAAAGATACAGGCTGAGAATCATTTGGGCCAGAAACAGCCTGGCACACTTGGGGAACTGCAAGGAGTTATGGGAATCTCCAGGTAACAAAAGCAGCTCTGGGGCTTTGCCCCTTCCCAGGCTAGAGGCTGCTCAGCAGGCCAGGGTCAGCAAAGCCTTCCTATAGAGGCCCAGGCCTCTTTTCTGGGCCTTCACTTTTCCCCCTGACTCCTCCCTTCAGCCCTGGGGCCTGCTGGCCTCCCACCCTTCCTGATTACAGCAAGCCCAGGTTGGAAGGATTTAGCCATTATGCACGATTCAGCACCCAGGCCGAGAGGAGAGGAGACGAGTCTTACAACTACTAATGTGTGACCTGGGACTGGAGCCCAGGGTGCCTGACTCCTAGCCCAGGGCTCGTAAAGGAAACAGACAAGTGATGTTTAAAGACCCATTCTTTAAAAAACAGGCTACGATACGCGTAACAAGAAATCTGGATGATGTCAACAGCGGACGGAGCTGGGGAGGAGAAATTGTGAGTATTCTTAATTTTCTTTCTTAAATTTGTCTGTACTTTCTGAGTTCTGTGTCATTGGAGGCTGCAGCTTCTGTGATTAGAAACAGTAAAGGCATTGGAAAAACTTTGTAGAAAAAAGCAGAAAACCAAATCACAGCTACTGTAAAATCTTAGCTTTTTCAGAGAACACGTGGAGAAGGAAGACAGAAGAGAAATACGCTAAAACGTGAATAGTAATTGTCTCTGAGGGCTGGGGTTATTAGGAAACTTGCCTTTTCTGTCTTTCTAACATTTTGTACGTTCACATCCGGATTTTAATGTATTAGATGGACCTATTCACCTAATAGCCTCCCGATTGGCTCCCCACAGCTGTGCTGGAGGGATCACGTTGCCCTTGGACAAAGCCCCCATTCTCTGTGCCTAGTTAGCCCCTCTCACCCATCTGCGTTCAAGGTCCACTACGACTTCTTTAGAGAAGACTTCTGTCGCAGATGCTGTGGTGTGTCACCAGAAGCCCCCTTCAGGCCCAGGGCCCTCATTCCCCCAGCTGCCAGGAGGGTTGGAGGCTGACATTCAGAAGGAGTCTCTCTCTGGGAAATGCCCTGGCTGAAAGGAGCTGCCTGGGGGCAGCCTGCATCCATTGCCCTGGGTGCTGGAGAAGAGAGGGGACAGGAAACGAAGGCCCAAATGCTTTGCCTCAATTCAGAGCCGTTCTGAAGTGTTGTCTCTGGAGCTCCCTGTGGGACGGGCTGAGACCTTTGCTGTAATTGCAGTGGAGTTTGCTCTCTCTGCCCAGCCCAGGCGTTTTCACTCTCCTACAGGTGCTGATCCTGAGAGCACATCTCAAGAAACTTCCCTTGGGGACGGCCCTGTGGCCAGTGGCTAAGTCCACTCACTCCGCTTCAGTGGCCCAGGGTTTCACCGGTTCGGGTCCTAGGCATCGACATCGCACCACTCGTCAAGCCATGCTGAGGCAGTGTCCCACATGTCACAACTAGAAGGACCCACAACTGAAAAAATACACAACTATGTACTGGAGGGATTTGGGGAGAAAGAGCAGGAAAAAAAAGATTGGCAACAGTTGTTAGCTCAGGTGCGAATCTTAAAAAACAACAAAAAAAGGAACAACATTAAAAAAAAAGAAAGAAAAGAAAAAAGGGCCGACCGGTGGAAAAGAAAAAAGGGGCCGACTGGTGGCACAGCGGTTAAGTCTGCACGTTCTGCTTCTCGGTGGCCTGGGGTTTGCTGGTTCACATCCTGGGTGCGGACATGGCACTGCTTGGCAAAAGCCATGCTGTGGTAGACGTCCCACATATAAAGTAGAGGAAGATGGGCACGGATGTTAGCTCAGAGCCAGTCTTCCTCAGCAAAGAGAGGAGGATTGGCAGCAGATGTTAGCTCAGGGCTAATCTTCCTCAGAGAAAAAAAAGAAAGAAACTTCCCTAACCAGTGAAACTCCCAGGCTAGGATGGATTCCTTTATCATATGCCCTCCAAGAGCTCACGTCTCCTTCATAAGTTTTACATCCATTTATGGGATCTGGCTAATATCTGTCTCCTCCACTGACTATAAGAGTCACAGGCATTTCACCACACTGGCACTGGGTTTAGGAATATTTGTTGCATGAACAATTTTATTAAGCATCTCACCTAATCCTTGAGAAGCCATCAACTTTCCTTAGGATGCAGAATGTCTCATTCATTCAGTAAGTAAGTATTTACTAAGAGATACTAGATCCCTAGCTCTCAAGGCCAAAATAATTCCAGACAGTTCAAAGATGTTGACATGTAAGAAAATAAAATTAATAAAGTTCTAGAAAAACGACGAGTGAGTTTTAGAAAGAAATTTTGGAATATTGAGGGGCTTTATAAGCATGATGCACAAAATATTAAAAAAAGCTACTACCTATGATCACGTAAGATTCTATACCTTTATAAGGCAAAAATAAAGGTAAATAAAGAAAAACTCAATAAAGAATATTTGCAACACCTGTATAAGACAGGAGGCTAATTCTTCTAATATGCCAAGAACACATAAGTCAAAAGGGAAAAAAGCCCACAGAAAAATTGGCAAAGAGCACGAAAAACTATGAGAAACCTTATTTATGTTCTAAGAAATTCAAATTAAAATAATAATACAATATAATCTTTCTATCAGAATTGACCAAGTTAAAATAATTGACAATACCCAATCTTGGCAAGAATGTGGATAAGGGGCCGGCCCCCATGGCTAAGTGGTTAAGTTCACGCGCTCTGTTTTGGCGGCCCAGGGTTTTGCTGGTTCGGATCCTGGGCACGGACATCGTATTGCTCATCAGGCCATGTTGAGGCGGCATCCCACATACCACAACTAGAAGGACCCAGAACTATAATATATAACTATGTACTGGGGGGATTTGGGAAGAAGAAGCGGGGAAAAAAAACCCCAAGAAGATTGGCAATAGTTGTTAAAAAAAAAAAAAAGAATGTGGATAAATAAGGAATTTCATCCACATTTAGTGATAAAAAATTGTCTCGAGCCCTTTGGAGAGCAGTTTGGCGATATCTACTAAACTAAAAGCATGCTCCTCTTCTGACCTCACAATCCTGCTTCTAGGAATGTGTTTGTCCAAGGGCACGAGTTTGTATGGAATGTAGGAAGTCGGGTGTTGCTATATTTTAACTGCAAAAAAGAAAGGAGGGGAAAGGCTTCATCAATGGGGGCTGGTTAAGTACATTGTGATCAATTCATGCAACGGAATTCTGAACATCTATTTGAAAGCAGGAGGCATCTCTCTGTGCTGTCCATGATGCATCAAGAAGAAAAAGCAAGTTTTAAAGTAGGCGTTTTCCATTCCGTCGGGGGGCGGAACATGGTGTGTAGCACGTAGTGTATATGAGAGGGAGCTAGTATATGCACAGAAAACACATCTGGAAGGATGTAGCCAAATGTCTGTTAATGAGGGATTGTAAGCAGCTTTGACTTTCCATATCACACATTTCCATTGTGTTTGAATGATTGATAATGAGTTTACATCACTTTTGAAATTCCAGAGCGCGAACAGCATGTGGAAAGGTCTGAAGCTATAAGATGCATTTGGGGACATACTGAAATTGACCCACAGTAGGATGAGATGAGGCTGCAGAGGAAGGCGGCAGCGGATGGCTCAGGGTAGCCCACTCCGTGTTGAGGAGCTCAACGTTCGCTCTGCGGCCGCGGGTTTTCTTCATCCTCACTGGCAGGAAGAAGAATGTCAGTAGAAGAAGACAATAAACTAGCCCCAAATGGTGGCATTTCAGGGACCACAGTAATCAGGTGGGTGTGGTGTTTCTGGGTGGGTGGAGGTGGCAGAAGGGACCCTCTCCATGTCTCTGTCTTCTGCCTGGGACTAGGTAGTGCTGTCTCTATTTCTGGTAGAACAAGCCCTCCCGGGATATTAAATCCAGCTTGTGAAAGATCTTTATATTAACTGCATTGGCTCATTTAATGCAACAATGAAGCACAAACCTTTTGGAGCACTGTGCTATGAGCGACAGTCCAGGAAGCAAAGTGTTTTGAGGCAGGGATGTCCCACAACACTGGGGGCAAGCACTGAGCGCCTTGGCAGCCTGGAAGAAATGAGCTGGACCAACCTGGAGGTGATGGAGGGCTTCCAGGAAGAGGCAGCCCCCGAGACCTGAGTCAGGTGAGCTGGGGTGTATGAGTAAAAGGTGAGTGAGCAGTTTCCAGGCAAAGGGTGATTTGAAGGTCACTTGGCTTGTGATTTGATAGGTCCAGCATCCTAGGCTACATTTCTGGTTATTCTGTGAATGTGGGGGTGACCTTGACAACCACTTAATGTCTTTGGGGTTAAACCCCTGGAGCTGCCAACTGCATCTGGAGGATGTCAAGTTCAAGCAAGCTCACCTAGGTGAAAGGACCCTGAAGAGTTTCAGGAACACTGGGACAGTAGAAATGCAATGCTTGGTCATTACCATTAATTGTATTACAAGTGTGGGAAGTGTCTCTCGGCACTTGGATCCTAGGATTTTAGAACCTGGGATGGGATGCGCGGTGGATTACCGGGAAATGCTACGGCAAGGGATTGGGAAATGAAGAGTTTGGCTTCAATGACTTGATCTATACTCATGCAATCCGAAATCTAAAAAGAAGCTGTTTTCATTTTAGCGTGCATGCAGATTTTGTGTTTTGTAGTTTTAATTTTCATTTTGACTCATATTTGTGGGAGTGAGCACCATAATCTTGTCAATGCTTTGACCCTGGAAAAGATATCCCGTTATCTTTAATTTCTAGTCACTTCCCACTCCCTTGGAAACAATCTGCCGGAACAGCTGCCAACCGTCAACTCAACTCCCCAATCCACGTTCATCACTCATTTCTATAGCCTGTGATCACTGGGAAGCTTCTGGAAGAAGAAAATCATATCATAGCTGTGGAAGTGATTGGTCCCACCATAGTCCCCCCTTATCTGTGGTTTCGCTTTCTGGGCTTTCAGTTGCTGATGGTCAACTGAGATCTGAAAACAACTCTACATCACAATGCCTACGTCATTCACCTCACTTCATCTCATCACTCAGGCCTTGCATCATCTCACATCATCACAAGAAGAAGGGTGAGTACCGTACAATAAGGGAGAGAGGACACACTCACATAACTGTTATTACAGTATATTGCTGTAATTGCCCTATTTTATTATTAGCTATTGTTGTTAATCTCTTACTGTGCCTACTTTATAAATTAAACTTTATCATAGGTATGTATATATAGGGAAATACATAGTACACATAGAATTTGGTACTATCCATGGTTTCAGGCATCCACGGGGGGCTTGGACCATATCCCCCTGGGTAAGGGGGGACTGCTGTATTACAGTGTGCTTACATGTGCCAGCTCAGAGACTGAGGGCTTTATATGCATTTCACTTAATCCCCGTGACAGCCCTACTCAGGCAATTTATGCAGGAGAGGCCCAAGGCTCAGAGAGATAAAGCGACTTGGTTAAGGTCATGTTGTGAATGACAGTTAGAAATGGAATTAAACCCAGGTCTGCCTCGCTCTGCAGCGCTGGCCCTTGACCACACCTCCTGCTGCCTCAGGAGAATAGAACCAGAGGGACTAAAGAGGATCTCACTCTGAGTCTTCCCCTTCGGAATTATATGACAATAACATGGGACCTCATCTACTTCCAAGTCCCTATCGACAGATCCTCTGCTCAGGTTATTTTCACATGTATGTGTAATATATGTGAGTATAAATTTAACAGGAAAGGAAGTTTCTTTCAAAAGACCCAGAATATTGAAGTGCCTATCAGGAAATTCAGTCCTGCAAAAGCAAAACAGTGTTCTTAAATTATTGACTTTATCTGGCTGCGTGACGTCGGCAAAGTTCCCGACCATTCATTCAACCACTATTTATTTAGCACCTACTGTGTACCACGCACTGTACGAAGTATGAGGGACATAGGAATGGACAAGACTGCTGGATAACAGGTTTCTGGATAAACAAGGAAACAAATCCATAAACCAACCAGGTTGACACATAGCGATCAGGTCGATGCAGGAAACAAACAAGGCAGCACGGCACAGTGACAAGGGGCAGGGAGTGGCTGCTCTGGAGAGTTTGGCCAGGGGAAGCCTCTCTGGGGAGGTGGCATCTGCGCTGAGAGCTGAAAGATGAGAAAGCACCGTGCATCAGGTCAACCGGAGAGCAGGCACAAAGGCGACAGTCCACAGAGGGGAGAGGAAGACGCCCTGCACTGTGCTCTGGAGCAAGCCGATTTAGGGGATGAGGGGCCAGCAAGGAAGAGCGAGACATAGCAGCCAGAGGGGTGGGAGGAAAAGCAGAGGTATTCGGGGCAAGGAAGCCAAGAGAACTGTTTCAAGAAGGAGGATGTGGCAACTGTGCTTGAGAGGCTGGCTCTCAGATTTGGGAACACAGAGGCCACTGGTCACCTTGAAAATGAGAATTTCAGTGGAAAGGTTGTCAGGCTGTGTGATGGAGATGAAAGCTAGACTAGTAGGTTGGAGAAAGTGTGTGAAGTAAAGAAGTTGAGTGTAAACAACTCTTCCAAGAAGTTTTACTATGAAGGTAGCAGAGAAATGGGGCAGAGGCTGGAAGGGCAATTGGGGTAAAGGGAATGTGTGCTGGCCAATCTCCCATCCAGGATCCATTCTCTGCCCATTTGTGTTCAGCGCTGGGTCCTGGGAGGCAACATTTTGTACTGCATCACCTAGACTCTCCTGCTAGAATGCTCCCAGATGGGTTCAGCCAAAGGGAGGCAAAGACGGGAGAGCAGAAGGCTGGAAGAAAGACAGGTTGGGTCTTCCTCCCCTCTCCTTTGTTACTTCAGTGCCTTGTCTGCAGCAGGAGCTGTGTCCCCTATGCTGGCAAGTCCTTCCAGGCTGCCCTCCACCCCCCCACTGACTCAGAACATGATTTCTTCCCCTGGCTCTTTCCACATTAGGAGTTACCATGCCTACCCAGCACTGCTTGTCTCTGGGTGCCTCACCATCCTTGTTTGTTCTCTTAACATTTTTTCTTTTTTTTTTGAGGAAGTTAGCCCTGAGCTAACACCTGCCAATCCTCCTCTTTTTGCTGAGGAAGACTGGCCCTGAGCTAACATCCGTGCCCATCTTCCTCTACTTTATATGTGGGACGCCTGCCACAGCATGGCTTGATGAGTGGTGAAATGCCTGTGACTCTTACAGTCAGTGGAGGAGACAGATATTAGCCAGATCCCATAAATGGATGTAAAACTTACGAAGGAGACGTGAGCTCTTGGAGGGCATATGATAAAGGAATCCATCCTAGCCTGGGAGTTTCACTGGTTAGGGAAGTTTCTTTCTTTTTTTTCTCTGAGGAAGATTAGCCCTGAGCTAACATCTGCTGCCAATCCTCCTCTTTTTGCTGAGGAAGACTGGCTCCGAGCTAACATCCGTGCCCATCTTCCTCTACTTTATATGTGGGACGTCTACCAGAGCATGGCTTTTGCCAAGCAGTGCCATGTCCGCACCCAGGATCTGAACCAGCGAACCCCAGGCTGCCAAAGTGGAACATGCAAACTTAACTGCTGCGCCACTGGGCCGGCCCCTGTTCTCTTAACTTTTAAGTTGCCCCTTCTTTGAGGTCAGCTGAACCATCTGAGTGAATTCTGTTTCCTGCCAGGACCCTAACTGATACAGAGGAGTGCTTTCTCTTTCTTCCTCTCTCCCTCCCTTCCTCTCTCCCACCCTCCCTTCCTTTCTTTCTCTCTCTTTCTCTCTCTTTTTCTTTTATGAAGAGGGATACTGGAACAAGTTTGTGTGCAAATGAGAATAACAGGGCAGAAAGGGAGAAAATGATGATGCAGAGAACAGCAGGATGCTTGCTGGAGTGGAGGCCTCAAGCCTATTAGAAGGGCTGGATCCAGAGTCCAGGCAGAAGGTAGTTGGCCTTAAACCGGAATAGGATGCCTCTTCCACGGTTACGGGAGGCGAGGCGGGAAGCACGGGCACAGGGGGAGAGGGCTGGTAGATTTGGTTTGATGGCTTCCAGTTTCTCAACGAAGGATGAGCCAAGAACAGCAGCTGGGGAGAGTGACCGCAGCCGAGCTGCGGAGACGGAAGAAAGTAGGAAAGAGCCATCTCTGAGAAAGGGAAAGTGAACTTTCTAGGAAAGGTTGGTAGGCTTGCCAGGCACGAGGAGTGCCAATTTGAGGTTTGTGGTCATGAATTTAAAGAGCAACCCGTGAGCAGGGCCGTGTGCTTTTCTCCAGCATCATTCAGCTGCTCTGGCACAGGCCTGGAGAAGGTGGGGCGTTGGGTTTTACGAAGGCTGGAACTTAGCCAGGTCCATATGGCGGAAAGAGAGGGGCGATTTTATTAGGGGGTCAGCTAGGGAGCCATTATCATGATGGGGATGGAATCTACATGATCAGGGGAGGGAAGGAGGGCCATGAGCGGGGGCTAGTGGAAAAGGTGATAATGAAAATGGATGGGAGCTTTGATGAAGCGTCGGGGTGGACAGGAAGCTGGAGCCCACAACAGAAGAGTTAAAGTGACTGGGAGATTGGTACAAGAAGCCACAAGATGGGGGAGCACATGGCGTACCCTGATGGCTTCAGAAGGGCAAGGATTTGAAAGTGGAGGAGGATACATGGTTTGGGAGATGTAACTGGGAGCAGAGAGAGGGTACCCACAACACCTCCTGGCCTTCCCTGGACCAGTTTCTCCCCGCATCTCCCAGAGCAGCTCTCTCCTGCCAGGTTGCCTAGAAAGCCCGTGACAACTGGGATGCCTTCAGTTTCAGGGCTGAGAAAACCATTTTTCAACTTGGCTCCTTCTTGCCTCCTGACACAGGACTAGTTCTGACCACACTGCACAGGCAGTGGTGATGATGTCTTGTAGGACGAGCACCAAAGGCCACACAGGGGTCAGTATCCCTAGAGAGAGGACCTAGTTTCTTCGCCTATAAAACGCAACCCATCATTTGTTTATTCAAACACATATTAAGCACTGCTGTGTGCCCCACCTATCTACTTTATTTCCTTCACCCTTCTCAGCCACGCTGGATGGAGAGATTATTATAGTCATTTTTACAGATGAGGAAATAAAAACTCAGAGAGGTGAAAAACTTTCCTAGGGTCACACAGAGTCTATCTGAGTCCAACAAGGCTCACTCTCCAGTCAGGGAAACAGGCAGGGAGAAAACCAGAAATATGTGATGCGTGCAAAGTTCTGTGGGAACACGGAAACCAGAAAGATCGATTCTGCGGTGGGAGAGGGGGTGGCGGCATATGAACTCGATCTATGGGATGAATAGAAACATACGTGGGGGAGATGCAGAGGAGGGCCCACGGGCAGAAGTGACAGCCCGAGCAAAACCACGACGACACCACACTGCCCAGTGTGACACAAGGTTGCTGAGCAAAGGCAGCAAGGATCCACAGTTAAGTGGGGTTCCTAACCTTACTACAGCCCTGGAGTTCATGGGTGCCCTGAAGGGAGCCCGCAAACTCCCTGAAGTTGTATCACAATTGTGAGTGAGTGTGTGTGTGTTATTCCTTTCTGGAGAGCGGCTTTCTGCTTTCATCAGATTCTTTAACTGGGATACCAACTCCTTGGCTGGTAGATAAGCTTGGAGGGGTCAGCAGGGCCCGGGAATAAAGGACCTTGTAGGCTTTGTTCAGGAATTCAGACTTCACTCTGAGGTCAACAGAGAACCATGGGGCTGGGGAGCAACATGGGATGAACTTTGGGAAGACAACATGGTTTGCTGTGAGCTCAAATGGAAGGAAAGCCCTTTCATCAACTAGAAAGTGAGGTATCATTTATTGTTCTATCCCCAGAGTCTAACACAGTGCTGAGCACATGCTGGGGGCTCAGTAAATATTTGCTGAATGAATGAAGGGATAAATTAATGAATGAACACAGGTGTATGTAATAATAATAGAGTTTGTCCCTCCAGGGTGACTCCACGCATTTCCTGGACGATTTAACTGAAGATGAAATCCGGGAAAGCAAAGCTCCTCCAGCACGGCCTTAGGTTCTAAGCTGCCCAGTCCTGACGTGACGCTGGTGGTGGAGATGGGAACCGGCGGGGAGCGGATGTGGCTCCTGAGGATGCGGCCCCACCTGACCGCAGGGTGGGGCTCCTCCATCAGTGCCCTGCAGTATCTTTGGAGGAGCAGAGTCTGTATGGCCAGAATGGCCAAAATCACTTCTTTCCTCCTTCCGCATTCAAGCCATTGGCTTGTCCTGTTGATTCTGTCTCCAAAACGTGTCCTCCATCCCCTCTATTTCCTCCGTCTCCTCCTCTCCTGCCCTGTTCCTGCTTGTGCACCTCACCTGGGCCAGTGCAGTCTCAAAACCAGTGCCCCTGCCTCTCTACCATCCACTCTCCATGTGGTGGCCAGCGGGACCTTCCAAAACACTTCCCTTGCAAGGAATGTGGCTTTCCTTCTGTGTACTTAGAGAGTTATGCTTTTAAAACTTTAACATACATTCAAGTCATATGGGAATCTTGCTAAAATCCAGGTTGGGATGCAGTTGATCTGGGGTGGGGCTCGAGACTGCATTTCTAACAAGTTCCCAGGCGGTGCAGTAATCTTGGACCACATTAGGAGTAACAAAGACTTAGAGAAAAATGCAAACTTCCTGCCTATGTCCTACTTTATCTGGCCACTGCCCAGCAGTCCCACGTCATGTCCAACCCCTGTTCTCTCTCATCATGCTGTAGCCAGCCACACTGGCCTTCATTCTGTTCCTGGAGTGTGCCAAGTTGTTCCTGCCTCAGGGCCTTTGCATGTGGTGTTCCCATCGCCTAGAATGCCCCTTTTCTGGAGCTCCATGTGGCTTGCTCTTTTCTTTACTTAGATCTTAGTTCAATGATCAGTCAGAGAGTACTTCTCTGACCACTTCATCTAATAAGGCACCTCATCCCCCTGGGGACTTGCTATCAGTTATTTGCTTTTTTCCCCCCTTCATAGCACTTATCATTCTCTGAATTTATTTTGGTAATATATTTGTTGACTTGTTAATTTCCTGTCTCCACTCACCTATGTTCCACAGGCTTAAGGACTTGGTTTCCTTCTGACAAATAGAAATGGCAAGCAATAAGGTATATTGGAGCATATGAGGAAGCCATTTCGTGTAAACCTAATTCGGCCCAACTTTGCTTTTCCAAAAGGGCCTGACATGGCCATGGAGCATGCATTGTATACCTGCTTTAAACATTTACTATGGCAAGAACAAATGCCCTTAAGATAAAGGTGCAACTTCCCCCACGTTGGCATTTCCTTAAGGATAAGCATCTTTCCTTAGGCTAGGAACTGATTGCTGTGCACACCTTTGACCACCCAGCTCACCTGTGACCACCCAGCTCCAGACAACAGACCTACCACTCTGCTGTGTCCACCGAGACAGCAGACCTACCTCCTGTATTCATCAATTGCTGTGCCGACAGAGCAGTCTTGAGACTATTGTAAAAGGGACATTTCAATCATATGTGAAATGTCCTGTTTGGGGGTATACAACCACTCTGTGCACCCCACTTCTTTGGTGCCCTTTTTTCCTTCGGGAAGAAAGGCCCTGGGCCATGGCCCTCACATTTTAGCTTAGAATAAACTCTCCCAAATTTTCATTTATAGATTGGTTATGGATTATTTTCATCCACACTTCACTCAGGGCTGTCCCAGCGCCTGGCACATGGCAGGTACCCTGTTCATGTCTGGGGGTCTGTATATGAACATGCTTGACTGGCTGTTGTGGTGTGGAGATGCAAGTGTGGCGGGGGAGATCCAAGCTGGAAAGACTCAGAGTGACACTAACAGAGGTGTCTGTGGCAGAGGGGACGGGGGGAGGAAAGGAGCAAACTTTCCGTACTGAGGATGCCACAGAAAAAGTCTCAAGAACCTGGAGATGCAGTTGGACCTAAGAATCATCACATAATAGATAATTCATCTAACTAGAAGAGTCTCACTCTGGAAGGTGGGGAAGGAAATTACCATTTAAATGAGTTAATAAGGCATCAGAGCAGTGCCCAGCACAAAGTAAGTATTTCTCAAATAAATAAAAATAAATTTGTTCACCCCTTACTTTGTGACCATCACTTTGCAAGATGATCTCCATTTATCTTCACGACACATAATTCCCACCTTGCAAATGAGGAGAGGGACTATCAGATTAGGAGACTTGCCCAAGGTCAGACAGTGATTGTCAGATGGGAAACCCCCGCTCCCTACAGCAGCTCTACGAAAGCTGCAAATGCTGCACTCCTCGTCCCCCTTCCCTACTTTCTGCTGCACCATAGCACCTGTCACCACCTAACATAGCGGGCAGTTCACCTGTTTGTTTGTTGTCTGTCTTCTCTCACCAGAATATAAATTCCCGGAGGGTAAGGATCTTTTTTTTTCCACTCCTGTTTCCCAGAGCCCCAAACAGGGCCTGTCACATAAGTAGACACTTGATGAATACTTAGTGAATGTTAAAAGGATCAATGAAAGATTATTTAAAAATCCTTGCTTTCTGCATCTCTAAGAGGCAGTTCTGTAAGCATGTGATTGACAGGACACCCAAACCCAGACGAGAAGGCTGGAGTGTGTCTGAGATGAACTGGGAAGGACAGCTGAGGCTCTCTGAATGCTTTCAACAAATCAGAAGGAAGACTGTGTCCACAGAAGAGGGACTGGCCGCGTGGAGCCTGGCGGGGGAGCAGCCTGGCAGCTGGTGTGTCCAGTCTCCAGCCCCGACACCACTGCCGTGGTGGCATGCATAGGTGTGGATGCCACAGGCTGGCAATGGCGCTACTCAGGATGTGGCTTTCCACGTAAAGTGGCCCTGGGGGAAAATGTGTCAACCAGGTCCCAGTGGCAATTACAAGCTTGCTGTAAATGCATAAATAGACACTTATCAGGAAATCTCTTGTGAATTGAATTAGAGTGAGTCAGTGGCTCAAGCCTGGCAGCTCTGACTGCTGAGCAAACGGAGGTTCTGAACCAGCCAGGCTGTGCTATGGACGTCTGGAGAGAGAGTGCTCCTGGCCACTGACCTTTCTCTGCACCAAGGCCTCTCAGAGTTCCGCCTCCAGACTAGCTGCATCAGCATCACCCGAGAACGTCTTACAAATGCAAATTCTCCAGCCCCACCTCAACCTCCTGAATGGGTGGGGTCCTTCTGTCTGTATTAACAAGCCCTCCAGGACAAGCTCGAGTTTGAGAACTACTGTTACACAGTTTCTCTTTCAAGGCAATTATTACTGTGCTGCAGGGCGAGGGGGAGAGTTGGGGGTTGGCTAAGGTAACAGTCAGGGTTGGGGGACTTCGTGGATACTGGGCAGGGAGTCTGTTAGACATTAAGTGAGGATCGAATCGGTGATTGTTAGTGGGAAGGCTCAGGAGTTGGGGAGGAAAGCCCTACGTTTCAGAAAACCTGCAGAGGAGGGGTTAGTTTGCAAAAGCACATTTTAAAGTTATCATAGTTTTGTTTTTTAGACCTGATATTTAATTTATTTAGAAATTTCAAATGGCGTTAATGGAAGATGTAATATAAATTGCCACCCGGAGCAGAGAGAGACAGACAGACAGACAGACAGGGGTGGGGGGAAACAACCTACTAAGTGCCTAGGCCTGAGCTGGCCTGAGAGACAGGAGAAACCCGGCATAGGACCCACCTGAAAGAACTCATGTAATGGGTTGCACAACTTGATGGAGCCCCTACTGTGTGCCATATACTGTATTCGGCTCGGTGAAGAGGATACGAAGAGAAGTTAGCCAGCCACTTCTGCAGCCAAGAAACTTACAAGAGAAAATTCAGAGGAGAGAGATTTCTTCTGGTTGGCAGATGTTGGAACTATGGATGTGTGGGAACTTTGATGAGAGTCTTGGCTTCTCAGTTTAGCCAGATAATAGAGCCCTTGTGAACAGGTGAGCGGGCAGGGCGGAAGGATGTGTTGGGGCTTGAATTCTGAGTTAGGAGTCACCCAAAGGTGCAGACAAACAGATGACTACCAGTCAGGTAGCAGTGCTGTGCCCGTGCCCACTGCTTGGTCTGGGGCCATGTTTAGGAGATCTGAGGTTAGATACCAACAATGGCTAACATTTATCCAGTGACTCCTTGCGCCAATAGTCAATCTAGGTGCTGTCCATACATTAACTCATTCTCATATGAACCCTATGAGATAGGTATTATTATCACTCCTACTGATGGGGGCACTCAGATCTACTCTACTGAGACCCCAACAGCTCTTTTGGCTGGTTCTGCCACATCCTTTAAGACTGCACTTCCCAGCTATAATCTGAGAGAGGAGGGCCCGCAGATCTTCTTTGTCCTGGAGGCTGTCTTCACCAGAACCCCTTAAAGAGTGCCATCTTCCCACCAAAGGCTTCCTTCCCCAGTATAATCCTCCCTAGGCCAAAATCCAGCGCTGGGGGTGGGGTGGGGGTGGGGGGTGTCGGTGGGTAATTACATTTCGACAGTGAAACGCTGTGGCAGGGTGAAAGGAAGGCATCGAATGCCTGAACAGTAGCAATGCAGTTTCTGCAAACACTTTTCGAAAGGCGGCAGAGGAGAACCTGGCGGAGGCCACACAGCCAGGCAGCGGTAGAGTCTGAGTTTGAACCCAGGCTGTCTGCTTTAGACCACTCCCAAGCGCACGACAAATCAGTGTGCCGCCCCAAGCGCCTGGGCCGACCTGCTGGGTTGGGGTGGCAGAGGGATGGGATGCTCATTTTGGTGGGTAGATAGGGTCCAGAAGAAAGCCCTGATGTCTTTCTCCATGCCTGCGCATTCTTTTTGGCGTAGACAGTCACAGTGCTTTGTGAAACAGCTACAGGACAAGTACTTTAGGCCCCTTCCCACTAGATGGCGGCCCCTAAATCCACAAAGAAATTCTCGAACCTCCACTGTCCCCATCTCCCAGGGTTCGGCTCCGGGTGAGGAACGGCAAGATGAGCACACTCCTCCGGTCTGGGGAGCCGCGGTCCCTGCCCCGCCCCATCCGGGGGTCGCGCGAAGCCCCCGTGGGGGTGGGGTGGCGAATGAGGTTCCCCAGGCTCTGGGAGCCGTGGGGAGGAGCCGGCGCGGAGCAGCCACTCCGGAGGGGCAGAGGCGGAGCGCTTCTGCCCCGCCCGCACCCGCCGCGTAGCCGAAGGTCGGGACTGCTGGGCACCCGGCGCGGGGCCCGGGGCGCGGGCCGGGCGGCAGGTGCGCGGCGCGGACTACAAGTCCCAGCATGCCCAGCAGCTCTGACCCGGCCCCCGCTGCCACTTAAAGGCTCCGGGAGCCGCAGCCGTCGGGTCGCCGCGGCTTTCGCTTTGCTGCCGCGGCTGGGAGGGCGGGAGCGACGGATTCGGCAGCCAGCTCTCCTTGAGTCCCGGCTCCGGCAGCGCCGCGGGGCGCTCCTTGTCCAGCACCCCCGGCTCGAGGATTCCCTTCCGAGGCGCCCGCGTCCCCGGGCTCCCCGCCTCGGCCACCCCGCGGCCCCGATGCCGAGGCATGGATAGAGCGGCGCTGCGTGCGGCGGCGATGGGGGAGAAGAAGGAGGGCGGCGGCGGGGGGGGACGCGGCGGCCGCGGATGGGGGCGCCGGGGCCGCGGCCAGCCGGGCGCTGCAGCAGTGCGGCCAGCTCCAGAAGCTCATCGACATCTCCATCGGCAGCCTGCGCGGGCTGCGCACCAAGTGCTCGGTGTCCAACGACCTCACCCAGCAGGAGATCCGGACCCTGGAGGTAAGGGGGCCGCAGCGTCCGAGAGGCGGGGACCCGCGCTGGGAGGGAGGAGGCAGGGGTCGGCGGCCGGGCAAGCTGCCCCCAGCACCTCCCTCGCTGCCCCAGTTCACTCCTTCCCCAGTTGCATCCTTGAGCCCGGGTCGCCCCCTCTGAGGCTGCCTCTCCCTCCTCCACTGGCTGATGCGGCAGCCTGAGGACCCAGGACCAGCCCCGCACCTTGGGCTGGATTTGGGGGGAAGGAGGGAGTGGGAATTGGGTTGGAGGCTCAGAGGAGCCCGTGGGCGGGGCGGGCTGCGCGCGGGTGTTCCCTGCCACCCCACCACCGCCCCCACCCCATTCCAGCTTGCGGGGCCTCGGGACTCATTCTCCCACTGAGTCACACGCTGGACTTTTCCCTGTGTGACTGAGTCGAGCAGTCGTGGGCCGGGATCACGGGCGAGGGGAGGTCCCCCTGAAGTGTGAGCGCAGGCTCGCGGTTCTCTGCCTTCTCCTCACGCCCCGGACTCCGTCTGGTCCCCACCTTTCCTCTCCTCCAGGTTCTCCCTGCCGCTTTTCGAAAAGTGTTTGCTAAAACTGCATTTGTACCGTTCAGGCATTCGGTGCTTTCCTTTAGCCCTGCCACAGCGTTTCACTGTCAAAATGCAATTACCCACCGATTGCCCCCCTCACCCCCCAACATTGCATTTTGGCTTAGGAAGGATTATGCTGGGGAAGGAAGACTTTGGTGGGAAGATGGCACTATTTAAGGGGTTCTGGTGGAGACAGCCTCGAGTACAAAGAAGAAATGAGATCTGTGGGCCCTCCTCTCTCAGATTATAGCTGGGAAGTGCAGTCTTAAAGGATTTGGCAGAACCAGCCAAAAGAGCTGTTGGGTTCCCAGAAGGGGCAGTCTCCCCCTCCCCATACACAATAGAGGGAAACTAGTGCATTCCTCACTTGCTTTTGTCCAGAGACTGGGAAAGCTCTGGAATTCCCGTGACCAGTTCATAGCTGCTCTGTCAGAAGAACGGGCCTCTTTTCACCTTGCATTGCCACATCTGGCCTTCTGCAGATCTGAGGATGTGTTGTTTTATTAGAACCTTAATTTCTCATTCTATGCCCCCCCCCCCCATTGCTAATTGCCTGTGCCAGCTGTCACAGGGCCAGCCGGTGATTTGTGGTCATTATTACAAGACCCAATCCTCCATGTGCACCACAAGCCTGAAACCCTGTTTGATCCCAAATGCTCAGGGGTGACTTCTGTCGTTCAGTTTTATTGTCTTAAAAGCTATGACCCCAGGGACATTGGAAGCATCCAAACAGTGCTGGCTATTATTATTTTTGTTACAGTTGCTATAGCAGTAGTGACCAAGGCTTTGCTTAAAAAACAAACCAGTCAACAAAACCCTCCACAACTGGCCCTCCTGCATGCGTGCTGCTGTTTTCCAAGTGATGAGAGAAACTGGTTTTTTGAACACAGCCAAGTGTGTTTGCCCAGCAAAGTTCAGTTTTTAAACCGACACAATAGGGGGCCTGTGTGGCCTGGTTCTGGGAGGAGGGGTCGTTGTCCAGCCGCGTGCATCTGGTTGGACTGTTGTGTTGTTGGGAGAGAACGTTGTTTGTGTTGACCTCTCCCCGATTGTCCCTATGTCGCTCTGAAGTGCTGGTTTCCAGAGTGTATACAGGAGAACTATTTGCTGACTTCCAAAGTCGCTCATTTTGATGAAGGTACAGCATCGTGACGCCCCCAGAGCATCTGAGCTGTTAGGGTCTCTGAACTGCTTTATTCGGTGGCCTCTCTTCTGAGTGTTTACTGGATGATCGTGTCTGACAGCTGGAAACCCCTCCAAAGGCCCAAAGGGGATTGTCAGTGTAAACGGGAACCAGTCCCCAGCTCCCTGTCCTCTCCACTGTGATGTGGATTCCAGTCCATCTACTTAGGACGCGTATTGTTTTTTAGGACGGGAATTTAGACCCCTGGAGCAAGTTCCCTGCACCGCCACCAGCTAGTTTGGAAGAATCACTTCCCCCTGGGGGCCTCAGTCTCCACCTGAACAAGGAGATTGGCGTGGGTCTCTGCGGGCTGTGCAGCTCCGAATCCGTGGCCTCGTGAAGGGGCCTCAGCTGGGTTGCATCAAACGTTTGTTATGCATGCCTCTGTTTGAGAATGGTTCTAACATCCAGATTTACCAAACTGATAAAGTAGAGGGGAAGTGGATTATTCAAAGGATTCTGACGATAGGGGCAGTGTGCAGACAGAAAGCCCATGGCTTTGAATTTGGGTCTGGGGTGTGTTTCAGTGACCTTGAGCAAGTCCCATGACTTCTGCTTCTCAAGCTTCTCCATCTGTAAAATGAGCGTGAGACCACTTAAACCTGCAATGTCGTTGTGAGTCTGTAAGTCTGCACTCCTACAGACTTACAAAATCTCAACATAGAGATTCTGCCTATAAACTTTCCCTAGTGAGGGTCCAATGCCATTCCCGCCTCAGACCACCTTCAGGGGAAGGTACTTCCACAGCTGGCTCTTATTTCCTAGAGGTGGGTGACGAAGGCAAGGAAACCATCCCAGCAGCATGTGGCGAGCTCAGGCAGGGTGGGGTGATGTCCACCCTGGCATTCTTTCCTGTTCTGCAGGCTCCTCTCGCATACCAGGCCAGGGCCCCTGAGACAGTGCTTGCAACATTGGGTTCCTGGCTTTGGAAGAAGGGTCCGACCAGAGGGCTTGGCTGCTGCAACCGTGCCAGACTTCTCTCAGGATCTGAGTGGATCTCCTCGGACCCACTCTGGTCCTTGTTAAATAAGCAGTCAGTGGGAGAAGCAGCATGTAACATGCCTCGGGAAGTCCCTGACTAGGGCCAGCTGCTGGTGCCCGAGATTCCAGGTTGTGATGGTGTGCGGGGGTCAGCATGTCTGGCTGCCTGGTGATGACTTTTCTCTGTGTAGTGGTCCAGTTTGGATCCAAAACAATGAAAGGAGCCGAGATTTAATGTCTGCCTCCTACCTGCCAGCCTGGGTCCTGGACCCCTCTCAGTCTCCTAAGATTTCCTGGAAATCCACCAACCTTCATCACGCTTACATTTTTTCTCTCTATGCGGGGAGGGAGGGACGCGAAATCTGAACCCGGAGTCTGAATCTGTGAACAGCAGTTCTGAGGCTACCTCATCCCAGCAGAACTGGCGGGTGTCTTGTCTCCATCAGACCCTCCTAGGGGGTCTGAGAACTCCACTGAGGCAAGATGGAATGTTGTCGTCTCCAAACTGCGCTCACATAGAGACACCTGGCTGGAGCCTCCTGCCAGTCCATTCCCTCATGTCTTCTCCTCGGTGGGCCAAGTCTGTGCTGGGCGCTCGGGAGATGTTGGTGCCTCATGAGGATCCATGATCTGTGAACACTGTAGCTTTGCCCTTTCCCGCCAGCCTTTTAGTGCTTTCCAGAGACTGGCGTGGCCACACTGAGTCTCCCCACTTTGTGCTCTTACAGAGGAAAATTCCTGCTCAGCAGGCTGACCTGGAGAAAGGGGTCCCCAAAGACCGTGCCCAGGCCTTGCTGGGGAGGGGTCATTGGGAAGCTGTGTAGGTACAGCCACCTCCCTGAGGAGTTGCCCTGGAGCCTGGAGGCGCCTAGGGGAGGCCCTGCTGCTACTCGGAAGATCAGAGAGGCTTGCCCTTCCCCCGGCCTGGCTGTGGCAGAGGTCAGAACCCTGGTGTATGCAGGACCTGAGCTCTCCCTGTGTTCCCTGACCCCCTCCCAGTGCTGGGAAAGGAGAGGGGTGCCAATACGTCCTCACAGATCAGGTCCTTGGGAAGTGCATGGACATGTATTCATTCAACAAACCTTCGGTTCTGACTGGTTTGCCTGCTGAGTTCCTAGCTGCAGCCACCCCGGCAAGGATTCCGAGGAAGGTAGGATGCTCTCTGGTCTTTGGGGACGCTTTCAGTCTAACAGGGAACCAGGCAGGCGAACAGTAGTGACCCCAATACCATGGCTTGCTGAGAGCACTTAGAAATTGGGAATATGACTGAACAGTTAGCTGGTCCAACCTCCTGATTTTTCGTGAAATATTCCCGGAGTCCTGGTGGTGACTTATCCCGAGTCACACGTCCCAGGCAGAACTGAGAGTGAAACTTGGTTTCCCTTTCCCCACTGAGCCACTGCCTGGGAGGGTGGCATTTCTCTGCTTCTGCTCCACCACCATAGTTTTAACTTCCTGCTGGAGGTTTTAACTCCCCACCATCCCTGAAGGGATGCAGAGATGGGACACCGTACCCTTGGCCGTCTGCTTTCGCCTTGGCAGCTTTTTCCGTGGTGAAACTTGCCACCAGTGTTCCTCGCAGGCGGCCTGGAGAGGGCCCTGCAGCCTCCCGAGGCTGGTGCTGGAGGGAGGCCCTTACACATCTGCAGCCCAGGTTAGTGTGAGTGCCAGGAGGCCGCTAGTTTGCTGCCTGGGGACAGTGATGGAATGCCTCCTTCCTCTCTGGGTTGGCACAAAATCCAGGAAAGCCGCCTTCCCCACCGTAAGTATTCTGGACCTGCCTGCAGGCTGTGGTCTGGAGATGGACTGCAGAGGCCTTGGTCCTTGGTGGCAGTGTCTGCAGTGGGGGACGGGGGGGGGGGGGGGGGAGTGGCAGAGCCTGCAGCCAAGTCTCTCTAAGCTAGGCTTTTACAAAGGACACTTTCGGAAGAGGCCGATTGGAGTCTCTTCCTACACTCAGTTCAAAGGGAAAGCTGCGTAGGTGCCTTTGGGGTCATGGGAATGACCTTCAGGCGTAGGGAGGGCGGGCGTGGAAACATTCTTGCTCACCTGCTCTCTGTTGAGCAGTCGACTTCAGGCCCTCTGTGTGTGTTGCCCCATTTAGCACTTGCAAAGACTCTGTGAGGTTTTGTCCCCATTTTCCAGATAAGGACATTGTGGCTCAGAGGGATTAAGAGACTGAGTTAGTAGGTGGTCGAACCTGGGTTGACTGATTTTCAGAACTCATGTTCTGAACTTCCCAACTGCCTCCAGCAACCATGATGGGGGGATTCTGTTCAGGGTCATGGCCACTGAGCCTAAGGAAGTGGCTAATAACAAAAGGGCCAGCCCAGGGGCACTTGGTGGCTCAGTTCCAGACCACTGGGCCTGGTGGCCACCCCAGGCTGTGCAGCCTCTGAGCTGGGGCTTGGGGCTGCTTCCTTAAAGTGCAGCCTGGCACACCCTCCAAGGCAGGTCTCTGTGGGTGAACTGTGATGCCCCGGCTCTGTGCTGGTCTCGTTCTGAGAAACGAGAAGCTGCCTAGAGATCAGCTGACTCATAATTTTTTTAATGGATAGCTGCCTTATTCTTTCTGAACAATCCCTCTGATAAGCAGTATCTTCTTTCACTTTCTACTTTTATTAAAATATTTTAAAAATGTTCGTATTGATATATGTTCACTATAAAAAAAGAAAAGACAGATGAACAAAAGAAAAAATCACCCACCTCTCAGAGTTAATTCTTATTACCAGTGGGCTGCCTGTTCTTCCCGTCTTTTCCCCCCTCTGTGTTTGCATACAGATGTCCACGTATATATCTGTGGAGCGTACCGTGTGCACCGCCTTATAAAGGTCTTCTGTCTCCATCAGTGTGTGTAGCTGTGCGTCATCACTGTTAGTGGCCGCATTGTGTGGCCTGCCATAAAATCGCTGGACCAGTCCCCCAGTGTTGGCCATTCGGGCCCTTTCCAAGTCTTGCTATTATAAACCATGCTGCAATGAGTCTCTTCCCAGAAGTGGAATTTGCTGGGTCAAAGCGTATGAACATGTGTAATGTCAGTCCTATTCTTTAAAATCATTAGGACTTAGTATATTTCCCCCCTCCCCGGCAGGAATGCCAGGATTTCTAAAATGGCAGCCTTTATGCATTTACCCCTTTGCCACTGTATCTCTGTCCACCCTGAGGTGGAGGAGTATAAACAGGAGACAGGACACGTCCCCTCTGGCTGAGGTTCTAGGTTATGTGTCAGGAATTATGGGTTTTAGTTTTGTGGTTGCTTGTGGCTGAGGTTCTGGGGTACATGCTAAGGATTGTGGGTTCTAGTTTTGTGGTTGCCTGCAGCAAAGGGGGCCCCCTTTGGGCCCGCCTACTAGAAGAGGGTCCTTTCCTTGCTCCAAGACAGCAGCGGGAGGCCTGGATGTCAGGTCTCTCTGCGTCCAGGGACTTGACGCCTCTGGGTAGCACACAGTCTTGATCGCTTGAGGCCCAGGAAAGGCACCTCACTTAACTGTAGCCTCAGTTTCATCACCAGCCTCAAATCTTAATCAGCAAGCTCTTAGGTGTGCGTGGCTCAGGGCTTGATTTAGTGGAGTTCTAGATTCCTAAAGTAAGAGGGCTGCAAAGGATCTTGGAATTTCTATCTGGTCCAGCCCTCTCATCTTGCAGGTGAGGAAACGGAAGGCCTAGAAGGGGAAGTGACTCCCCGGGAATACCTATTAGAGAATTAACCTTAACAAAGGTTAGAGAAGGTATGGTGGTTACTAAAGGAGCACTAAGCTGGGAGTCAGACCTGAGGGCTCACGCTCTTGAGTAAGACATTATACCACGTTGGCTGAAGGCAAACAGCAGCCTGCCATCCCACCCTCCCATGATGGGGGGGGGGGGGGGGCGCGGCGCGTCCTCGGCCTCATGGAATTTACTGCAAGAGGAAGCACATGGGTTTGCTTTCCCAGCCCCACCTCAATGTCTTAGGGACCCTGGGGACTGGAGAGATTCCTGGGGAGAGGTCTCTTGTGTCCTGTGGGTGAGGCCTTTCTTGAAAACCAGTCTGCCCAAAGGCATGGCTCAGCCTGAATGGACCATCTGAGTCTTTGAACCTGACTGGGTACTTTCAGGGCCTTCTCATCCTTCCACTGTAAGATCCCCTGGCACTTGGGTGTAACACGTAGGGTTTGTCTTACATTTGTGCATATTTTGCATTCTATACCATGATACATTGTTGTTGGTTTTGATGTCAAGATAATGTTATAAACTTTTTACAATTGCTTCCAGAAGATACAACCTTTTAATCCAGTGTCTTTGTGTCCTTCTTGGCTTTCCCCCCTATTCCAGACCCTAGATGGAGATGCAGTGGTGTACCTTGGGGATAGATGTTGGGCTCAGAAATGCTTTGTCATTTATTACCAGGCGTGACTATTGCTCATCTGCATTGAAAAAAGTCTCAGGCCAGACTGCCACCACATAGAAAACCTGTGTCCTGTGTACATCTGTGTTTCTCTGTCATCTTGGCTTTGGTGCGCGGCAGTGTGTTGTAACTGGGCAGATTGCCTTTCAAAGTAATGGAGCTGAAGTCATCCTGTTTGCTTGCTGTTTTTCTCCCCCCTTTCATTTTTCCACCCTCAGAATAATTGCAAGAATGAATTAAGACTTGTGTTTAAAATTCAAAAAAAAAAAAAAGGGGGGGGTAGAGGAAAGAAAGCATCATGCAGTATGTGGAATAGATCAGCTATGGTTAGGAAAATAACTTTTCATACAGCATAAACTGTAGACTTGAATCTGCAACATAGTGATCATGAGGGTTTTGCTTTCTGCAAAGCTGTTGAGATAAGCTGCTTATAGAGTGGTGGAGCCTGGATGTTTGAGTCCTAATTTAGCCAATTAATTTGGGGCTGGTTTTGATATGGATTAGCAGGACCAGCTTCACTCATGGTGCACACAGAGTTTTGCTGACCAGAAAAAAGTTACAGGTCATATTTAAAATGTGACGTGAGTGTTCTCACGTGTGGGGCACTATCTTGAGGATCCCCTCTCCCCAGTAATGCAGCCTTCCCCATACTGTGTTCTACAAGATGCTTTTTGAAAGGGGGCTTCAAGTAGTTGAGAATGTGCCTCATCAGCCATCTTGCTCCTGGGGATTCCTGAAGGTGAAGATTCATGTTTTAAAGGCTCTGAGAAGTCCTGCAGCAAAGGTTCTCAAACTTATTTGTCCAGGGGGTCTTTTTCCACTGAACATAGTTGGGGAAACATTGCTTTAAGCCATAAACAGGGAAAGACACAAGAAATTGTAGGCTTACTTTCAGCTACTGTTGTTTTTTTATGATATTGAGGTCCCATTTGAGGTTCCAGTTAAAATTGGGGGGTTGAGGAGAAGCTGGTGACCATGTACACTTACCCAGATCTGGTTTGGGGGTGGTGGTGCTGGGGGGCTGGTCTCAGGGAGGCAGAGTGACCGGGGAGGTCTTCTCGTCCAGCCCCCTGCCTCCAGGCAACGCTGTATCCTTTCGCGGAGAGAGATGCTTTACATAAGAGAGGCAGAATGTGTTCTGGGTGCCACATTAGCACTAAAGGACATGTTTCTCTTAATCCTTCCAAGGAGATGAGGAAAATGTGCCCAGAGAGATCTGTGTGCCTGGAGTCCTCGCGTCCTGCCTCCTCCTGGCCCTGCGTGCCAGCTAGCCTGGTGCAAGGGCATGCTCACTCGGGGTCTGCCAGGAAGCTCCTGACCCCGAGGCGGGGCAGACAACAATCCAAGAGAAATTCAGATGCTGTGGCTGCGCTTGAGCCTGGGGCTGCTGCGGGCAGGGGAAGGGCTGGGCTGCAGACGAGGAATGCTTTTTAAAACAAAAAAGGAAATGCTGGCTCAGAATGGAAAGGAAAGGAAGCAGCTTCCTGTTTCTGGGGCTGGCTTTCTGACAGGAGGAGCTCTCTCTGGCCCCTGGGCCGGCTGAGGCCTGGGCCCTCTGGGGCCACTCTGGGCGCGAGGCTCCCACACCGTGGCCTGAGGGCTCAGAAATAGGGTGCTGGTTCCACCCCTTTTTATTTTCCCCAGACGACTGATCAAATGGACGTGTGGTTTCCAAAATGAGTATCTATACGTGTTACAAAATGGGTGTGTCACAACAGCTGCGAGTTTTTACTTTTACTACGAGCTTGCTCCGTGCCTGGCCCCTTTGTTAGGGGTTTTATGTGGCATTTACTCCTTACCACAGTCTTGTGAGGAAGGTTCTATTGTGATCTCCATTTTATAGATGAAGAAACTGAGGTGCAGAGAGGTTAAGTGACTTGCCCAGAGTCACACAGCTCTGGAGAGACTAACCTGTGACTTGAACTCGAACAGCCTGAGTCACCTGAATTGCATTTGCAGACTCCTCTCCCAGCTAGAAAATCTGTTAGTGCAGAATCATTTTTTAAAGACTGGTGGCCTTTGTCTGGCTCCAGAGGGCAGCCCCAAAACCTGGGCCAGGCCCTGCTGATTCTTAGGTGAAATGCCTGGGTCTGAGTTTACATTGTTTTCTAAACTTTATTATGGAAATGTTCTAACGTGTACAAAAGTAGACAGAGTGGGTTGCTGAGTCCCCAGGTAGTGATCCTCCAGCTCCAGCAGTAACCAGCTCTGGCCCGTCGTGGGTCATCTGTGGCGTTTACGCTCCACGGACGCCTGGTTTGGGGATGGTGGTGCCGGGCAGTTAGTCTCAGGGAGGCAGAGTGACTGGGGAGGTCTTCTTGTCCAGCTCTCCGCCTCCAGGCAGCGCTGTGTCTCCCCCAGCAGGCTGGCAGGAATCTCTCTCCATTTTCCCATGAGATGACCATTTCAGTTGTCCCCTGGAGCTTGCGCTGGCTTCCAGCAGCGTGTCCATTGCAGGAAGGCCATCTCGTTCTTTAGGCTGAATCTCCTACATCTGAAACCTCCTTCTCGGAGGGTGGAGTGAAGGAACGGTGCATCGCCTTCCTGCTACCCACAGCCCGCCTGAGACTGACAGCCGCGGTAATGGACGCGGGCCACCAGCGCCCATCTCCAGTCCAGTCTTCTCCTGTCCCTGGTGTCTCCCCTCTACGTTTCCTCTTGCTTTATCCACATGTCATGAGATGAGTGTATTTTGGCCAACGTTTATTGAGCGCCACTGTGTGCGTGTCCTGGGAGAAGAGTTGGTGAGTACAGGCAGACCCTGTTCTCGGAGCTCCTGGCAAACCCTTCTCTGGCAGTTCCAGCCTTGAAATGGGATCCGGCCCCTGCTCAGGGGCTCCCTGGCCCTTCGTGGTTCTGCTCAGTCCTTCCCGAAGCCTGGTCTTGCTGCCTATTCTCTCTCTTTCTCTTTTCTCCATGGTCTCCTGCCCCTAACAGAGGTGGTTTTCTCTGTCGTTTTTTGGTTGTTTTGTTTTATTTTGCTTTTTGCTGTCTTCTCACAAGTGTTTCTCGGGTGCTGTGTCACTTTTTGCAGCGGTTTCAGAAGTCTGAGTTTGGCCTGCCAAACACAGTCATGCTGGCGTCGCGGGAAAGGACGGTCTTGTGCACTCGTGGGCCGCTGAGGGCTGCCGGGCGGACCTCAGGGTGTGCGTGGCTCTCGGGGGAGGAGGTCTCATCCACATCCTGACTCTGATCCTTGCCAGCTCTCTGACCCTGGGCAAGTTCCTTAGCTCTCTGGAGCTCAGTTTTCTCGTTAGTTAAAAGGGGATAAGAAGAGGTTTATTTTAGACTCTTGGGAGTTGTTGAGCTACAGAAGGTGTGCTGAACAGGGGCTGGCACTTAGAAGGAATTCAGTATTTTTTTAACCCCCACTCACTTGGCATTATTCTAAAACACTTGTCCATGTTTCTCTGTTGTCTTACTTTTGGTCGTTTTAATTGCTGCATGATATTCCATCCAGTGGATATGCTGTAATTTGCCAAAGCATTTCCCCTCTCAGTGGACATTTCGGGTGTTTCCAGATTTTGGCTATTATAAACAGCATGACTGAAATCATCTTTGTGCAGGAGCCTCTTTATTTTTGTTCCTCTTCTGAATTCATTTCCTTGGGATAATTCCCAGGAATGGAATGACTGGGTCAAAGAGCGTGGATATTTTTTGCGTTGGGAGCTGCTAAACCGTTCTCCATTTTATACTTTTGAACGATAGCAGTCTTAAAGATCCTACTCCTGAGTGAATATCTCCTATTTTCTTTGCAATCCTTTTTGGCTTCTGTGTCTTTCTTTTCCTCCTCCCTCCCTTTTTTTTCAGCCTTGTTAAATCATTCCCCATCTTTCTTTCTTTTTTATTAAACAGCTTTATTGAGGTATAATTGCCAAATAAAATTGTAAGATATTTAAAGTGTGCAAATCATTCCCCATGTTGAACTTACTATTTCTTTCTCTTTTCTGTCCATTCATTCAGTGAGTATTTATTGAGCATCTCCTGTGTGCCAGGCACTATTTTAGGCACTGGGAAAAGAGCAGTGAGGAAGACCGACAGAGCAATTCCTTTTAATGGAAAGAGAAAAATAAAAAACAAGCCAATCGACAGAGACAAGTGGCCTGAGAAATAGAAACCTGCAAGTGGGTTGGAGGGTTGCGGGTGGGGAGGAGATTGCTACTTTAGATTGGATGGTCAGGAAAGCCTTCCCAGAGAAGGTGACCTCTGAACCAAGTCTTAAAAGATGAGGAGGCAGCAGCTTTGTGAAAACCTGGGTGAAGAGTATTCCAGGCAGAAGGGCCAGCATGTGCAAGAGCCCTGAGGCAGAAAGGAGCTTGGTGTGTTTAAGAACCAGAAGGGAGGCCAACATGCCTGGAACACAGAGGGAAGTGGTGGTCTGTGAGGACTGGATTGGCCATGAGTGGTTGGCCATGAGATCAGGAGGTAGCTGGGAGCTTGGGTCTGCTTCCCTGAAGTTGGGCCATGGTAAAGAATTAATGCACTCATTCAGCAGATAGTTGTTGCCCCGCAGTCATGTGCCAGGCACTGTTCTGGGATGTAAGAGTGAATGAGAAGGTCAGCCTAGCGGGGGAGTCTGTAGATGAGTAAACCGATAGAAGGTGCTGGTGAGGTGTGAATGAGGGCCCACCGTGCTGCACGGCTGACTCATATCTACATCCTGAGGTGTGTAGGGACTTGGAAATGTCTCTTGATCTGAACCATGCTGTGCTCTGTGCTGCCAGCCGTCACCGTGTTAACTGAAACTCAGTTCTCTGCTGTAAGGCCTGGCGGTCTCCGCCTGCCAGGCGGGGGGACCCTGGGCCTCTGCCAGGGAAGGGGCCCTGAGAACTGAGGTTGCCAGCTCAGAAGTGTGGCTGCTGATGCCAGGTATGAGTATCTAGGCACCACTTATGGGAAATAAGCCTGAGAAATAGATAAGGGAAACCCCCTTCTTAGCGAGCTGCCCTCCCCGGCCCCATCCCGCCTGACTGGGGACTCTGATCTGTGACTCTTCTTGAGAGTGAAGACTTGGGGACGTGGTGCCCTCCATCATTTTCTTTTCCTAGGGTGGGGCCCAGAGAGGGACTACGAGGTCTGAGCAGGTGCCTCAAGATATTCAGCTTTGAGACAGCCTAGAGTGGGTTCAGCTAGTGAGCTCTGACCCCGTGGCGGTTCCAGGAAATGGGCCTGGTGGAAGATGTTGGCTGCCATTTTGTTTGGAGGAGGCCAGATGACGGACTCATAAGCTACACAGTGCTCTGATGCCATTGAGTTGGGGGCCAGCTTTGACCAGCGTTAACCTTGAACGTCTCGAGTTCCTTGCGTGTGAGCTTATTGCCAGGTGGGAAGGGAAGGCCAGACCTCAGGAATATAGTAACTTTGGCTCCCCATGCCCTCCTCCCTCTCTTACCACTCACCTGAGATAGACTTGCCCACTCTTAACCTATCAAGCTTTTTATGGGAGATCTCCTAGTTGGCTCAGTTTAGCTCACTTTGTGGATGAGGAGATAAGATCTCAAGTCACGGTAATTGGTGGAGGTGGGGTTCAAATCTAGAATTGCCTGAATTCACATTTGTGTTCATTTCATTCTACCCCTCGAAAATCTCTTTCACCTTGGGTGTTGTCCAGGGCAGAGAGAGGTCAGAAAAAGCTTGCTGATGCTCAGCATTTTGGAAGAAATAATGCTGCTTGTCAGAAAAGGGTCTGAAAATCTCTCCTTTTCCTACCGTCTGAATGGGATTACCTCAAAGTCGTAAACAGGACGGGATGACCAGAGTCCAGATGAGCAGGTGATCATTGCAGAAGAAAGGAGTCGAAGCAGAGTTGGATGGCTCCTGGTTGAGAAGGAAGATGGGGAGAGAAGCATCCTTGTGTGGGTGGTGGCAGGGGGAGGGGGAGGCGGGCTCAGAGCAGGGGCCCTTATCTGATTCCATCTCAGAGAACTTTCGAAGTGCTCTGGTTAGAAAGGCGACATTGTCGGTAGCACTTGAGCCTGATGGTATTTTAAGTGTTGGTGGTGAATCTTCGGAGAAGGAAGGTGACGAGTCCCTGAGGAGATTCCCCTCGGTTGTCCTGACTCACCCTGGCCAAGGGGACTGAACAGAGCCAGGAAGAATCCATCAGCGAATGGAAACTTGTCTTTGTAGGGGACAGGAAACTTTTTCTGTGTGGTTGGCCTGGTGGTTTATGAGAAGAGGTGAGCATTTGAGACAAAGTACTGGGTCAGTCTTGCAACTGCATCTTTGACAATTCTGAGAGTTTTAGGAAGTAGTTAAAAAAAAAAAAAAGAAGAAACCAAAAGGCAAAGACATTGTTTGCTCGCAATACCTGTGCGCAGCCAGCCATGTGGGCTGGGACTTGCCATGTGACTAATGGAAACAGGTTCATTTGCACAAGCTCATTTTGCACCCTCCTCCCCGGGCCCCTAAACCAGAGGGGTCGTCTTATCCTTAGAAAAAGTCTTAGGTAGCCTCAAATGACCAGACCCTGTCTCGGGCACCTAACAGCTTAAACTAAACTTCCTCTCTGGCCCTGTTTGGTTTAAGCAGTTTCCTGGTCTGGAGAGATTTGTTTTCTTAGCACCCAGCTTGTCAAAAGCCCCAATTTCACTTGTCACAGCAAACTGGGCCCTGTCGCCCTGTGGCTGCCAAACTAGGCTGTGCGTGTGTTCTGAAAATCAGACTGGCTGTTCCCCTGGGGAAGTGGAGCAGAGGGGGGGCTCCTGGGGTCTGCTGCCTGGGCTTGCCTCTCCTGCGTCCTCTTCCCCATTTTGATCATAGGGTGGGTGCTTGGCCTTGTTCTGGAAAGTTCAGCTGGTTCATGAGTTGCTTCTGTATTTGGATGAAAGGCGAGGAGAGTGAGCACCAGCCTGTAGTAGGTAAGAGCGCAGGTTCTGGTACTTGGTGGCCTGGGTTCAAACTCCGCTCCCTTCCTGTCTTTGGGCAAGTTGCTTAACCTATCTGAGCAACCGTTTCCTCATCTGTAAAATGGGGATTATGATAGGATTGTTGTTCATAATAAGTGAGATGAGGACATGTAAAGCCCTCTGCCCTGGGACAGAGTAAGGATCTTTTTATATCGTATTACTATTTGCTTTTTCAACAAGTATTTCATTAGCACGCACTCTGGGTTGAACACCTGCCATGGTCTGGGCACTCTTCTGCACATTGGGGAAATAACGTGAACAAAACGGACGAAGATGTTGGCTTTGTGGAATGTAGGTTTTGGGGTTGAGAGGAGACATTGAGACAACAAGTGAATAAGTAAAGAATGTTGTTTGTTAAATGGTGAATGTGCTACGGAAAAAATGAAAGCGGGGAAGGGCGCCGGGGTGAGGAGTGGTGTAATTTCAAATGAGGGTCAGGACGGCTTTGCAGAGCAGGTCATATTTGAGGAAAGACCTCAGAAGGGTGGAGAAGGGAGGCCCTGGGATGGATCTGGGAACGAGCTGTGGAAGCTGATGACCAGCAAGTGTGGGGGCCGAGGGAGTGGGTCTGGGGTGTGGCAAAGCCCCCGGAGGCTGAAGCCCTGGAACTGGGGCAGCCACGAGGTGCTCCAGGTGAAACACTTAAGGAGGCGCAGCCCTCAGGTGCCACCTACACGCACATGCGCCCGAGCCTGGAGCCTGGCAGCGGAGAGGAAGGAGTGACAGGCACGGAGGCCTGTGAGAGGGACGAGGGCTACACGCGGGCTCTTCCACGGCCCGGCCTCCCTCCCATAGACTCCAAAAAAGATTTTGAAACTGAACCCTCCTTTCTTACTAAAAAATGGAGTTTGGGGGTTGGTCTCCTCACTAACCTGCTACCCGAAGGCCTGTTGCTGACTTACCGAAAGTGCACTTGGGAGCGAGTCCTGTTTCTGACCACTTGGGCCGGTGGCAGAGCCCTGGACGGGCCAGCTGTGGCTCTGCCACCCACTGAGGGCGTCACATGGTGAGCCGCTGTGACTCATTCCACGCGCGTTCACGGAGCACCCATGAGAGCGGGCCACGCCTGCACCCTGCTGGTCTTCCCCTCCTCATCGGTAACCAGGACTGTAGCTACTCTTTGACTCAGTCCATCCTCCTAAGGCAGCTTATCCTAAAGCAATCATTCAGTAGAAAAGACAAGCAAAACTTATGAGGATATTTGCATTATCTGTAACACAGAAAAAAAATGAAAAGGAGGTAGATGTCCCGTGGCGAGGGGATGGTTGAACTTACCGTGGTGTAGCACACGATTGGTTATTATGCACAGCCATTAAGTAGGAAGGTTGGGTGAACACGTGACCATATTTATGATATTATATTTATAGAGTGCAAAATTGCATGTATGCAGCAATTGTAGTTATGTAAATATGTAGAAATATATCTGCAGATGGAAAAAACTAGAAATGAGTTGTATGTGTAGGGAACCATTTTTGGAAAAATTCCTTTATTATTATTTTCATTCATTTATGAACGTCATGCATATTTGAGTGCCTGCCGCACTTGAGGCCCTGAGCTGGTGCTCAGATGTGGTGGTGGGCCTGACCAGAGACCCCTGCCCCCCAGGCCGCACTGTAACTGCTCAGTCTCCTTCCCTTCTTGGTGTTCAAGGACCGAAGGCTAACGACACGGTGTGATGCAAAACTCAGATCTTCTGGAATAAAAATGAGACTTGGTCCTACAGCTTCTGCCCTGGGGCCTTCAGACCTTTGTTGAGTCCTTGCTGGATTTCTGCTGAGAGGCAGAGAACTTTCCAGAGCCACCACCCCTCCTGAGGGTAGTGCTGTTTCCAGCAAGCAGTCCTTGTGGGAGCAGAGCTTGCCGGACCCCCAGAGGGCTCCTTAAGTCTTGGTTGCCTGACCTGAGCCACCCTGGAGCGCCTTGTCCTGGCCCGAGGCCCTCTGCATGAGGGGCCACCCCAGAAAGGAGAGCTACTGCTGTGAGCTGACCCCTAGGGGCCAAATTCTGTCAACATGGCCCACGGTGCTGCCCTGGGAAGCCGGTGGCTGGCTCAGAGAGACCCACGTGGAAATGCTGGGCAACCACTTATATGGTTCTTGCTGCCCGCACTCTGAGAAGGTCCTGTGGGTCCTTGGACACTGGTGGTAGTGAAGAGGACATTGATGACTGCAGCAAACATTTTATCGCCTGCCCTCTGTTCTGGGCTCCCAGATAGTGTTGAGAAGGCCATACCCCGTCAGTCCTTCCAGCTGCTGTGGGCAGTTGGTGCCGTTCTCACCTCCGTGGCACAAGAGGGCACTGAGGCCCCCAGAGGCGGGTTAGCCTCCCGAGGTCACACCGATGGTGACAGAGCTGAGATTCACGTTGGCGTCTGGCTGATCACCAAGCCGACGCCTTTTCAGTTTCTGTGTCACGGATGCTCAGCCATGGAGCGGTGCCAAACCTGGCTACGCAGAGCAGAGTGCAGCCCGTGGACCCCTCTCTGCCTCCCCCTCCCCGCTTGCCACACCAAACGCTTTGGGGATGGCTTCCTGTTCTCCAACAAGGGTGACAAGAGCCCTTTAGCTCTAAAGGAAGGATTTCCTGTCTCTTTAAGGACAAAGACTGTGTGTGACCTCTTTGTCCAGAAGTTTCAGGGCCTAGTACAGTGCTTGGCTCACAGTAAGTGCCGAGTAATTAAGGAGGGCGTGTTGTAATCAGGCTAAATTGACCTCCTGGCATTTCTAGAGAAAGGGAGTGAGTCGGGGCAAAAGACTGTCCAGGGCAGGAGTTGGGTGTGTGGCCTCTGGGATCAGACAGCCTGAGTTTGAACCATGCCTGTTTCGTTGACTGTTTCTAACCTCGGTCAAGTTATTTTCCTTTTCTGGGTGTCAGTTTCCTCATCTGTGAAGTGGGGACAGTCAGTACCTACTGGGCAGGGCTGCCGTGAGGATTAAATGAGGAAACACGTGATGCACGTGGAGCAGAGCATTGCCCACGGTGAGCACTGGATAAATGTGAGTTGTTGTTGTTGATGTTACTGCTATTGTCATGCACAGGGTTAAGTAGAGCTGGGCTTCTAGGGAGACTCCCCAGCTCCCAGATTTGGGTTCTTACTCTGTCTGTGGCTGCAGAGTCCATCTCCCTACCCTTCCTCTGCCCCGTGAAGGAGCTCTGTTGGTAGCGTGGGGTGGGGGGGCCTATCTCCCCAGCTAGATTGGTTCCATTTGGAGGTGGGAAAGTCTTGGGCCCTGTCACTCTGTGACCCTCGTCAAGTCCCCTGGCTTTCCTTGCTCGGACCCCCTCCTTCCCTTCAAGCGCTGTTGTAGGACACGCATGGCAGACACTTGGGCTGAAAGGTGGTTGCCCCAGAGCTCTGCTGGGGGATTTCTCCTGCTGGGCCCCTCAGGGGGGTGAGTGGGTGGGTTCTGGCTGGAAGGAGGAAGGGCTTCAGTGGGATGTGAGGTGCAAGTGAGGGAAAGAATCACACCACGATCCAAAGGCTTGAAAGGAGGGTTCTTCCCAATGCCTGTGCAAGTGCAGGGGTGTGAGCATGAGTCACTGACAGAGGGGCAGCCGCACCACACAGGGCAGACCGATGGGTGGGGGTAACTGCTGACGTTAGGGGTGACCTGTGCTACTGGGGGCCTCGGGGTCAGATGACATTATCTGCAGGACGCTGGCTGTGCTGGCAGATCAGGTGGTGGGTGTTGTGGAGAGGAATTCAGAGATTGGGAGCCTCTTAGCCTTCCTTGGTGTAAATGTGCCTGTGTGCGGGTAGGATCTTCATGAAAGTCGGGGAAAGATTTAATGATCAAGGGTTCCTATAAAAATGTAAGTCAACTCATGTCAGCCCTTGGCTGAGGACCCACTGGTGACTCCCATTCCACTTGGTGTCAGAGCCAAAGTCAAGGCCGTGGTTTCTGTCCTTCTCGCCATTGCTCACTCTGCCCCAGCCCCACTGGCCTCCCTCCTGTTCCCTGAACACACCAGGCCAGTCCAGTGTCGCCTGGGAGTCTTTGTCCCTCTTGGAATGCTCTTCCTCCAGGTGCCCACAGGGCCTGCTCCCCTTCCTGCATGAGTGAGGTCTTCTACCACCGAATGTAAAAAGGAACCCTCTGAAACTTGGAGACCTAAGGGTTACTGTAAATATTCTATAAGATTGCCTCTTGACCTTGTTAGGAAAAGAAGTTAATCTTGTGGATTTGCTGTTTTCCTGTTTAACCTGAGAGAACTCAAGGGTCATAAAGATTTACGAGTTTGTTTTACAGAAGAAAGAAATGCTCAAGCGTCACCAGATAACCAGCCCCCAGCTGCTGTTGGCACCCAGAAATCAGATTGCTCAGGGGCTTATCGGCAGTGAAAGAAACGTGGATTACCCCTTTGTGTCTCTGAAATTCCTCCTGCCACACTCCTTAGCTCTATGAAACCCCTGCTTTCTTCTCTTATTAAGGCAGATTTGAGAGGACCCATGCTCCCGCCTTCTCGTCTTGGCCAATTCGAATAAACCTTTCTCCATCTCCAAGCACCAACGTCTCGGTGTTTGGCTTACTGCGCATCGGGCACACGAATTTGAGATTAAGAGGTTCGGGAACACCTCCCTGCTGTCTGTCCTCTGACTGGCCTTGGCCTCCCCACACTCTTTCTACCATCCACACATGTGCTGTGGATTCACTTGCTTGTTAATTTCCAATCCCCCCTCGCTGGAATGAAAGCTCCCGAAGGGTAGGGATTTTTATCTGTTATTCACTGATGTATCCTTCATACCTACATAGAGTAGACTATTCAGTAATATTCAAATGAATGAAAGAAACAAGTAAGTTATAAAGAAATCTGCCAACACCTAGTGCAATTTGACTGTTGGAGCCCAGGAGGATGGGTTGAGTACTTTTCTGATTTGGGAAAATTAGAGTCATCACACCACCGGTCAAGCCTCCAGGGGACCTGGGGGCGAACCCTCTCTTAGCTCTGTTTGTGTGTGTGTTCTTTTGTGTCTGCCAGGATAATGCTGGGTGTGTCCCAGGCTTCTGTGATTAAAGTTGTAACAATCCTCTGATGTCAATTTACAAAACAAAACAAGCTTTGAAACGGATTACCACCCTTTAGTTATACTGTTGACATTATTTCCATCTCTTGACCTTTTTTTTTCTTGGTCAAATATACCAGAGACATTGGACTGAATTGAATGCCTGATCGAAGTCCTGTAACTTAGACACTCTGTTTTGCTTAAAAATCCAAGTAGATTTTTTCTTAAACTAGAGATTTTCTTTTGGGGCCTCTAACAGAATTCTCACGAGTTTTGTGTTAAACATACTGCTGTGAGTTATCTCTTGGACCACTGAGTTGGGAGGCTGGAGAGCTGGGTGGGCCATTACTGGCTTTGTGACCCTGTGTCCTTGAGCCTCAGTTTCTTCATCTGTGCAGTTGAGGGACTTGGACTGGCTGATTTTCTCTGAGATGTCTTTTAACTCGCTAATTCTCTCTCTCATGGGCCAAACTAACAGAGATCGTAGTTTAGGTTCATAGCACGTATGTAGGTTATTTTAGCTGTTACAGGCGTGCTGCACTTTGTGTGTAAGATACTGCTTCCATGCTGTGGCCCCAAATCATGGATCAGCCTCATGTTTCCTGTCGGGGTGGTTGGGGCCTGTGGAGCCACCATCTTCCTGCTTGGCTCCCTGGTAAGCATGATGTACTAAGGCCACCAGCATTTGCATAGCTGGCGTATACTCTCCCACCCTAACTCGTCCGTGTGATGGTTTAGCTTCAGTCTCCTGCCTTAATCAGAGCTGCAGATTTTATTGCTTGTTTGAGTCTAATGATGTCAGACTTTGGAGTTGATTTGGTTTGCATCCTGAGTGCTGTCATGCTATCTCTGTGCATTGATTGAATTCCTTATGTCCAACCCCAGTTTTCTCATCCATCAAATGGGGTCAATAACTTCTCTCAGAATGGTTTTGAGGGTTAAATGTGACAATGCACATAAACTACTTAGTAAAAAGCATAAATATTGTTGATGGTGATGATGATAAAGAGAAACTAATAACTACTGTGATATGGGGGTAAAGATGGTCTCTGAAAGCTGAAAAGAGAGAGCAGAAGCTTGGAAAATCTGTAATCTGTAAAATGAATTTTTGAATGTAAACGATCTAGAATTAACTGTGTTAATGCTGCAGCTATAAAGCAGATCAAAAGTCAGATGGGATTCAAAGGAAACTCGGGGAAACCAGTGTTTAGTTGTATAGGCAGGTTTCTCGGGTCTCTGTGGCTAACAGTCTGGAAGACACAGACTGACTTGGTTTGGCCCCCAGCCCGCCTGGGATCTCAGGGGCAGGTCCTCCTCTAGAACACCAGCAAAGGGAAGGCCCGTCTCTCAGGGTTGCTGAGGCCGAGAGCAAGCTGGACCCTTCTTCCGGGCTGGCAGCTGTATGCGGCAGGCGTGAGGAATCCGTTATTTAGGTTCCTAAGACGCAAGTTCAAGAAAGTTATGTGAGTTGTAGGCACTGGGAATTTGGGTTAAGGACCAATGGGGATTTAAAAAGAATTTGGCCCCGAGGATGTTAATTGCAGCTTTGTTTATACTGATGAAGAATTGCAAATAATCTGTATCTAATATCCTAAACAGACAACCTTGGAATATCGTGTAAGTAAAACCAAAGCACAGTTAGATCTCTTGGTCTTTAAAAACACCAAAACTTGCTGAGGAATTAGTGCTTGAGAAAGCGTTCACAATATACCATGAACAGAAAAAGCCGGTTACTAAACAGTATGACTCCAATTAATTATCAAGAGTGAAATACATGGAGGAAAAAGAGAAGGCTATGCATATGCTTATTAATGATGGATGGCTTATCCATGAATAGTGGGATAATAATTAAATTTTCTTCTGGGTGCTTTTATTTTCTTTCCCAGTTTTTCTTCAGTAAACATGCATTTCTTTTTTTTTTTAAGATTTTATTTTTCCTTTTTCTCCCCAAAGCCCCCTGGTACATAGTCATATATTTTTAGTTGTGGGTCCTTCTAGTTATGGCATGTGGGCTGCCACCTCAGCATGGCCTGATGAGCGGTGCCATGTCCGAGCCCAGGATCCGAACTGGTGAAACCCTGGGCCACTGAAGCAGAGCGTGTGAACTTAACCACTTGGCCATGGGGCTGGCCCCAACATGCATTTCTTATGTATCGGGGGAAAATGATAAGTATACAAATATTTTGGATGGATTTTTATGTGCTTTGAAATGTGACAAACATTTCTCAGTTTTATTTTATGCCCACTGTAAAGTTTTAACCATCTGATTGCCGAGAACTTATCCCCAACTTAATGCAAATATCTGCTCGTATGATGTGGCTTGAGTCTACAGGTCAAAAAATAGACTTTTTTTTTCACATCTGTGAACTGGCAGCTTGAGAATGATGAGGGATAAATGGAAAATTCACAGAGCAACTCCTTGATGGGTTCTTTAAAGTGAAATTATGTGTTCTTAAAAATAATCGAAAACCAGGAAAGAGTGTGTTACAGCCTATCAGCTCGGTTACGAGTGACATAAAAATAACGGATAAGTGCTTTTCCTCTGTGACTTTTTCATGTCATTTCATCCCGAGAACATTGGACTGATCCTCTGTTCTGGGTGAAATTCTGCTGTGAGTGATGGCTCCTGAGAGCTTATAGCTGAGTCCTCCCCAGGAATTGCCTTCAGCTGAAGGGAACTTTCTCTCCCAAGGTAACCCCCCCATCCCAAGACGGGGTACAAAGCCTGGCCCCCTTGCCTCCATTTGGGAGAACTCCGAGGGGCCATCCCAGCTCCAGAGTTCCCCACAGGTCTGGCTGCGGCTTCTGTTGCAACTGAGTGGGAATCCAGCTGCCCCTCTGCCCAGGCCTGCTTCCCTCACAGGGGTTGATGCTCCTGCCTGCAACCTCCATCTTGGTCTGCTTCTTCGGAAACCCTACCTCAGACCCCTGATTTTACGGTGAGCAGGTTGTGGAGGAGAAGGTGGGACATTCTTCCCGAGCTCCAGCACTCCTGGCCAACACGAGGAATTGCAGGATGGCCCTCAGGATTGTAGTCTGGTGTCTCCTTGCCCTCTCGCCCCATGCAGAGCAAGTGGCTTAGATTCTTGGGGTCCTTGGTAAAAACTGAAGGCTGCAGACGTTGCTCGGGACCGGCGAGTCTGCTTACCTCCACATCCTCCTCCTGCGCTACTTCCTGTGGCTGTTCCCAGAGACTGGCCCTGACCACCGGGGACTGGCTGCCTGCCGCAAGCCCAGCTCTCCAAGTGCATGTGGGTCTGGCCCTGCAGGGTCTCCACCTGTGCCCAGGCAGATCTGTGCTGCTGCCGAGGCCAGGATCCTTGGCAGCCCTTTGCATGGTGCTGTCCAGGCACCCGGCTTTGCTGCTGCCCTCCCAGCTCTCAAAACGTTACCAAACCAGGTGGCCTTGTGTCAATAAGGAGATGGACAAATGGAGCATGGTTGCTCCTCAGCGTTTGGTTGGGGCCACTCCTTAGGAGTGGCCTGCAGGACAGAGTAGCAGCATGGCAGCTTGCTTGCTTCTTGAGCCTCCTGTCCGGCTCCCTGTCCCCACCCCTTGAATCTTCCTGCACAGCCACAGTGGACCTTGATCTCCCTGCGTGCCTTGCTGTTTCATGCCTTCAAGCCGCCTTGCCCTGGAATGCCCGGAATTTCCCCTTATCTCACTGGATGACTCTCTCTCGTCTGTTTCCTTTCTCTTTTCCTGTGCTATCTTTCCCCAGCAGGGAATGTGCTGGGCCCTGGGCCCTGAGCATCTCTTTTGTAAGACTTCCCGTGTCTTTGTTCCTTTGTGGCCCCCTGTGCCAGGAACGCTGGAAACTTCTCTCCTGCTCTTTCCTCGCTACATTGGCATGGTGCATTTCCTAGCTGGACCTCTGGCTTCCAGGCTTGCTCTTGTCTACCTGGTGGGGAAGAAAAGTTGATCATGTGCTCACAACATGGGTATTTTCACTTTATTATATACACATCTTGCTATGCTACTGTATCGTGCTCATGACAATAATACATCCATACAAATAGACGTTTGAAAGGGTGAGAGAAGGAAAGTTCTGTTTTCTTCATGCAGCCTCCTCTCAGGGCCTCTGGACTAGAATTCGTAGATCGAGACCTCCTTGAGAGGATGTGAGGGATTGTGTCTCCCCTGCATCCTCAGTGTCTGGTACAGATGAGGTGGACTTTGCTTCATGGAGGGAAGCTAGTCTTTGGGTACGAGAAGCGTCGTGGGGAAGCAGACGGTGCAGGGAGGTTTTGGCATTCAGATGGTCTCGGTCACTCCCAGTGTAGGAGGCCCCTGTGTGGAGCCACCGGCGAGGAGGGTTCTGTCCTGTGTACAAATTGCAGAGGGTGATTATAACAATACTGATAACTTTCATTTATTTGGTAAACATTTATTGAGTATCTAATATATGCAAGACACTCTAGCACATACAGGGGGTGCAGAAGGACATCACCTCAAGGAGCCCTGTCCCCAGGAGAAATTGACCAGTAGATGCGCAGTTTCTGTCCAGTGGGATGAGGAGGGACCCAGAGAGCATGGGGCACTGTGAATGAGGGGGCTGGAGGTCAGGGATGCTCCTCTGAGGAGCTGGTGTGTTATCTGAACCTTGAACTTTCCCAGTCTGAAGAGCATGGAGGATATTCCAGGCAGAGGGTGGGCGTCCCAAGAGATGCAAGTCATTGATCATGGCCATGGTTTACTGGGAGGGGCACCTCACATCTGTAAAATAGGTCTCGAGTCCTCAAGATCCGTCGAGGAGTCTATGTGACTGAATCCCTTTATGAGTACTCCCCTCGCTGTGGGATTTAGGGATTGATGCTCATTTTTAGCAATGTGGAGACATCCCAGAGCGGTTTAGGGAATTTCCAAAAGAGAGCTAGTGGTTGAGCCTAGCTTAGACACCCCCACCCCCCAGCCCACTTCCCTAGCCCTCAGCACCGCCTCTGCCTGCAGGAAGGGAAGTAAGTAGAGGGTCCGTGTTCCCTTGGGCCATCGTGGAGCTGGCTCTCTGTCAGTGGGGGTGAGGGTGCCAGGTCCCCTTGCACAAATCCTCCTCGCCCAGGCTGTCACCCTGACTTGGTGTCAACAAGTGGGTCACTAGGGCCCTTGGTCTGGAGCTGAAGCAGAGAGGGCGGCATCATGGATGGATCCTGAGCTCTTGATTTATTTGGAACTCCTGGGGAAGCGCTCCCTCTTTGGAGTCTGGGAGGGAGCAGGAAGTAACAGGCCTAGTTGGCCCCTTGCAGGCAGCGTAGAGTTTGAGGAAGCCCAGACCCCGGCGAGTGGGAGCGCCGTGACAAGGCCGTGTCTGGCTCAGTGGGTGTGGAGTGGGCTTTGGAGCCAGACAGTGTCAGCTTGCCATTTGCTAGCTCTGTAACCTTAGACAACTTACTTACCCCCAAAGCCTTGACCTCCTCCTCTGTAAAATGGGATAGCAACAGGCTCACCCCATAGGACTGCTGTGAGGACTAAATGAGGTACTGTGTGCAAAGAGCTCAGCAGCATGCCTGGTGTCTATTAAGCTCTATAGTAAATGTTCTCCAGATGTTAGCTGTGCAAATTTCCTTCCAGGCTTGCAACGTGCCTGGCTCACAGTGGGGTACTATTTGTTGAAAGGCCTATGTGAACTCAGGTTTGTTAGCATTTGTTAAATAAGGAAGTATTAAAATTTGGATTGAGTTGTTACTGGCCTCCAATAAATGAAGCAGGCATGGTGGATTTTTACTGCAGGGAAAACCGTCCAGTTTTCTTAACTCCCCCTGGCTCTGAGGTTTTATGATTCTTCTGCACAGCGCTTCAGGATTTTCTTCAATGTAAACACACTGACAAGGGCAGTATTTTACAACCGGAGTCTGGTTAGACTTCTGGTGCCCACCCGCTGGCTTGGGTCTGGGATCTAAGGCTGTTGAGCTGGTAGGTTTGGGACCTGGTTGCTGGCGTAAAGACATCAGGGTAAGTGCTGTTTCCCGCAGATGTGGTTATGACTGCAAAGTGGCCAGAATGTGGAACTCCGTCAGTGGGTTTGCTGGGCGGCGGTTTGCCAGGAGGATGCCTGCTGAGGACACAGGGGTGGCTGTGCAGCTGACAGTGCCTGGAGTGTCAGGATGGGAGATGGGAACCCTGGAGCCCTCTGGCCTGCCTGTCTGTGTGCCCACAGCTGGAGGCAATGAGCCCAGGGGACATGGGGTTGAGAGGCGCCAGAGCTGGGGGCTCCAACCTTGACTGTGCCTCCCAACTCTGACCTTGGTACTTGAGGGCCCCTCCCTGATTCTCCCTGCCCCGTCTGTGACTGAGGGAGAGGAAGGGGCTGCAGGAGGGTTTGACCAGGCCCGCCGGGTGGTCCTTGGGTTCGAGCAGCCTGGGAGCCCCTGGTTGAGAGAGCTAGGGGTATGGGCCTGCACCTGGGGGCTTGGCTTCTCCTCCTGAGTCTGCCACTTACTCACTGTGTGACCATGGACAGGACACTCAGATGCTCTGGGCTGCAGCTTCGTCAGCTGTAAAATGGGGAAACTGGCCCCTTGGGTACTTTCCCGATCTGTGATGCTGAAACACCCTGGAGAATTGCCAGCGACTGTTTTTTTTTTTTAGGTGGGCAATTCATGCATGTGGTAAAAGATATTGAAAAGTTATAAAAGGATATAGAGTCAAAGTAATCCTCCCTCGGACCCCACCCACTGCCCCCCAGTTCCCCTTCTCAGAGGCATTCACTTTGAAGTTTTTAGAGATTTTCTATGCATATGCACCCATAAACGTATGCACATGTTCCCACCTTTAAAAATTTTAAATTACTAAATGTACATCCAAAAGCACATATAAAACGTATGTACAGTTTAAAGAATGATAAACTGAACACCTGTGTACCCACCGCTCAGGTTGAGAAATAGAAAATTCCCAGTGCCTTAGGTGGGAAGCATCCCATTTATTCAAATGAGCCTGCTGTTTATGCGCTTCTGTACTTTTTAAAAAATTTATTCTATCTGGGAGATTGGCTCACATCAGGGCTTATAGAGCTGTCTTATTCTTTTTAATAGCTGCATAACATTTCCTCTATATGGATGTGCCATGCTTTTATTGATCCCCTCTTGATGGATAGTCAGGGTGTTTCCAGTCTTTTGCTGTTGCCAACAATGCTGCAATAATTTTTCTGGCTTCTAGGAACTGACATTAATCAAAATATGCTGAAGGGGTCCTATTGCATCAGCCTCCCTGACCTGTCCATCATTTCTAGAACAACATGGAAACATTGAAAACAGCAGCCCTGCATGGCTCTCATCTCCTAACACATGGATGTCCTGGGGCTCCTTGCGCCTTCCTGGAGCCAGCGTTGCCTGTCTGATGTCACAATTTCCTGGAAGCCCCTCGGGCCGGGTCTCCGCGGGGCATGTGGGATCTCCAGTTGGGCTTATGCTGTAAATGCTGGAGAAGTTTGCTGATGGGAACTCAGCTGCAGCCTTCACTCCAAACAGAAAAGTTCCTTTTCTTTTGATTATGCAATGTTCCTGTGAGGGGCCTGGGTCTGCTCTTCTGGTTTCCTTCATCTTTCTGCAGATGGGAATGAGGCAGGGGACTGGTTTGGGGGTTCAAGCCCAGGCCACTTGTGTTTTTGAGATGGTCCTCCTCACCGTTCCTTTCCTGCTTCATCTGCCTTCTTCCTCATTTCCTCTTGCCCTTTTCTCTCTCTTGCTTTGTTCTTTGTCCTTTTTTCTTTCTTCATCCCCACACCTACCCCTTTGGACTAAAATTTCTGGGAAGCGGCTGATTCTTCCATTCACAGGTGCAAAAAGTTCTGGCTATTCTTTCTTTTCTCTCGCAGTTCTGAATGTGAATGGGCCCCAGCATAGAAAGTGTGGGGTGGTAGGTGCTAAGGTCAGAGGTCTGTTAATCGGGGGCATTGGGTCTGGCTCCCTTTTGCTGCTGCCTTCTCCTGTTGAGCGGATCTTTTGCCCCTGGTCTCTTTACTTCCTCCTCATTCAGGGTGTGTGGCCATGAAATGGGGAGGGTAGAGCTGCCCAGGAGGAGGTTGTGAAGAGTCTGCAAACTCTTTGGCCTTTGGGTTTCGGGGGGCGAGGCGCTGGGAGGTGGCATGGTCCTCAGGGAGATGAGGAGGTGCAGGTACCTTCTCAAAGTGACAGTGTTCCCTTGGTTCACCACACTGGGTGGAAAGGTGATGACCCAGAAGCTTGTCATATAAAGTTGGTTCAAAGAGGCCACTAGGCCTGGATCTGGAAGTGTTTTTATCTTTGTGGGTCTGTGTGTGTCTCTGTGCTCAGTCCCCTCACTGAAAGGCAGTAAAGTGCTGAGCGAGGGTGTGGACTCCAGAATCAGGTCAGCTAGGTCTGTCCAGCTCCACCTCTCATCAGCACACTGGAGGGACCTTTCCAAAATCACTTTTCTAAGCCTCAGTTTTTGCATCTGTAAAATGGGGCTGTTGAAGCCTGATATGAGATTATCCTTGTAAAGCGTTAAGCACATAGTAAATGTTGCATAAACGTTAGCAATTATTCATATCTTTTAGGTGGTTGTCAAACATTTCAGGCAGAGTAATCCTCCTTTCTTTCCCTAGTGAAATCTTCCCTGGAAAGTCAGTTTATAAAGCAGATGAAACAAAAGTGGCACAGGTTGCACGGGTGGGATGGGCATGGTAGAATGTAGGCAGCAGAGGCCCAGGGGTCTTTCTGGGGGTCCCTGAGCCTCTCTCCTGTGGTCCAGGGAGCAATTTGCAACTCTGAGACGTAATAGAGTTGTGCAAATTGATCCAGTATTTATTAAAACTGAAAATATATGCTTCTTAGGATTCAGCAGTCCAGCTCCTGGGAATCTGATACCTATGGAAACCATAGCCTGTATACATAGAGGTGTGTGCACGAGGCTGTTCAGGGTAGCATTGCGTGTAGATGTGAAAGGTTCAAGATGCCTGAGTGTCTGGCTGTAAGGGAAAGACAGTCAGTTATGCAATACTATATGACTATAAAGTGGACAAGGTAGATTGATGGAGCGTCTTGCAAAGATTTTCATGATATATTAAGTGTAAAAAGAATCAGATGCCGGGGCTGGCCCTGTGGCCTAGTGGTTAAGTTTGTGCGCTCCGCTTGGGCAGCCTGGGTTTGGTTCCCAGGTGTGAACGTACACCGCTCGTCTGCGGCCATGCTGTGGCGGCGACCCACATACAAAATAGAGGAAGACTGGCACAGACGTTATCTCAGGGTGAATCTTCCTCAAGCTAAAAAGAGGAAGATTGGCAACAGATGTTAGCTCAGGGCAAATCTTCCTCAGCCAAAAGAAAAAAAAAGATACAGAAGGATATATATGGTGTCTTCCTCTTTTTGAAAGCATATGTTATGTATCTATACCTCTATGTATAGACACACGCAGATACACAGAGTGCTTGTTGCTCACTAGTATAGGAACCAGCTGGGAAGGGTGCCGAAACTTTTCTTTGTGGAGTTCTTCCCTGCCCCCCAAAGACTAATAATACTTTGGGCAATTTTGCTTTCTAGTTAGTGTTTTCCTCCCAATTAAAAAGAAAGAGGTCACCCCAGAGATGAGAAAACAATTCCACAGCAGGCAGCGGGTTGGCCCCGGGTCGCACAGGTCCTGCAGGAGGAGCGGGTTGTGGGTGTGGGCTCGGATGATATTGAAGCCAGCCTGCTGCACGGAGGCCCCTGCTCCTGGCTTGTTTTCCCTCCACAGGCTGGCTCTGTGGGCTGCGTTCCTGGTCCTCTCTGCTCGCCATCTGTTGAGGAAGCTGTGTTGGGCTGTTCGCGGTGCCTCCCCCCACGTCTAATTTAACGAGCCACCCTTCTCTCAATAGGCCTCCCCTTTATTTCCAGGGGTCAGCCTCCTGATGAAACCCCTTTGTGGGAGACAGATGGTCCTGACAAGCAGATTAGTTGCGCGTTGGGAGGCGAGAAGATACTAGGAGGGAGCGTGCAACAGTGAAGAGTGGGTGGCCTCAGAATAGAAATTCATGAAGCATCCAGGAAGGTAATTTTAAACACTGCTCCTCTCGAGGCTGTGGTTTGGGGGTGAACCAAGCTGAAGAAGCTGGCCCGGCACACGTCAGAAAGGCTTCCTTCCCTGTCCGTCTGGGGAGGGAGGGGTCTGCTTAGCTCCCCTTTGCATTGCTCTGAACTCTGTGCACAGCTATGCCTGCTTGTTCCTGTGCTGGCTTAGACCTCTAGGAACTGCCGGGGGTCCGTTAGCAAGGTCATTCTCCAGAGCCAGTAGACCTGAGCTCAAGTACCAGCCATGTCTCTGACCCATCATGTGACCTTGGACAAGCCACTTCCCCTCCTTTGGGCTGAGCTTCTAACACTCCTAAATCAGGGGATCGGATGAGGCGAGTCCTCCTGTCTCTCACAGCTCTAGAACATTCTGTGAGTAATATGCCCATATATGCTGCTTGCAGGGAGAGAGTTGTGAGCTGGACAAAAGGCCCTAGAAGTGGAGGCACTGTGCTTTAGGGCTGGCCGTCTACCACCGGGCGCACCTGAGTGTGGGTCCTGCTCTCCTCTCACCAGCCTGGAGTCGGGAGGAAGTGGGGCCCGTTTTGAGCCTGAGTTCCCACCCGTAAAATGGGGCTAACCCAACTTGCCTTGCAGGATGATGAGGATTTGTGAAAATAGGGTAAAATTCCTGGCACATGGTGGGTGCTCATTAAACCATATTATACACTTAGTTGTCGGCATTCCCACCCCTGCTTTTTGCTTTAGCTGGAAAACGTGTTCCACGTTGGCAGGCAAATGGGCATTATCTCGCTTTATGGATGCCACTTCATAGAAAGCATTGGCGCTGGGCCTTAACAAACCTTTCTCAAAGCAACGTGTGTTCCTTCGTCATGTCATTCTGATTCTGGTTAACATCCATCCATCATTTACAGCGTGCCACGCAGGTGATAACTCTAATCTCCTTTAATCTTCGTGAAACCCTGTGAAGTGATAGGGACTATTGTCTCCACTTTATAAATTAAGAAATCGAGGCTCTGGGAAGTGAAGTGAGGTGCCCAAGGTCACACAGTCAGTAAATGGTAAAGCCACGACTGTGTCACCTCTTTCAGGTCTTCTAATCTTCGTCCTTCCTCATGAATGTGTGCTTTTCAGAACAGGGGGGTGCCTTAGAGGACCAAGAAAAGCTGCGAAACACTTGAATCAGACAGGAAATCACACACTTGAATTCCTTAACATGGTAGATTTTCCCAGTCAGAGATATTCGCGATCGGCCCCATACAGTGCTGTGGCTTGGCAGACCCTGCGAGGTGCTGGAGGCCCCTCGCCCTATGGGCCACGTGATTCAGCTTTGTCTTGTTTATTGCAAGTGACCTTGAGTTACCTAAAACTCAGCGAAATGTGTTCTTAATTTGCCCTTTTAACAATGCTGATTTCTCCCCTCGAACTGAGATTTAAATACCCCTTCCTTCTGTGTTGTCTCTCATTTAAAAAGCAGCATCCTAAGAAACCCCAACCCTGAACCCTCGTAATTGCGGGGTAGGGTGGAGAGGGAGGGGTACTGGATAGGAAGTCATGGGCTCGCTCCTGGCAGCGTTCTAGGTTGCTCTGGTTAGAATCGGGAGCTGGGCTGAAGACTTGCCTGCTGCCGGCCGGTTACAAAGCGAAACAGCGCCTGCTTTAGCCAAGAGGCTCGGCTGTCGAGGGTGCTGCCTTCAGTTTGGGGCGTCTGAGGCTCCCAGTCGGCGGTGTGATCAGCTGGGCTCTCACGGCCTCTTCCTCTGTCCGGCTGGAGAACAGCTGGGGGGCTCCTGAGGTGGCTTGCTTTCGTCCCCACCACTTGGGCAGCTGCCGTCCATGTCGGCCTTTGATGTCTGCGGGGGTTTGGAGCAGAGAGAAGCCTGGAAATGGTCGTGGGTCATAGTGAACTGGAGACAGGCTCCTTCTCCCCGCTCCTCTGTCTCACAGCAGGGAAAAAAGTACAAAGAGCTTCCAGGAACAACTAGGGATTTTTTTTAAGGCCCTTACACAAAGACTTGAACTTTGAGAGTGAAATTGCCGTGGCGTTTCGTGCAGCGGAGTATATAAGATTACGCCTGGGGAGGGGGGCGTGTGCTCGGATGAGAGATGTGGGCAGTGCATTTCGTCTGGCAGTCCACGCAGGTGAGCACTGTGGGCTGTCGGAAGGGAGGAGGAAAGACGACAGCAGGTGGCAGTAATTTGGAAGCTTGCCTCTGAGTGAGGTTAACCAGAATGGATCTGTCCCAAGCGTTAAAAAAGCAAGTGAAAGGGACAGATCTCCTGTGCCTGGGGTCACATGCCTAGTCAGTGCCTTAATTGGACCCAGGATATGGGCCCCCTGACTTGCCACCAGTCCCCCAGGCTGCCTTTACAGGGTTAATGTTTTCTTAGAGATCAGTTGAGGGACCGATATTTTGGATTCCAGAGACATGAACGAACAGGTCTTTTCATTTACATTTAAAAGCAATAAAGAACAGGAAGGAGATTTCTGGTATTTGCCCTATTTTAAAACCTACTGGATAAAAAAGAAAAATCTCGGTGGAGCTGTTTCCCTCTCCATCTTGATGTCCTGATAATGCAGGCTCCTTCTCTGAGAGGGCCATTGGGCGGCGTCCCTTCCAAGTCTTCCAGGAAGCTGATTTTTGGACACTGGCCACCTACTCAACGTGGCCTGCTGGGTGGCTCCCACGCCTGGGAGGCGGCCCTGGCAGTGTCCCTGGGCCCAGCCCATGAGCAGGTGTGTCCCAAGTGATCCTGCTCTGACTCCGACGCTGGGGAGACAGAGGGAAGGGGCTCCTGGGCGGTACAGGTCCCCAGTGGGCCAAGCGGGTAAGTGGGGTGGCTGTGGGAGAGGGAGGCAGGGCCTCCTCTGGGCAGAGGCCTCAGGTGTGCGGAGGGGGTGTGAGTTCTGCTGCGGGTGGGAGGGCAAGCGTTGTTTGCTGGCTGTCACCTTTATCTGTTGCGCAGGGAAAGAATTTGGGCAAGGTGAGCTTGGTTTAGGAGAAGGTGTCTCTTGGAAGCGTGGTCTCAGCAAGGCGGAAGCTTGTAGGCTTTTGAAAAGAATGTGCACCTTAGAGGCGGGGGGATCTGGAGGTGTATTCAGGAGCTCCTCTTCTTTACCCCTGCTTCCCCCCAGATCTCTCACTCCCCTGGCTTTGTCCAGGGTCCTGGTTGGCGGAAAAGCAGTTTATACGTGCGTTTGTCTTTGTGTGAGCCTGTGTTTGCATCTGTGTGTGTTTTCTCTAGCTCAAGAAGAGACCAAGGAACCCCTCACACAGAGAGGGTAAGGGGCAGCAGACAGCCTGGGCCGGGAGTTCGAGGCTGTTTGGGGCCTGGTGTCTGCCCCACTGATGACTTAGGCATACTTCCAAGGGTGGAGATGGGCAACAAGAAGGGAGGCTTGGCGATCATTTCTAAGGCCCCTTCCAGCTCTGAAATCCTATGAACAATGTTATCCAGTAAGACTGACTCCACAAGGTAACACATGACTGCCAAGTGGGTATTTTAATCGCTGTGATTTCAAAATAACAGGGTCAGTTCTCACAGAGCATTCATTGCTTCGTTGACCATGCAGTCCCTGTGGAACCTGAGTTGGTGGCAGGTCTACAGTCGGTCTGGTTTTCTTAGCGCTGTCTGGCACTGATCCGCCTCAAAGCCTAGAGTCGTTTTATTAGGTGGGTTCAAATTTGCCTACTATAGTTGGTAAGCCTTTGTTTCCCAGTGTTGCTTCTGGGAACTCCAAGGGAATAGTTTGGAAAATGTGTCCTTTTTGGAGGTGGAGAACGTGGCCATCAGCGGGGCGAGTGAATTTGCTAGTAGCTGCAGCCATGCCATGTCATCTGGAGGTGAGAGTGAGGGCGGGCCGGCTGAGAACACTGGACGCGGCCACCCAGGCCTGCCCTGAAGTTCAGTTTCTGCTCAGATCATTTTAAAAGCCCATGTTTGTTTTCATTTTGATGTAAACAGGAAGTATCAGGTCCTAACTGATCTGGTATTTTCTGGGGGGGCAGCAGTAAGTGGTCTTTTCCTCCCTCCCATTGGGAGAAGGGGGTTCAGAGCTGCTCGTGAGGTCAGCACATAGCAGAGAAGTGGTCTGCAGCCCTTTGAGTGGCACCTGCATTTCTATACGGGGACAGCATACATTCATCCGGGCCTTGCTGTGCGTGTTCTTGATAATCCCGTTCCACCCGTTAACATCTCCTCAAGGGCAAACGACTGTCAGCCCCCTGCAAAGACGCCGAAGCTGAGGGAGGTTAAGGAACCAGCATAGGGTTGGGTGGTGGGTGGTGCTGGCCTGCGCGTGGATTTGTCCTCTCATCATCACAGGGCCAGCAATCGCAATGTCTTTCACTTATCAGTATTGCCATCTTTCTAGAAAACTCGGCTAAGGACAAAGCCTCCCAGATGCTTAGATGACACCCAGATGCGGCATTAATTAACTCCCATAACGAAGAAGCTGTCCCCTGATAGGCCCCTTCCAGTCCTTCAGTGGCCTCTAGGAGAAAGTCTGAATGCCGTCTCCCTTTTTAAAAAGCAATAAGCTAGACCAGGAGGAAACAGGCCTCAGGATCCCAGACTTCTGCAGGCAGCAGAGTCCGCCAGATTTAATATCATTGTTTTGTTTCAATTGTACTCGTTTTTATGGAATTCTTCTCTGTCTGGCACAGATAGCGGTGCTGCCTCTATGGCAATGATATTACGTTAAATTTTTTAAAAGCGGGGAGATTTAAGAAAAAATATTAAATAATTGCGCTGGTGGCGTTCTCCAAAAGTGAACCAACGTTTGAGAAGCTGTGCTCGGCTATAGCAACATGTGTGCCACAGGGAGACTCAGCAAGTGACTGAGAGGGAAATGCTTCTTTCTGGAGAGTCTGGTGGAGTCGATGCATGCAAACACACCAGACGGTCAGGGTGGCGGGTCCTTTCCGGGATGGGCGGACAGGTTTGTACAGGTTTTGCTGCAAAGCTGGGGAGTGTGCGTGTGTGCCACTTTCCCCTCGGCAGCCGTAGTTCTTTGCCCTCACAGATGCTGCCGACTGGCTGGTTCTACTTGCACCCAGCTTGATGTGACGATTCTGTGGGGGTGACGCAGCCCAGGAGTTTCCAAGGAAAAAGCCCGACTGGCAAACACCCTTTTTAAAACTGTGTCTGATGTCCTGCATTCCAGAGGGTCCAGTGGTTCGCAAACTTTAGTCATTACCAGCATCACCTGGGAACCGTGGTGGGGACAAAGGCTCAGGACCTGCCCTAGCCTTTGTGCCCCAGAAAATCTGATACACATCCGTGCCTGAGCTCTGGGTGCCCATTAGAGTCGCCTGGAGAGCTGTTGAAGCTTTTGAGCCCTGGACCCCACCCCAGAGGAGCCCGCCCCGCCCCCCAGAATCTGCTGGGGAGGGAGGCCTGGCATCGGGATTTTTAAAATGCTTCCCGGGTGATTCTGTCGTGTGGGCAGGTGGAGACCCACTGGCTTTGATGGAGCCTCTCTTGTGGGAACTTTAACCCCACCTGGGGATGCTCACAGTGAAGAAGCAAAGGGACTCATGAGGCATTGGAAGAAATTAGTGTGGCTGCAGAGGAAACCCTCAGATCGGAGTTCAGGTTTGCAAGGACTTCTAGGAAAAAATGGAAATAGAAGGCAAGTAACCCCGGGTGATGGGAGAGGGGCACCAACCTGTTAGAACCAGGTCAGGAGGGTTAACAGCTTCAAAAAATTCTAAGGGCATCAAAAGGGCTCTTGAGGATTTGTTCAGAGGAGGAGGAACAGGGCACAGTAAACTGCAGCTCAGCCCGGGCAATGCGGCGGGGAGCCGGGAGCAGGGGGGGAGTGGGGCAGCAGCTCGCGAGGCCTCTCCGTTTCTCTTAGGACCCTGGGCAGCTGGAGAACTGAGGCAGGGATGGCCAGAGAGCCACCGGCTGCTTTAAGTTAGCTGCCCGTCATCCTCAGGAGTGGCTTCCCCGGGCACTTGAGGACTGCTTATTCCATTGTTGGTGGTCAAGTTAAGGAGCTACAAAGGGAGAGCCAAGCTCATGAAGGCTAGACGGGGACGAAAGTCCCAGTTTTTAAGAAGTTAGGAAAAAGTGAATTCCGGGCCATGGTCTGGTGAGTTTGGGCTCCATTTCCAAGAAACTTCCAGAAAGCATTACTAAGCAGCTGTTGTGTAAGCAGGTGTGGAACCCAGTTTGGGTCAAGGTGATGGCCACTCTCTTCTTTCAGAACAAGGCATGGCGGACTAACCTCTCCTGCTCTGGTAGGTAGCCGAGTGCCAGACTGGGGAGCGCCTGAAAGCATTCGCCCAAGCACTTGTGACGTCGCCGTCTTCATGGGCTCCCCAGAGTGAAGCCAGGTCTGGGTCAGGTGGGCACTCCATCATGCGTCTGTGAAAATCCTTGTGGAGAGATCCACAAAGAGGGACCAGATGGGATGCAGCTGTGTGGCTTCAGAGTGTCTTCATCAGCCACCCCTAGAGCAGAAGGGGCCCCTGAAATTTGATGTAGAAGGGGTCTGGCGAGGCTTTCTCCTGGGAGCAGGGCACAGAAGGTTTGAGAGTGTGGCAGGCATACCGTTCCTTTAAGTTACTGGGTTTTTGAGGGTACTCTGGGACGATTGGTGGAGATCACAGGGGCTGAAGTCATTTGCCATCTGTCTGTGCCACTTCTGCCCTCATCTTCTCAGTGGATCTGTGTCCGTCTGGGGAAAGGCACGGTTGGCCTTTTCCACTCTGCATCTGTGCAGGGCTTGGAAAAAGGCGTGTTTCTGAAAGGCCCAAGGCTGGGAGCACTGAGCCAGCATGGGTGACCGTCGAGCTTATAAAGAGTGAAGGGTCGGTGGGCTGACCCACATAAGGGAGATTTCCTATAATGCCACGGAGGTAAAGCTTTGCACCTGGTCAGAAGGCTCCTGGAAGTGACTTCCTTGAAGCCCGACCTTTAGCATTAGAGTCAGAAGTGGCCCTGGTGATCTTAGAGATGACGAAAGTTGAGGCTGGAGACGTGAAGTGACATGCCCAGGGCCACCCAGCCAGTAAGTGGTGGTTGTGCAAGTATACATGGAACAGTCTAGATTTGACAGGGTGAGAAAGACTCCAGTTTCAGTGGGCATGGTACTCCCTTTGCTGGCGAGACGTGGCTGCCAGCAAGGCAGAGGCAAGGCTTGGGCACCGCGGTCGAGGTTTGGTGTTCAGACATCATCAGGGCTTCATCCACCTGGACCAGCCAGGCCTCATGTGATGCTTGTGTGCTGTTCTGGATATCACACTTTATTTTTAACTTATTCGGTTTTAAAACTGTTGTTTTAGAAGTTTTTAAAGTTCTAAAAGTAACATTAGGGGCCAGCTGGTGGCTCAGCGGTTAAATGCGCACGTTCCACCTCGGTGGCCCGGGGCTCGCCGGTTCGGATCCCGGGTGCAGACATGGCACCGCTTGGCAGGCCATGCTGTGGCAGGCGTCCCACATATAAAATAGAGGAAGACTGGCATGGATGTTAGCTCAGAGCCAGTCTTCCTCAGCAAAAAGAGGAGGACTGGCAGCAGATGTTAGCTCAGGGCTGATCTTCCTCACAAAATAAATAAATAAAGTGACATTAAAACAACTGAAAATTTATGAAAAATTGGGGGCTTACATTTGGGAAGGATGTTGACAGACGTGTGGGTGATTAGGGTGCAGAGGGATGGGAAACAGGAAGAGATGCCCTGCTGAGGGGGCCGGTGATCTCCTCCTCCAGGCATCTAGAGGCCTTTTGCAAGGCGGAGGGCGAGGGGCCTGCTGGGTCCTGGCTCTGATCCTGCCCGTCGTGGCACCAGCCCCTTAATATGTGTTAACCCTGAATCCTTGGCACAACATTACCAAGAGGAGATCACACTCACGTGAACCTCCAGAATGCAGAATTCAGACCAAAGGGTATGCGAGTTATGTAATAATAATGGCTGACGTATTTTGAGCCCTTCCTATGTGCCAGGCATTCAGCTAAGATGACACTTGTGTGAGCTCCGGGATGCAGAATTCAGACCAGAGGCTGTGCAAGTCTATAATAAAAATTGCTGATGCTTGTCGAGCCCTTCCTATTATGCTAAGCTTCTCTCGTACATTATCTCATTTAATCTTTATTGCAGCCCCACAGGCAGCATTTAGGTTTGTTCCGATTGCTTTGGAGGCAAGATGTTGACCAAGGCTGTAAATTGTGTCATCATCATCATTGGGAGTTATTGTAATTTTCATCGCAGTGATCACTGAGCCCCTTTGACATGCCAGGCACCACTAAACACTTTGCGTGCGTTGTCATTAATCCTCATAATAACTCTTTGGCGATTTGGAGATTATCATCTCCATTTTGAGGTGGAGAAACTGAGTATCAGGCCAGCCACTGTGGTGTAGACATGCAAATTTCATGCAAATTACCAAAAGTTGTCCTTCCGGTGGACCAGGCCAGGGCACCGGGTTTTGTGAGGTTGTATGGGCTGGATTCCTGCCGCCATGCCTGGTTCCTGGATCTTAGCGCAGGGCTGAGATGGTGGCTGAGAAGATGAGTGAGGCTGAGGAGCTTGTCAGAGCCATACTGAGCTGGAAGTCCAAGCCAGCTCTGCTGATTCTGGAGCTTGTGTTCCTAACCAGTGCCGAGGAGAGAGGACAGTGCGCCCATCAGAGCCTTCCAGTGTGGCCTGGACTAGCCTAGGGCTGGCCTTTGGAAGTAGTCCCATGAGACAAGGTGGCCGTCCGTCAGGGTGGAAGAGGGTCGGCCCAGTGACTATGAATGTCCCCTCTGCCGACTCTGAGAACCTGTGATCCAAATAAGGCATCCATATACTATAAACTCAGCATCTGAAAATCTGATATTTCTCCTTCCCATTCTCTTTCTTTTCCTTTTGCTGATTTGAAATCAACTCCATCCTCTCTTCCCGTCCCCCTCCACCTCCTCCCAGCCCTGGGTGGAAAGGCTGCTTGACTCCCATGGGGGCTGGAGTGTGGAGGCTGGAAAGGGCAGGTGGGGCCTCTAGCTTGCGCAGCCTTACAGATGGTCATTGTAGGCTAGCGAGCGACCCTGTCGCTGGTCTGGAGCCCTTCTCTGAGCAGACGCTCCTTTATCATCTTTCTGTGTTTGCCCGCACTTGAGCGTCAGCACATTCCACCTCGACCGTCCGGCGTAATCATGACACAGATGTTGTTTGACTCTAGGTGGTGGGGGCTGGATTGCAAATGGCAAGAATTCCCTAGCAGCCTCCCAGCCTTGGACTCCTGCTGGGAGGCAGGGATGACCTTGGGCCAAGTAAGTGGCTCTGCTGCTCGGGAAGAAATCTCTGCCTGGCTGTTCCCACGTCTTCTCGTGGACAGCAATAGTCACAGTAGCACTGATAGTGATGGTACCACGATGAGCCCTTATTGCGGGTAGGCCACATCATCGCCTCTCACCCCGTGTGCCCGCCCTATGCTGACTGCTTTACGAGCATTTGCTGGTTTGATCCTCACAAGACCTTTGAGGTAGGTACAGCGGTTATTCCTATATGGCGAATGAGAAAACTGTCTCTTAAGATAGTTCCGAGTAGGACGTCTTGCAGACAGAGGATGTTGTTTCTCTTTAAGAGAGATTATGCTCCTTGTGAGTCTAAAGCAGAGGTTCTCAGCTGGAAGCTGTTTTCCTTCCAGGGGACATTTGGTGATGTCTGGAGACATTTTTGGTTGTCACAGTTTGGGGAGGGGTTTGCTGCTGTCTCCTTTTGGGTAGAGTCCAGGGATGCTGCTCAACATCTTACAAAGCACAGGACAGCCCCCCGACAACAGAGCGTTATCCAGCCCCAAATGTCAGTAGTGGGAGTTTGAGAAGCTCTGATCCGAAGAGAATAAGAAACAGTATGCAACCTTTCACCCGGTTTGATATTATTAACTTCTGCTTCCACTCTGCTTGTGGTCATCGGTGCAGTTCACCATCTATTTCTGTTTCTCCCACTGAACACATGGTAGATTGCACTTTCCTACCTTCCTCGAGTTAGGTGGACGTGAGACTTGCATTGGCCAATGAACCACGAGCAGGAAGTAACATGACGCTTTCAAGTAGAAACCTCTAAGAGGTCAGGGGCCACATTCCTTCCCCGTTTCTATGGCAACCGTCAATGCTCCCGGTTGGTGGAGGCTCCATCAGCCTGTGTCGTGGTGTGAGGAGGCCCAGGGTAGAGCTCCTGGCCAGCTTACGTGGACGTGCAGTATGAATGAGAAATAACCTTTGTTATTTAAACCTGAGATTTCTGGGTCGTTTGTTACCATGGCATGGCCTGTCCGGTCCTGACTGATGTATTCTAACCAGAACAAAAGTAAGGAAGAGTTAGGATTGGGTTTAGGCAGGTGGTCTGTGTTTTTCTGTCTATCTGGATACCGTGGATGAAAGCTCGAGCATCCAGTGTTTGTGGATTGCTTACTCTAGTGACGATGCTATGCTCGGGGGCGCCCGGAGATGCTGGTGAACTGCTTCATGGAAGAAATGGAAGGGAGGTTAAAAGATCTAAGGAGGTTAAGTGACTTCCCCAACCATCTTTAAGTCTTCTGGGATCCAGAAACCCCACCTAGACAGCAGCGTGTGAGGACGTGCTCACCCAAGGCGGTGAACGGTTTTAAATCAGTTGCTGGTCTGTGAAAAAGGGCAAAGTCCACCCTACCTGTCTGGGGCCTCTTGCAGCATCCGGCACAGTAATGTTTGTTGAGTGGGTTGGGATGGGGGCACCTGGTGAGCAGTGCCATGATGGGGTGCACCTGGAGGGCTGTAAGGGAAGAGATGACCTGGGGGGGGGGGGGGGCGGGCGGGGACACTAGAGCCTGCTTTCAGGGGTGGGAGCCAAGTGGGACGGGGCCTGGCCATGGAGGAGGGAGGAGCTGGGTGTTTCTCACTCCTCTCTGGGTTTCAGATGTGCCGGAGGCACCCCCATCTCCTCTAGCTGGCCCTAGAGAGGGCCTCTGGTCTCCCTGGCTTTGCTCGAGCAGGGGTTGCTTTACCTGAGCACCGTGTGCCCTGGGAGGGGGTGTCTCTGTGCGGGAATTGCTCTGAAGGCTCATTAATTGCGCTTGTCTCCCTCAGAGGCTCAGGGAATGATCATTCAGTGCCAGGAGCAGGCTTGTCGTGGCCCAGAGCCAGAGCCATTCCCAGCAGCGCAGAACAAAGTCGGCTTGACTCATGCTCCCCGGCGCCTCAGTGTTCCCGTCGACGTAGGGGGCGTAACGGGGAGAGCTCACCCTCTCTACGGAGGTGGTCGTGTCAGAGGGTTCTGTTCTGCAGAGCTGGGGACAAATGTCCTTATAGGTCGGGGGCAATGATGTATCAGTCTCCTGCCACTCCGTTCAGGTGTTCAAGGAACTCCTGCCTAGAGTGGGTGGGACAAGAGCCTTGGGACAGTGCTGACAGCATCTGCTGAAGGGGCACATGCTGGCTGTGGACGGGGGCTGTGCTAAGAACGCTCGTCGGTGGGACTGTCCATTTGAATCCTCCTGTTGCTGGCCAGAGGCGTCTGTCCTTCTGCCTCCTGCAGCCCTGGCCTCTCCGTTCTAGGTGCTCCTACCGTCAGGGGTTGATCCTAACTCATGTGGGCCCCATAGTGCACCCCACTTGCCCAGCAAGACTGCCTTGCCCACAGTGCCTGCAGGCCTGCAGTGCATGGGTGTGCTTCCTGTAAGTCGGCCCCTTCCCCTGCCCTCATTAATCCAGGTGGGATTGGTTCTTAATCCAAGAAGGTGCCAGCAGTCTCCACCTCGGCGGGGTGATTCACTCAGATTCAGGCAGCAGAAGGTTATTATTATTGTTGTAAGAGGGACAATAATGACAGAGATGCTCAGAGCCCTACTCTGGAGCCAGGCTGCAAAATCCCAGCCTCGCCACTCCCTAGCTGGGATCCTGAGCAAGTTATTAATCTGCCCATGACTCAGTTGCCTTATCAGTAAAATGGGGATGATAATAGTACCTCCCTCAATAGGGTTGTTGTGTGGTTTAAATGAGCTAGTATATTTAGTATATGCACTATGCTTACAGTAGTGCCGGTACACCATAAACATGTTAACTGTTAATATTTTTGTTGCTGTTTCTTTCATTTTGGGCCAGGTATTGGTGTCATCCAAGGGGTGGCCATCAACCATGCCTCCACCCAGTTCCTTGATGTAAGCTATTGTGTTTTTATTCTCACTGGAAGCACCATGCAAACACTGTTCCAGTCCCAGCTCCACCTGCCATGGGGGGTGTGGGACGGGACTCTAGACCTTGGGGGTGACCAGGACAGCTTGGTTTTCTTGGTACTTCTCTCATTTTTCCTCTTCCCAGAAGACAGCCGCCTTTAAAAAATGATGCATCGTATAAACAGCATAATAATATTAAAAAGTATTTGGCTTACTGTCCCCGGCGTGTCTTCCTCTCTGTTTGACATACCTGTAGGCAGATACACATCTAGTAATGGATAACGTAATTAAAGAGCAAAGACACTTTTTGCCCATGTTACACCCCCCACCAAAATAAAACACTGCAAGGCAGTAGAATGGTAATGAATTTGGGGCCTGGGGGCTAGTGGGCTTTGGCTCAGTGTGGCCTTGGACCTTGCCGGGTGGGCCATCTTGGGCAAGTTACTTTGACTTTGGGAGCTTTGCCCTTTCCCTCTTGTAGCATGGAAATGATACTATCCTCCTAACTCATGACTTTGAGATGATGAAAAGACGTAGTACAGGGGAAGATTCTAGCTTAGCGTGGTTGTTTAACAAAGCGTACTTTTTGTTAGAAAAGCTGTGCATGTTTATTGTAGGGTTTTTAGTGGCTGCCTGACACTCAGTTGAATGGATATAGTCAGATGTGTCCACCCTCTGTGTGGGGTGGGACATTTGGTTATTTCCACCTCCCTTCCCTCTCGATCACCTCTCTGGAGGGAGTGGTCTTGGGGGCTAGCAGCTGGGGACCCAGGAGTCAACCCCCTCCCCCCTAGCCTTTGCAGTTGGTGACTTGGTGGTCGTGGGGGTTGGTCCAGCTAAGAGGCTGCCGGGAGCCCTGCCGAGGTCAGCCTTTATCTCCTGCCCCTCCTCCCCGGTACCCCCAGGCTGGATTTTTCTCTTCTGTGGTCTGGGTGGTGTTCAGCTCCCTGGGGGACGGTGCTTTGGGTTCTGCAGGTGTCATGGAAACCCCCCAGCCCTGCCCAAGCCTGAGGAAGAAGGAGGGGAAAACTTTTTCGTAGCCGGACAAACAGGTATTTCCTGTCAGCCTCCAGCTGTCAGAGAAATCAGCCCCCTTGGTAATTCAGAAAGGGGAGCCGCACCCATTCCCCTCCCCACTGCACCCCACCCAGGGCCAGAATCTCCAGGACCTAATGAAAGAGGGCAGAGAGCTCACTGTCCAATAGAACTTCCTGTGATGATGGAAACCTTCAGTCTGCTCTTTCCAATATGGCGGCCGTTAGCCACATATGGCTGTCGAGTCCTAAAAATATGGCTAGTCCGAATTGGGAGGTGTTCCAGCTGAAAAAACATGTGGCAGATTTGGAAGACAATACGAACAAAAGAATGTGAAATCTCCTTCGTTTTTACTATTGATGTTGTATTTTTTATAGTTATTCCATGTTGAAATGATATTTTGGATACGTTCGGTTAAATAAAATACATCATTGGAATTGATACCTCTTTCTTTTTTTTAATGTGGCTACTAGGAAATATAAAATTCCGTAAGGGCTGGTGTTATACTTTTGTTGGACAGTAGTGTTCTAGAGTGTAGACTGGCAGCTGCCGTCCTGCTCTATGAAGGCCTTGCTAGGCTTGGAAAGGGCAGAAGTGAAACCCACCTGGCCGTCCCTGGTGCCCCAGTGCCACTGCCTCCTGGCCTGCCGCCTGAGTGAGGAAGGAACAGGGTCCTGGAGCAGAGGGTCCACTGTGGTGGCTGCCCTGGTGATGCTTCTTGGGGTCTTGGGCACAGGAAGTCAGGCCACTGAAGGAACTTCTCGTGGGGCAGAGTGTCTGGCTTAGGGTGGACTTTGGGGGGCATGGACGTGGGCTCAAGGGTGTCATACCGGACATGATGTCATGAGCCCTGGCTGGAATCCTGACTCTGGCCGGTTAGAGTGATGGCTATCATTGATTGGGTGCCTGTGATATGCCAGGGCCTGTACTGGGCACTTTGTCATCCCACTGAATCCTCCCACCTGGCTGGGAGGTGCCGTGATGCCCATTTTGCAGATGAGGATCACCGAGGGCTTTGGTAGTAATGTACCGGCTTGGGGTCCCGCTCTTTGGTAATTGCTAGAGCGTGTAGTGAAGCCCCCATCTGACTCGATTCCATGCTGTTGGCCCCTCATCTCTCGTCTCTGGGCTCAGTCCCTCCTTTTCCTTGACCATCAGCTTCTTGATGAAAACAAAGAGGGCAGATACTTGCTCACAGGAGGTGGAGGAAGGGCTTTAGGGTCAGGGTGCCCGTCCTGGAGAGAGGACGCGTGTGCTTGTGTCCACGGGGACCTTCTTTCCTGTGTTCACTGAATTGGGGCCTGCATTTTGGACTGTCAGAGAACCCAGGTGCCCAGAGGCTGGGCAGCCCATCCTGATGGCCCCACAGATCCTCTGCAGAGCGAGGGGCGGAAGCCCAGGTTTCTGTGCTCCAGGCGTTCGGGTACAGCCCTGCTTCCTAGGCTAAGTGCCTGTTAAACACTGAATAAATATTGGTCAAGAGGCCTGAGCCCTCTACTAGGTGAGTGTGGGGAAGGAGGAGCAAAACCCAGCCTTGGACTCAACTGCCTGGCCCCGGGGGCCTGCTTAACCTGGCAGCTGGGGTGGGGCACATCTGGCTCACACGTAGTAGGGGCGTCTCATAGTCCTAGCTGGGGGGCCCAGTACCTCCCCACTTCCTCTTAGCATCTAGGGGGTTTGGCAATCTTTGTCTCCACGTAGATCCACCTGGGCCACTTCCTCGCCACTGGCTCACCCTGACCTGAGATAACCTTTGTGGTTTTCCCTCTTTCCGTGGACTTTGCAGACTTCTGAGGGCCGTGAGTCGGGGCAGCACTGACAATCTGGGAGAAGCATCCCTGATGACCCTGTGAAGGGGGCAGGGTTACCCTCCACCTCTGCCCTCCTCCGTCTCAGTGACCTCGTGCAAGTCACTTCACCTCCCTGAGCCTGTGTCCTCATCTGTAAAGGGGGAATGTTGGTGATGAGAAAACTGACCCTGAAGGGCTGTAAGGATTCGGTGAGAGCACGTAGAAGGGCTCGGGGGAGCATGCGATCGCAGAGTGTGCGGCCCTTTTGTATAGTTTCGTGGATCTTTTTCAGACACTATGGAATTGGAAAGAATGTGGGAGCTGGAGAAATCTGAGCCCTAGCACTGAAGAGCTGAGTGGGCTCAGCTTGAGGTGACGTAGGTGCCGTCACCTCCCAGGCCTCTGTGTCCTGGTCTGTAGACAGGGCTGTTGAAGAGGGTTTGAGTGACTCTGTGTGCCTGGCATGTGCACGGTTCTTAGTCGCCTCTCTTTCTGAATGCTTGGGCAGGGCTGTGACCTGCTTAGCTGAAGGCTGTTAAGAGAATGCTTGTTTAGCTTCTTTTTAAAGTATACAAATACCATTTCCTGGCTCGCTCTTTGCAGTGGATGAGTTTTAATCGTCAGCATCCTGCAGTGCCTTGCAGCCGCACTTCTGGGCCAGCGTTATCTCGGTACAGACAGCTGCTCTGCCCAGTCACGACGTGGCATCTTGGTAAATTACGGTGGCCATCAGGTCCCTGATCCTCACAGCTGCCCCAACAGCAGGCAGGGCAGCCCTCGTTCCCTCTTAGAAGATGGGGGACTCAGAAGGTGGGGGTGAGCATACCTGTGCACCCGCAGCCCTTGGAAAAACCATTTAGAAGCCCCAAAAAACATTGTTGTCAGCATCCTTTGCTGTTGGCTTCTTTCTCAGAATGAAAGTGAAGGATGGGGAGGAGTCTCCTGGATAGAAATTTTAGTACATTTGCCCTTGCAAAAGGACTATGAATGGTTGGCTGTGAAGAGGTGGACAAAAAGCTTGGGGTGGGGACAGCTGGCCAGGGTTGGAAACTTGCTATGGATAAGCCCCTTGCCATCTATGGGGAGCTGACTGTTGGGTGTAGACACCATCACGATGACTCGGAGCCAGGAAGGGTCTCTGTTTTTTATTTCCCTCCCAGTCTGAGGCTTTGAGGATTCTGGGGTGGTGCCAGGTGAGCACCTGGGAGTAGCTTTGCTTGCCCAGGACAGGGTTGGGGGGGGTGGTGATGGAGGATGTGCTGGGACTGCAGGCTGCCTGGACTCGGCTGAGAGAAGCCTGATGCCCATTAGTGGGTGGGGGCATCAGTGGGCACTTGGGAACTAGAACTCACACAGGAAGGACAGCAGCCTGCCCTCTGGAGCTGTCAGAGACCACTCAGGAGGGGCCTGTGGAGGGTTGAGCAGCTTCCTGCAGGACCCTGGGGGGCTCCTGGTCCAGCGGGGCTTGGCTGTGGCTGGCTGAGGTATCTCTGTAAAGGGGCTGTGTGATTTAAAGGCAGCTTGGTCAGCCGGGGATGCTTAGACAGGGGGAGGGGTCCTGAGTCAGCCTTGCAGTGCCCAAGCAAGTGCCCAGGGGAGAGGGTGCCCCAGCCGTTAGACTTTTCTGTGCATTCCATTGCTGTGGTTACCTGCAAGCATCCGGGTTTCTTTTTCTTGACGTCACCAAGGATGGCAGTTCTCAAACTAGGTGTTAGGTAAGGACAAGCTCAGCCAGCAGACATCTGCTTCAGCGTAAGCCTACTCACCAGGGGAGGACGCGCTGGTTGACACGGACTTTCTAGGGTAGCAGCACCTGAGCAGGTTCTCACATAGAACAGTGACGTGGCTTTGTGCAGACTATGGCGGTCTTGTGGGCATTGTTAGCGTGGGCCAGACCCAGGACCCCTTGTCTCCTCATTGAGGCCCTGACCAAGGACTGGACTCTGGCCTTGGCTCTGATGACCCAGCAAAACGTCCGCCTCTTTCTCCCATAGTGACTTTTCTAGTGCTTTCTGAGCTGCTCCTGTCTTAGGTATCCTTCTCTTATCTGTGGAGTAAATGTGCACGTCCCCAACTCTTTCCTTCCTCCAGGGAGCTTGCAATCCTAGTTTGAAGAGAGAGAGATGAATATACTTAAAGCATCCAAGGAGGATGAGATGCAATATGTCTGTCAGTTCCTGGCTGAACACAAACGTGGGCACCCCTCCCTCTCTGAAGAGCAGGTGCCAGGCACCCTCGGGGTGGGGGGGTCGGTGATGGCAGGAGATTCAGGTTCATTTATGGTGTATTGAGTACCCACAGTAGGCTGGGTTTGTTACCTAGACATGGTTCCTTTTCCTTTTTATTTTTAACTGTTTATATTGCAAAATGTAAGTCAGAAAAGTACACGGGACATAAATGTGCCCCTCAGTGAATTATCACAAAGTGAGCACCCTTGTAACCACTGTCCAAATCGAGAAATGGAACTCAGCGGTGCCCCAGAAGTCTCCTGATCGCAGCCCCTCCCCTTACTAGCGAAAGTAACACGTTGGCCTGACTTTTACACTGGTCACTTCCTTGCTTCTGAAAACAATTATTTTGTCGCTAATATGTATCCCTAAGCACTGTAGTTTAGCTTTGCCTGTTTTTTTTCAACTTTCTATGAGGAGAATCATCCTGTATGTATTCTTTAGTATCTGGCTTTTTTTGCTCAACATTATGTTTGTGAAATTCGTGCGTCGTTGCAGCTAGCTGTCGTTTGTTGATTTTCACAGCTGTCTATTACCCCATTGAATGGTTAGTGCCTATTTTGTATCTGTTCTCCTGTTGATGCACATTTGGTTTGTTTACAGTTTGGGAATGTTACCAAAACATGCTGCTGTGGCCGTTGTGGGACACGTCCCTTGGGAAGTGTGTGCACATGTGCATGTCCCCATGCCTTCTTCTGGGTGACCCCCAGGGTGGAATTGGTGGCATCTCGTTCCAGCTTCGCCTTGGCCTTGTCAGCCTATGTGTGTAGGGGGGCGGAGGGTTGGCTCAGCTCAGTGAGCATGGGAATCTTGGCTTACCATCCTACTGCCATACTCCTTGGGTTGTGTCTGAGGTCCCACTGGGACCCCATCACCTTCCCAGGAGTTGTGGCAATGAGAGTTCTCAATCTCACGTGCTGCTCCTGGGTAACTGCAGGTGGAATGTGTGAGTGGCATGTGGCAGACTGGTCAGGAGGGCGTACAGCCTGTGTTGGGGGCACAGCCTGTTCGCTCCAGTCCTCTAGGTGGACCCTAATGCCCAGCCCCTATAAGCTTTGATGTCTGCCTGCAGCATTTCCTTGCGAGTGGCTTTGGTGCCCTTCCAGCGTATTGACTGGAGAATGGTCAAGAAAGCGGAGGCCTCGGCCCAATGTCCTGGCTGCTGCTTGTGGTGCAGCTAAGCTCTTAATGTGTTTTCCTAATCAAAGCAGAAAGGTCCCATTGTCACACTAACGCCTTTGCCATAAAGCGCTTTTTGTTTCCTAACAAAATCCCAAGTTGCAAAAGCAAGTCAGCTTAGGAAAGACACAATACCAATGAATGGCTATTTGCCACTTGCAGCCAGTAGGCGAGCTCCTAGTAAGTAACGGTTGGCCAGCCTGTGTTTTCTTGGGGCCCTTCAAAGCTCTAAAGAACTTTGCAGGCTACTTAGAGGAACACAGTAAGATATTGGGAGTCATTTTTATCATCCTGGAATTCTAATCTGATATTAATATGTCAATTAGGGTTCACTTGGTTCCATGTTTAGAAAATCCAAATAACACTGTGTTAAACAAGTAAGGGAGTTACTTTTCTCATGAAACAAGAAGTCCAGAGGCAGGCAGTCCTAGGGCTCCATGTTGACACCTTCTGCCTTTTTGCTCTGTCATCCTTAGCATGTGACCTTTTTCCTCATGCTCTCAAAATGGCTGCCATATCTCTAGACTTCATGTCTGCATTCCAGGCAGGAGGAAGGGCAGAGGGAAGCTGGCTCTTGCCAACTGATTCTTATCCATTTTAATGAGGGAAACTAACTTCCTCGAAGGACCACGCAATAGACTTCCCCTTACATTTCATTGGCTAGAACTAGGTCACGTGGCAACCACTGGTTGCAAGAGAGCCTGGGAGCCAAGCACAAAGGTAGAACCTTTATGAGTAGTCAGTCTGTGGGGTCTGTTTTATCAGCTCAGAGGCATTTGATCTCTTCTGGTCTACCAGATAAGGGAATTAATTATTATGCTTAAAAAAAAAAAAAAAAAACCAAGGGGAATTTCCCATCATATCCTCCAATCAAGGTGATATTGGACAGTTGGTTTTGCGTGGCTGACTTAATGCTAATTTTCCTATCACCACTCTTCCTTGCCTCACCTGTCCTTGGGAAATGTAAAGCCCCATTTTATAAGCACAATAGCTATAAAACCTGATTTTATCTTGTTAAGAGACCTATCACACCCAAGTAGTAACCAGAGGAGAAAATCAAGAAAAGGTTGCCGTGTGACTTCGGGCAAGTTACCTAATCTCTGTCTGTTTCCTCATCTGTAGAAGGAGGAGACTAATAATTGCCTTGGAGTCATTGTAAGAAGTAAATTAGAATAAGTTAAAAAATGGAAGAGTGCCTAGCACATAGTAGATACCCAATAAAAACTATTATTAATGTTGTCATCGTTATCCTCGACGGAGGGTGTTCAGTGTGGGACCGGACTACTTGGGAGAGTATTTGGAAGTATGAGCCATGTTTACCTGATGACAGAGACAAATCTATTATTCGGACAACACAGGGGACCCAGAAGAGACGTCTCAGTGTGTCTGTGCCCTTGTTGCCTTGTCATGACACTGCAGAGTAGGGTTTTCTTCCTTCCTTCCAATAATAATTTTTATACCTGATTATAAAACTAATGTATGTTCACTGTGGAAAATTTGAGAAACATAAATACCTAAAAGAAAAACTTTTAATCACTCTTAGAAAACATGTCGTCCATATGTGTGTGTGTATTTATGTGTGTGTATCTATACGGAAAGAGAGAAAGAGAACTTTACAAAAGTGGGGCCGTCCCGTGCTTTCTGCTCTGTAACCTGCTTCTGTTTTCCTGGCACAGTGAGTCCTGAGTGGACTCGTCTGCGTGGCTTTCCATAGGGTGGATTTTTTTCCCTGGAGTTGGAAGAGGCCGCTGAGAATTGGAGACTGACCGGCTTTCCTGGGTGATGTTAGGCAAAGTCCTTGGCGCACATCCGTGGTGTAAAACCTACTTTTGTCCAGTGGAGGGACTGAGTGGGTCACAGCTGGGTCCCCGTGTTGTGTGGTTGTGGAGGTTGTAAGCCGAGATGGTGAGCAGAAGAGTTGGGGTCTGGAATGATTTCGGATACAGGCAGGAGCGTAATTAAGGAGGAGGAACCATTGTAAGCTGGGCGGTCAAAAAATTCAAGCTCTTTATTCATTCAATAGTCGTGGTTGAGGACCTGCTGTGTGCCACCACATCGGGCTGGATGTTCTTGATAGAGAAATAAGACAGCGCCTGGGCCTCAAGGAGCATCCAGTCTTAAACAGAATTGGTCTCTGGGGGAAGACTTAGAAAATCAGGTGGTGAGTAGGTTGTTAGGGATGCTCTCCCCAGAGGGAGCCCCACACTGGGGAGGTCGGTCTTCCTAGGGAGTCAGAGCAGGAAGGGTGTTAAGAACCACAAAGACTTTGTGGGGAAGGGCCCTCCAGGGGAGGGAGCTTGTGAGCATGGCCTGGAGTAGCCCAGCAGCCTGGGTGGGTGGATCAGGGGAGCCGCAAGGTGAAGCAGTCGCTCCACCCATTTCTCACACCATTTAATCCTGGGTGTGGAAGCCGCGCTTCTGAAATTTGGCATGAACTTTTTAATATTCTTAAAGTGAAAAGAAAAGGTCGAAGCTACTTGTTTTGAAAGCACCTGAAGGTTTTCTTTCTGTACTTTTTCTGGAAAGCAGATGTTCCCCCAGAAGGTCGTAGAAGTGGTTTCCAGTAATTCTGATGTTGGCAGTCCACCCCCCACCCATCCGTCCACCTGTCCATCTATCGTCCGAGTCCTTACTCTCCTCTGTGCCAGGGACCCGAGTCTGCCCTTGCCGGGCCTCACATTGTGTCAAGGGAGGTGGACGTCTACGTTAATAATTGCTGCTTTGTGGGAAAGTGGAGGTGGGAGCGAGAATTCTGTCGACAGGAGTGGGAAAAACTTAAGACTGTGATGCTCAAAGAGGAAAAAAATTGTATTAGGACCTCTGCCTGCCGCACCCCCCCGCCCCCAACCAACAAAGGCCATAGTGCTGGGAAAGTGCTGCATCCCTCGTTGGGCTACAGTGGCAAAAAGACTGGAAGGAGCCTTCCAGGGAACTGACATTCCCTGGGGCCTCTGGTAGGACACGTGCATCATTAACCCTGCGTGGCCTTTTAGAGCCAGGAAATTGTGGGTGATTTGTCCAGGGTGACATTGCCTAGGAGTGGCTGGGCTGGCACTTTCCCTGGGCTTACTTGACCCTGAAGCCTTGGGTGGCAGAACTCACTTCTGGGCCTCGCAAGCTGCTGCTAGTGGGGCGGGGGCTGGGGGGGGGGGGGGGGGGGGGGGGGGGGAGAGAGATACCTGACAGACGCTTCCAGGAAGAGTGGCCGTGGTGGTCAGCATAGGGAGGCCCTGGCTGTGGTTGCCCCACAGAGGGTCGGTCCTGATGACTGCGAAATGAGGTTTTTGTTTAATCAAAGTAAATTCCCCGGACAGTCCCCACCCCTTAACAATCCCAGGTGGCCCCACACCCCTGAGGTGTGGGAATCTGGGAGCCACTGCCCTTCTCGGCACCGCAGCTCCGGCTCTCCAGATGCAGGCCCAGGCCTGCCCCATGGTTCAGGCGCGGTGTGATGCTCGGTTGAATCAACTGCTCCCTTAGGGCTCCCAGAGGCAGGGCAGGAAATCCCTTCAAGGTGGTTTGGTTCAGCAGTGCTCTTCCCCACGCCCATTTTACAGCTGAGGAAACTGAGGCTTGTTGAACCCCCAGCACTCAGCGCTTCTGCACTGTCAGCAGAATTTCCTCTCTGATTTCCTGGCTGAAGCAGGTCTGATGCCAAGAACAAGTCCGTGCCACGCTGGAAGTCGCAGGACCCCAGCTGTCCCCGCAGCGAGACCTCCCTTCTCTGCCTCGCCTTGGACACCTGACCAAGGTGAGAACTGAGGTTCCTGCCCTGTGGGGCCCGGAGTGTGAGTGTCTAGAGCTGCCAGGCAGTGGGGGGACTTTTGACATGGTTAAAACCAAATGCGGGCTTGCCCAGTGGTGCAGTGGTTAAGTGGGCACGTTCCGCTTCTTGGCGGCCCGGGGTTTGCCGGTTCGGATCCCGGGCGTGGACATGGCACCACTTGGCAAGCCATGCTGTGGTAGGTGTCCCACATATAAAGTAGAGGAGGATGGGCACGGATGTTAGCTCAGGGCCAGTCTTCCTCAGCAAAAAGAGGAGGATTGGCAGCAGTTAGCTCAGGGCTAATCTTCCTCAAAAAACAAAACAAAACAAAACAAACAAAAAAACAAAGCCAAATGCAACCAAACAAAAAAGCAGGAGCTCCCCTGAGCTTTAGGATTCTTGGAGGGACCCAGAGTGAGAACCCAAGGAAAGTCCGTGGCACAGGCTTTGAATCTGGGCTCCACCACCTAGGGAGAAGGTCTTCCTCCAGTGGAGCCTCAGTTTCCCCAGGGGGAAATGGGGATGGTACACTGAACCTCACAGGGCTCATAATGTGAGACAAAGGGTGTGAGGCAGAGCGAGCTGCCTGTGACGGCAGCCATGATGCTGTGCAGGTGGGAGAAGGGGATGGACCCACGGCTGAGGTCAGGCCCTTGTCTGAGCTCTTTCTATCTCGTTATTTCCTTTCGCCCCTCACCCTCCTCGGAGGTAGGCAGCACTGTTCGCGTTTTACAGAGCTTCTGAAGTCACGAAACGCACCCAAGTTCGCGTAGCAACTGGAGTTGGCCTCCCAGATTTTTCCCACCTCGCGTGTCAAAATTCCTGTTCCTATAGAGGACAGCCTTCCATCGGTAGCAGTGAAGAGATTTAGGTCACACTCAGGGATGCGTTCCTAGATCCAGGTATCTTGTTACAGGCTGGGCAGTCACAGGATGAAGTGGGTGAACGTCATCCTTAGATGGTCACCTGCCTGTGGAGTGGGGAGAATTAACTTTTTCCCCTCCCTGGATACTAACTGTAGAAAGCTGAAACCTCTGAATTTGTGGCCCACAGAGTGACCAGAAATGATATGTGTTAATATTTGGAAGGACTTTGGGCCTCACCCCTACGAAGCGCTGTGCCCCCTAAGTGTCCGGTAGATAAAATGCCAATAACAGCCCGCTGGCCCTGGAGTCTCGTGTGTCGCTGGCTTTTCCCTGCAGAGCCTGCACAACGGGGCTTTGTTCCTCTGCCCCTTGGTCCTCCAGGGGCCTCTGAGGCTGACTCACAGCAGGAGGCTGCCTCTCCCTGCCCCCGGCCTCCAACTCCTGCTGTTTCCACCAGGGGCTCCCCTGAGGGGATCGAGACCCCTCTTCAGTGGACGGGAGGGGATGCCGCCTTCACCCTTTAGAGACCTGTTTTCTCCCAACGGACAAAAGGAGAGAGCGAGACCCGCCCCCAGGAGGGGGCATCCGGCTGGCTGAGAGCAGCTGGAGAGGGGGGAGCAGGGAGGCGGTGTGACTCCCCATTTGCCTGTCTTCCTAACTGGACTCAGAGAATTCAGCCTTAAATCCCTGTGAGGCCACTGGGGGCTGTTTGCCTCTGTCTGCTTCCTGACTTGGGCAAGTTCTGAGTCCTTCTGTGAAATGGGATGCCCGGCCCCACCAGGAACAGCGTTCACAGTGGTTGTTCTTAACGCTGTCTGCACGTTTGAGTCACCTGAGGTTTCCAGATCTCCTGGTGTTGGGGGTACAGCTGCAGGCCAGCTGACTTGCTGTCTTTGGGGTCAGTCCTGGGCATCTCTCTTCCTGGACCCCCTCCCAGTGCTTCTGGCACACGCGAGGGTCGAGAACTTTGGGTTGGAATGCTGGAGCTGAAGGCTGTTCCGTGTCCTTTGTCCCTCCCTTTGGTTTACCCCTGAGAAGGACGATGAGTGGGCAGAGGCGACTCTGGGAGAGGCAGATGGGGTTAGAACTGGGTCTCCTTTCGCCAAAATACTGACTGTGGCCTTGTTACTCCTCACGGTCACGATGACGGGAAAGGAAGGCAGTCGGGATTATGATGTTGGTGATAAAAATGTCTGCTCATCACCCATGCAAGTAGGGAGACCAAGCTTAGCCTCGCCTCATCCAGGAAGGCTTTCCAGAAGCTCTTAGTGGTTACTCTTTCTAATCGCGCATATTATTTACCTTCCCATCTTTTCACATAGTATCACAATTATTTGTTTTCTCGGCTCTGGGCTTCCTGGAGCAGGTCTGGGTTCTAGCCATTGTTACACAGCAGGGCCTGGAGGGCACAGGCTTTCAGTCAATGCTTGTGGGGTGGGAGGCCGGGTACCCGTCCAGGAGTGTTTTGGTGCCCTTCTGAGCCCCTGGGTTAAGTGGGTCAAGGCAGCCACCCTTCTGCATTTGTGGCAAGTCCAGATGAAAAATGCTCAGCAAGCAGAGTCAGGAAAAACAAGACTGGGAAGGGGCTGTGTCCTCGATGCTGGGAAGGCTGGCTTACCTAAAAATAAACAATGTCAGCTTCCCCTGTGCAGCTCATGCCCCTCCCCCGACCCTCCCGCCCAGCTCCCTTGCACAGTGGGCAGATCCAGTGTACATGTCACAGCTGGGATCTGGCTTGTGTTTGGAAATAAATAAGTTGGCCCCTCTCTCTGCCTGGGACTTTCCTTTATCAGGAGACACCACCCGAAATATGTTTCTTTCCAGCAGCCGGAGAACCTTGGGGAAAAGAGGGTCAGACACCTCTAAACTGTCCTCTTCTGTCTTCGTGCTGGTGTTTGGGGAGGCTGGAGGGAGTGGGCTTGATATGAAATGATTTAGGGGAGGCGCATGCAGAGGACTAATTATTGCTTTTTCCAAATCCTGCAAGAGGGAAAAGAGTCTGTCTCCATCTTGTAGGGAGATGTGACCCAGGGAGACTGGTGTGCCTGCACCCACTCTGAGTGTTGGCCACCAGCTAGACTGCTTTCTGCAGGGTGGCCCCTCCTCGAGGAGCAGCCAGGCAGCGTTTTAGGAAGACGAGCTCAGGCTGAGGGGACTCCTGTGTTTCTTCTGTCACTAATTCAGAGTATTAAGACCAAAAATAAAAAAAGAGAGAGAGAGAGAGAAGCTACCATCATGTTAGTTAGGAACTGGTGGTTCAGAAGTGAATCTGGCATGGCTGGGGGCAAAGGTCCCTCCCTCACTTGGGGTCTGGGGGTGTATCAATTGGTCCAGCTACTCTCAAGAGGAAGTAGACTGTATTATCTGGTTGAGTTAGAGATGCACATGCCCTACAGCCAGAAATGTCACTTCTGGTGTCTGTACTGGGAAAACTGCCAGGCAGGTGCTCAAGGAGAAATAGATCAGGATACATTGTAGCATTTTTGATTTGCAAAAGCTGAAAGCAACCTAAATGCCTATCGATGCCAGTCAGTGATGGTATATTTACATAATGTAGAACCATTCAGAGGTTAAATCTAACTTACATGAATCAGCCCAGCTACTTTTAAGAAAAAGGTTGGTAGAAAGTCAAGTTGCAGAACATGTGTGGTAATGCTAACCGTTTCTTAGAAAAGTCAAAACAATGTAGCAAAAATCCCAGACAGGAAGGGTACCCACCAGCTTCACCATAGTGGCTGCCAGCGGGGAAGGAGAGGAAGTAAAATGCTCTGGGAGGAGTCTAAAGAGAATGTTAACCTTACTTATTTCTTATAAAAAATGTCTGAAGCAGGGCTGGCCTGGTTGCCTAGTGGTTAAGTTCCCATGCTCCGCTTCAGCAGTCTGCGAGTTCAGATCCTGGGTGTGGACCCAGCACCGCTTGTCAAGCCACGCTGGGGTGGCATCCCACATGAAATAGAGGAAGATTGGCACAGATGTTAGCTCAGTGACAATCTTCCTCAAGCAAAAAGAGGAGGATTGGCAACAGATGTTGGCTCAGAGCCAGTCTTCCTCATATACACACACACAAAAGTCTGAAGCAAATGTGATGGAATGTTACCATTTGTTAAATCTGGCAGTGAATATGTGTTTCTCTCTAAAAAAGAGGAGAGACATGTCCCTGTCATCTAGTTGCTTACACTCTCATGGGGGAAATTGGCAAATAAACAGCCAAGGCCTCCCAGCTAGTGCATGTGAATGTTGTTGACCAAGACAAGAAATGCAGAAGACTGCTTTGGATGGAATATTAGTTAAAATTAAGCTCAGCTTCATTCACAACATCAGCCAAGTAAAATAGCAGTGACTCAAACAAGTTAATTTTTCTTATGTATAAAAGAAGTCTGGAGGTAGGTGGCCTAGGGTTGGTGAAGTGGATCCACAAAGTCACAAGGAAGTCAAGATTCCTTCCAGATGACTCTTCTGCTGTTCCTTGTTCTCCTGTTCCAAGATAGCTGCTGGAGCTCCAGCTTTCACATCAACTTTCCAGGCAATAGGATAGATGAATGGCTGGAGAAGGAGATATCCTTTAAATATTCTTTTTGAAATTACCACGTGACACTTCCATTTATATGTCATTGGCCAGATATTAGTCATCCAGCTATACCTAGCTGCAAGGGAATATGGAAATGGGCCAACTGAACATCATCATTCTGTTAGGACGTGTCAACTGTGAAAATAAAACAGCCAATTATTTTACCAGCAAGAGGAGTTTATTCAGGAATAGCAGAAGAATTGCAATTCAGGACAAACAAGCTATAGCAAAAGCCACAGGCAAGTCCAGCGGGCAGAGGAGAGGAATGTTACTTTATAGAGAAAAAGGAGGAAGTTGGGAGGGGTTATTTTGAGTGAAATTCCATTGGTGGGAAGCCAGAGCTGATTTGTCATTGGCTGAGTTGCTAGGGTAGTCCATTTCTTGTGGGAGATGCAGAGTACGTCTTTTCCTGTGGGGGCCTGTAACTGATGATTCTTTCCTGTTGACACTTCCTGTACTGGGGTCTGTAATTGACAATTCTCCCTGTAATGACAATCAAATGGTATTGCACGAGAAACTTCTGGTTTCTGATTGCACTTTAGTGAGGTTTCATTAATTTTTGCAGAAGAATGGAGACCGGAAAGTGGGAGGCAAGTAGATGATGAAAGGCAAGAGAGAGTGAGTTTGCTTCAGACCCTCTGAGTGTGAGGTGCTCTGGGCTGTGCAGGCAGGCCACTCACTTGGGCGTTGCGTGGGTGGGTCTGGAGCCTGTGAGGGGGTGGGGTTCAGAGGTTTTGCTTTAGGAGGACTCAGTGTGTAGCGGGTGGCGGGAGTCCTGGGAAGGAGGCTGCTGAGCCATAAGGGAGGTGGAAGGACAACGGCGAAGCCAGGGGCGGGATGTCTGGGAGGAGGAGAGACTCCTGGTACCCAGTGCCTTGGTGCGGTCCAGCGGGATGAGCATAGGAGGAAGAAGACTGAAGTGAGACAGGTGGAGGAGTGAGGAAGGATGTGAACAGCTGAGGGGATGTTTCAGGACCTGTGGGCCTCAAGAGAAAGAGAAGGTGGAAGCTGGAGGGAAAGTGTTTTCTTAAGGCCGGAAAGACTTGAATGAAGGTTTGGAGGCTGGAGGAGAGCTGGACTCCCCTCCATCACCCCCCGAGCTGCCTTCAGAGGAAAGGAGGTGACCATGGGAAGTGGTGAGTTGCAAGGGGGAGGGTAAGCAGGTTGAGGGAGTTCAGGCCGCGGCCTCCACTGTCTCTGCACAGGGGCTTGTGGAGTGTGAAACAGGGACTCCCAGGATTGGGGAAGAGCAAGCGGTTAGGTAAGAGCAAGTACAAGAACTGCAAAGTCTTAGGAAGGAGGTTAAAACCCCACACTTTAAATGGCCTCAGCCCCCCTGCACACTGTTTTCTCAGCAGCAATTACAGAAGCGGAGAAAGACCGATTGCCCAGGATCAGGAGGCACAGGCTGGGTCTTGGGAAAAGGCAAGGGATTGGGGGTCCCCAAGTCGGGCGCGGGGGTGATGGTGGGGAGCTCAAGCAAGGTTAAATTATATTTGGTGCACTCTGTCCTAAACGGCAGAGAAGGATGGGACACATTTTAGGAGTGTTTCCATTAGAAATGGTGAAAAAGCTAAAAAGCCTTGGCCCAGGCACTTGTACATGTCAGAGCGTTTTCCCACCGTTGCTGGAAGTCTCATCATCCTAGACACACAGAGATGGTGCTCTCAATCACCCAAGTCAGTGCTTCTGTATATCTTGGCTTGCGTTAATTTGCAGGCCACTTATTTAATATTAAACTATACCCACTTGTTCCTTGGAGCCAGGTGGGCTGGGTTCAAATCCCAGCTCTGCCTCTTACTAGCTGCGTGATTTTGGATGGAGCAGCATACAGTCAAGCGGGTTGTACACTGTACAAGGGGATGAGAGGATGCTGAAATCCAGACTGCCCCCATTTACCAGGCGTGTGTCCTGTGTGTGACTGTGCTGTGTCTCCCTGAGGAAGGGGCACCCTCTTGCAACTTGCACAAGGGCACTGTATGGGCTAGTTGTGGCCCTGACCTTAGTCCGATTCCGTAACCTAGACCCTGTGCATGTTTCTTCTTCTGTTGCAAGGATAAATGAGTTACTGCCTGTGAAGTGCTCAGAACCGTGCCTGGCACGTGGTAAGCACCATGCAAGGATTAGCTGCTATGATTATATATAATTAGGGGGTGAGCTGAGCCCTCCTGGGTCTCCTTCCGTGAAGACGTATCTTGGGTTTGCCAGGGCCTGGCTATTTGGGAGGGGTTGGGGCTCTCCATTGCTTACCATTTGGTCACTGAGCTTGCATTTCTTTCCAAACCTTAAGCTTCTCCAGGGTGTAGCTGCTTATTCTGAAGGCAACAGACTTTGGCATTTCTAGTGCTTTCTTCATCTGAAAGAGGATGGGGTGACTGGGGCCAAGGACACCCCAAGTAGGCTGGCAAGACTTGCCATTTTTATCTCCCTAAATGTCAGGCTGGAGAAATAGAAGCTGGTTCCAGGGAGAAGGAGAGCAGTGCTCTCCAATTCCCAGCTGTTGTCGTGGAAGGTGGGGCCTCCCCTGAACCTATGGTGTACAGGTCTGCCTAGGAGCTGGAACCTGACTTCGTGTCCATTTCCTCATTTTGGACTCAAATGAGACCATATAAGAGTATGAAAACAACATTAATGTCTTGGACTATGACCAAATGCTTCGCTTGGTCCTCACCATCTTTAGAAGAGAGAAATTTTCATATTTTCTCGATTTTTAGGACAGATACCTTTTCATAGTTTAATATTTCTGAAATTGGGATGCAGTGTAGACTGGCTTTAATGTAACCCTTCTTGGTTTTCCCAGGATGCTCTTGATGACATCGATGGTGTGTTTTATAAATGAGGGTTCCGACCTCACCTGTGTGCATCCAGAATGGATTTTGTTTTCTTGGTCAGTAGAAAGGGTTCTAGCTTTATTGACTTCTGAGAGAGAGTGGATGGGGCCCCTGGCCAGTGTACTAACTAGGTGCTCTGTGTAAGTTAACACAGTTGGTCTTTGAAGGACCCTGAAGCTCTAGTGGCTCGATAATTTGTTAAAGGTCACACAGCTGCAAAACAGTGGATCCAGGATTTGAGCCCAGGTCTGTCTGATTCTCAAGTTCACTTCTTTCTCTTCCATGTGGCAGACCTGTAATCCTGGCTTCTGCTATTTTCCAAGTCTACAATGCCCCCTCCTCCTCCCATTGAAATCCCCCCTATTCCATTTTGAATAACATTTTGTAATTGTAAAAATGACACATGTTAGGGGCCGGCCCTGTGGCCGAGTGGTTAAGTTCACACGCTCTGCTTGGGTGGCCCAGGGTTTCACCAGTTTGGATCCTGGACGTGGACATGGCGCTGCTCATCAAGCCATGCTGAGGTGGCATCCCACATGCCACAACTAGAAGGACCCACAACTAAAAATATACAACTATGAACCAGCGGGCTCTGGGGAGAAAAAGGAAAAAAACAAATGACACATGTTCTTTGTACAAAATACTAAAAACTAAGAACATCAAAGTAAGATCCTCTATTTCCAGTGTTCAAATTCTGATATATTTATTTTGCTATAAAATATAAGTTGACTTCAGTAAAGCTGAAAAAAAAAAATGTTTTAAAAAGTAAAAAAAAAAAATTGGAATTATACTGTAAGTGTAGTTTTCTTACTTTGAGTTGTTAATTTGCTTTTATATCATGGGCATTGCCCATGTCATTAAATATGCTTTGAAAATAGGATTTTTTTAAGTTGCTGCATAGTTTTCTGCCGTAAAAACACACCAGAGTTTAGCTACCCACTTCCTCATGATCAGCTATTTTAAGTTCCTTTCTGTGAATAGCCTTATGCTCACACTTGTTTCTTTAGGATAAATTCCTAGAAGTGGAATGGCTGGCTCTGAGGGTGTGTGCCACTTTGTAAAGCTGCTGCCGCAGTGTCCTGTTTCTTGGTTGTCCTCCAGGAAGGCTGTGGGCATCAGGGACCACTTGGAGTTCTTGTATCAGCATCGCCAGAACCCATTTATTTTCAGTTCACGTTTCCCTGCTCGTTGTTCAGGTGGAGAGAGGTTGGTTATGATTGTTCCCACCTGTAACTCTCCCGGGAGGTAGGCATGTATAGGTCCTGGCCCTGCCTTCCTGACCCTTCTATGGGCTCCCACTCCTTCAAGACACAGTTCACCTCTCCCACAAACCCTGCCTGTTACCCGTCATTTCTCTGAAGCCGTAAGTTATTTTTATTTTCACCTCTGAATGATCACAGCAGCTTGTGTCTTAAAACGACTTGTCAGATACCCTTTTGCGTTGTAACTTGATATTTTTGGCCCCTACTAGAATCTAGTCTTCAGGGTGGGAAATGGGTCTTACTCATTTCTGTGTTACCTGTAGGGCTTGGCTCATCACTGGGTAACTAGTCAGGTACTCGATATTCTGAAGCGGACAGATGGATGGATGGACGCACCCTGTTCTTAAAAATTAAAAAAAAAAATTTCAGCAAAATGAATCTAAGGCCGTCTTATCAAATTGTTTTCTTCCTTTGCTCTTTTCCTTCTGAATCAGTGAGGTTTTGTTCCAGCCTTTGTGGGAAGGCTGGGCATGGCGGCCCCGAGCGGACGTTGACGCTGGCTCCCTTACCCAGCCTTTTCTCCTCTTACTGGAAGAGAATCGCCACCACCCTCCATTTTCCTCTTATAACAATTTAAAATGTATTGTTATCATTAATTACCTTATAAAATCAATACATGGTAATTAGAGAACATTTGGAAAACCAAAAAGTAGAAAAAAAAATTACCTGTAGCCCTCCCTCTCAACTTAGTTCCCTTGTGATTGACATTTCTGCTGTGTTTTCTTTTAGGTGCATTGTCTAGGCAAAATGTTTGAGGGTTTTTTTTCCTACATAGCTGTTTCCTGCAGTTTCTTTTGTCCTGCCTTTGTCACGCAGTAGAATAACACAAAAAACTTCCCATGCTTCTGTAAACTTGATCAATGGTTTTGTAATACTGTTAAGTGGTTTTACCAGAACCAGCCCTCTTCTGCTGTGGGGTCATTGGCCTCTTGGCACTGTGTCATTCCTGTGACCAGGGCTGGAAAAGCCCGTGCATGGTGTTTCCTTGTCGTCTCTTCAGCTGTGTCCCCAGGCAGATGGACCCCCACCAGCCCTTGCCTGCCGCCTTCTCCCTGTGGGGCTGGGGCCCCGTTTGCCTCTTGGTTTGTGTTTCTCAGTATCCGTGTGTAGCAACGTATTGAGAAATGGCTTCCTTTTTCAGGAAGAAAACTCAAATGCTTGAGCCTCGAGGCCACACAAGAGTGCAGAATCATGCCCCGCGGTGTGGGGGCCTCGGCCCTGCAGGCTGGCCCCTCCTCTGCCCTCAGGCCCAGGGCTGCAGAGGGTGCAGTGGAGGGGAGGCTGAGCTCTTGGAGGGGCCTCAGACCTGGGACCTGGCAAAGCTGCTCTCCCCCATGGTGAGCCCTGGTCACACTCTCCAGGAGAGTTTGTAGCGAACACCTGGGTCCATTTTCTGGCTGGTCTCAGACGTAGGATCTGCTGCCTGTGTTCCCTGGGCAAGTCCTGTGTGGGCTGCTGGGATGGGAGCATCCTGGAGTTGTCTTCAGCCTCATTCCTCTACAGAGCTGCTCAGGGCATGCCATTGAGCTCTGAGAACATGCCACCAGCCCCCTGAGGGGCTGCAGTAATGAAGGCAGCGTGGCCCAGAGGTCCAGAGCTCAGACTGCAGAGTAACACTGCCTGGGTTCACATCCCAACCCCGACAGTTACTTTTTCTCTGTGTCTTACCTTCATCCCCACATGGGGGTAGTGTTAACACCCACCTCCTCCGGTGAAATGAGTTAGCATTCATAAACTTCTTTAAATAGTCCCTGATTTGCTAAATAAAAATAGGGAACCAGAGGCCCAGCTAAGCTTCTTGCTTGCACAGCAGGTTGAACCCAGGCCGTCTGCCATCCAGCATGGGGCAAGAGCGCCGGATGGGAGCCCTGAGCTCGGGCACCCCTCTATCCTGGTTCTGCCTTTTGACCGTGTGTGTGACTTTGACTAGGTCCCTGCCCTGGACCTCAGTGTCCTTGTTGATTATCCATCTGCATGTGTGAGGGGAGCTTGAAGGCCCTTCTCATCTTAGAACATTCTAGGATTTTGTGGTTTAATATACAATATAATATACAATATATCATTGTATATATATAATGATACAATATATCATTGTATCTCAAGAAGGGTCCAGTCCTGGCCAGCAGTCCCTCCTGATTGGCGTGATCCTCAGGAACTTCAGAGCCCTGTGGGGTTTGCTGGGATTCTCTGCCAGGGTGAGCGCTCCTCCACCTGGAGGGCAAATTGTATCTGTGTCATGCGGGAACAGGCTGTGGGAGAGCCGCCTCTTTGGGAACGTGAGAGCTGTGCTGCCCTGCCTGGCGGAGGGGACCTCAGGCATGGACTGCTGGCGCCTCTGCTCTGTTGGCCACAGGGCACCCCGGCCTGCAGAGCCGGCCACTTGCCCTGAGGTCTGTGGGTGAGCGGAATCAGTCTTATGCAAGCGCCCGTGTGTATCTCTCTGCCTCAAGCTGTTACATCAGAAGGCTAACTACACACAACTCTTGCCATCGGGGAACGGGCAATGGGCTCTCACTGTGGTTCTTTCCGCCGACAGGTGTCAAGGAGTAGGATGTGGCTGGCAGGCCCCTGAGGAGGAGAGGACAGTGCGCTGAGGAAGGGAGTTGGGGCTGCTGGATTCTCTCCAGGCTCTGCTGGTCCCCCAGGCCTTCTGGCCGGGTGGCAGAGCCCCTCCTGGGTTTGTGCGCTGTGTGTCAGTGATATCTGTCCGCACAGTGGGAAGGGTGCTTGTCTGAATTCTGGGTTTGGGGTGTGGGATGAGCCTCCTATAAGGTCAAAACCAGTGCCCTGCGTTGGAATGAGGCATGGGGCATCAGGCCCGCCTGGGTTTCAGTTGGTTCTGGACCAGCTGGGGGACCTTGGGCTGGCCCCCCGGGCCTCCGAGTCCTCATTAATAAATGAAGCTCCTCACACCAAGATGCTCAGCACTGACCTGGCTCACAGTTGTGCCCCAAACGTCTGAGTCAGTCCAGGTCAGACGGCCTGTGGTTAGAGCATGATGCAGCAGTTAAACCAGCAGGCTTCAAATCCTCGCTCTGCCACCTCCTAGCTGTGTGACTTGGGACTGCTGCTTGTCCTCAGTTTACCCCTCTGTAAAACGGGGAGAGTGTGAGGGCCTCTCTCACAGGTTTGTTATGAGGATTCCGTGATTTCATATATGTAAAGCACAAAGCAATGCCTGGCACAGGAGACACGCCTTGTCAGTGTTAGCTGTTATTATCTAATGTCTTCAGTGAGTCGTGGTCAGTTGATTTCTTGGGAGGTGGGCAGCCCTCCTATTCTGTTTATTTTGAAATGGGGCCCCTCTTTGTTCAGCTAGAACTTGTCCAGGGCGGCGGGTATGCGTGTGTGTGCAGATTCGTGTGTGTGTGTGTGTGTGTGTGTTTGAGTTAGAGCTGCGTCATTCGTGCCCCAGACCTGGAGGACAGCTCCTGTTACAGCCTGTGTGCCAGGCTTGGTAGCTGCCATGCCCGCCCCTCCCAGGCTCTCCTTGGCTTGCTTCCTCAAGTTGCGTGCATCTTAATAGCTGTCCTGGTTTGCCTTGCCCTTCTGCTCGGTCCACCCGCACGGGTTCCTGTTGCACAGTCCCGCTTGTGCGTTGACCTGCTCTTGACCTCCCAGGAATCAAGCGAGAGTCAGGAAGGTCATCCTCTGCGGTGAGTGCGTTCCAGCCTCATCTGGCCTTGTCTACATTTGCCCCCTTTCAAGGAACACATGAGAGTAGCTTGGGGTTTGCCATTTAAATGGACTCATTCATGGAACATGTTTAAGAATCTTAAATCAGTGAACAAGTCAGAATTTAACTACTTTCAAAGATAACAAGATACTGGAATGTTCATGATAAGGATGGCTGACGATGAGTATTAACAATCTATCAGGGCTAGCGCTAAGCACTTTACATCTCCCTCCCAGGAAGGTATACTGTTATTCCCCCATTTTACAGATAAGGAAACTGAGGCACAGAGTGGCTGAGTAACTTAACCCAAGTTGAGGCAATTGGACAGCCATGGAGCTGGGATTTGAGCCCATCTGTCAGACTCTAGGCCGAGAACCAGCCCATCCCTCTCCGTCCCGCCTCTGGCCGGCATTCCTGGGATAGTTCAACAGTGACATGCTGTCATCTGAGCCCTTTCTCACTCCCCATAATGATAGTGTTGGTGTTGGGAGCCCAGGTACAGCTGTGTCAACCGAGGTGCACAGGGCTTCGGGGCAGGAATCTGTAGCCTGTGGCCCTTGTGTGTTGGGGAGAGTGGTCCCCTCTTCTCCTCTCTCCCAGAGCTGACGTCACCTCAACCCCACTGCAGTTCCATTCCTGGGTTCCAGGTCTGATTTCTTTTTTATGTCACCCGAACGCCATATTTCCTTACCTTCGTCTGCCTGGATAAAATGGTCTCTTAGGAAGAGAGCGTTGACGATTTTATAGTGGAGAAGCCCTTTGCAGATCCCTTATGACAGAGGCGTGGATGTCCTTGTCAAGCTGCCCCCCAGCCTCCCTTCCCTATGAGGCATCTGAGGGCTCCCAGCTGGGAGTGCCCCTGGTGGAGCTCGGTGCTTCGGGATGCCTGGTTTTAATATATTAACTTAAATCATTCTCTGCATGCCTGGGGGTTGGGGTAGTAGGCAGAGCACTGACATTTGGACTCAGGAGCCCTGGGTGTGGAGCTGGTGCCACAACCTAGTAAACATGTGTGGCCTTGGACACGTCACTTCACCTCTCAGCCTTGGTTTCTCAACTCTATAAAATGGAGATGGAGATAGTCCTAGTGGGTTTGTGGTGGGGGCAGATGAGGTGAAGTCTTCCCAAAGTGCTCCATAAACTGTGAAGCGCCACGACTGCGTGTGAAGTGCCCTGCACAAGAATCCATAAACTTACACAATCATCTTGTTGGTGTGCTTCACAGCAAGAATGGATGGTCATGTCACTGGTGGGTCATTTTAGTCTCATTTGGAACTCTGCTTGGTAGTTTGGTGTCAGAGGTGTTGCTTAGATCTTTATTGTACAAAATGGATTGTCAAAAGGGCATGGGTGCTGGTCTGCCCTTGTGCTCAGAGCTGCTTGTTTCCATGGCTGGTCATCCTCCTTGTTCATGGGGAGCCTGCAGACATGTCAGCAGATCAATCATCGACACCTGCATTTGGACGCTTGCCTTTTGAGGTCTCCCCCAAACTCCTGTCCCAGGCTCCCTGTCAGCTGTCAAAGCCATGGCCTTCCCCACGATTAAGGCCGCAGAGAAGGGAGATGGGAGCAAATATTTGCTGGGCACCTACCACATACCAGCTGCTGGACTATATCGTTTTGTCTTCACAGAGATCTTTTGAGGCTGATCTTTCCCCCTCATTTACAGCAGAGGAAGTAAAACTCAGAGACATTCTGTCAATTGCCCGTGGTCCCTTCGCGGTTAGAGATGGGGTGAGATTTGAACTTGAGTCTTCTGACTCTAATCCCCATGATCTTTCCAGTTCAGATAGGGAGAGCTCGCTGTCTCTCTCTCTGTCACTCTCTCTGTCTCCCTCTGTCTCTCTCTCTCTCTCTCAATCTCAACCTCAACCAGCAGCCCCAGGCTGGCTAGAGAAGCTCCTCTTCGTCTGGCCACTCTGGCAAACGCAGCCTCTCTCCAGCCTCTTTCTGTCTGACCCGCCTCTGAGGGCTGCAGGGAAGAGCTGGAGATGGGACTGTTGGAGCAGTGACTTTTGTTCTTGGAAGTTGCAGGACCCCCCTCTCCCCTCCCCTCCCCTCCAGGAGGTGGGGAAGGGGCAGAGCTCAGAAGTGGGGAGACACCTGGCTGAGAGCTGCCTGTGGGCTGAGATGCCTTTGCCAAGTTGGACCTTCGGCCAAAGGCTTCTGACAGTAGCAGGCCCCTCCCCCGGGAACTCCCATTTCTAGTAAATCACTCAGAGGGGGCTCTGCGCTGGCATTTGCTGGAGGAATCAGCCCTTCAGCTTCCTGCATTCCAGGGTGCTGGTATGCCAGCAATTCCCTGGACGAGCAAGCAGGGAAGTCTTGTCCTTGTAATAAAAATGCTAATAAAACATCTCCAGAATCTGCCCCTTCCTTTCCACCCGCTCTGCCACGAACTACATTACCTTTTGTTCTCATCATCTGCCGAGTTGCTGTGGCTTCTTAATTGATTTTCCTGTTTCTGGTTTCTCCACACCCACTTCAATCTGTCCTCCACATGGTTTCCAGGATGATCATCATTCAAAAATGCAGATCACGTTTCTTTCTTTGCTTCCCTCCCCACGCCTGCAGGATTGAGAGCAGATGTCTTAGTGTGGCCTTCTGGGACCTTCCAGAACCTTCCGGGACCTGCGTGAGCTGACCCTGCTTCCTGGCTGACTTTGCTCTCCCACCCTTCCCCATCTCCTCTAGTCTCTAGCTACTTGCTATGCCTTTTTTAAAAGAAGATTCTTTCATGACTCTAGTCTTTGCTCATGCTATGCCCCCCACCTGGAGTGCCTTCCTTGCCCCTGACCCACTGTCTGTGTGCCACACACCATGCCCCACCCTAACCTGTTGAACTCATTCTGGGGATTAACTCCTCTTTGATGCTTTCCTAGGGTCTCAGCCGCCCTGCCCCACAGTTACACCCAGATTCCTTGGGATCCCACAGCAGTACACTCACCTCTGTTGTGGCACCAAGGTGGCATGCTGCATGTGACATCAGCCATCCTGGTCTGGAGGGCCCACGGAGGCCCCACTTGCATGCCTGGCACCTTGGCGGAGATGGCTGGGCTCTGCTGGCGTGCCCTCCCTCTCCAGCAGGCTCAGAGCCTCTCCATGTGGTCTCCCCGGCAGAGTCGTCAGGGCTCCAGGAGACCCTTCTGCTCTCCTGTTGGTCAAAGCAGCCACAGACCAGCCCCAATTCAAGTGAGAAGGAAATAGACCTTCTGTTGGAGGAGTGTGAAATTCTTGGTGGCCGTCTCTAAGCTGCTGTGGTAGTCTATACCTGTATCCTAGGCTCAAATGATCCTGTGACTGTCGAATGGGGAAGAATAGCTCTCACCATCTACTGCCAAGAGCAGGGGTTCTTCCACCATTCTTTTCTCTACAAGTGCAAGATGCTACCAGCCTGCTGCACCCCCACCCCACTGTGCCCACCCCTGGAGGCTGGTCATCTCGTGTCCTCCGAGGAGCGGGGGTGCAGCTGGGGATCGTACTTGCAAGCACTCAGCATCAGCTACATCAGGCAGGTTATTAGAACTACAAGGGGTCCACACCTCTCTGCCTCTCCACTCGGGCTAAATGTCCAGTTGTACATCAGGTCCCGTGTAGTGGACGCAAAGGTACTATAAGATGCTATATGGGCTATAGGACACTAGGTTTCTTTCTCAAGTATATGTAGCTCTCTAAGCCTCAGTTTCCTCATTTGTAAAATGAGATTAATAATAGTACCTATCAGAGGATTAATGTGGGTACCAGATGAGACAATATACATACAGTGCGTAGCACCCAGGAATATCCAATAAAAAAAAACAGTGCACAGTTGTGGTAAACAGTCCTGGAATATGAAAATTACTTCAAAGTGGATCATAGACCTCAATAAAAACTATCAAACTTCTAGAACATAGGAGAACATCTTTGTGAATGTGGATTTTGCAAAGATTTCTTAGATAAGAAATAAAAAGCACAAACAAAAGAAGAAGAAAATAGATAAATTGGACTTCATAAAAAAGTAGCTGCTCTGTGAAAGGATGAAGGACCTTTGGAAGAATGCTGTTGGGTGGCACGTGGTCCCAAGAAGAGTGAAAGGATACCTTCGTTTTCCTTTTGTGGTTTTTTCGGAAGTGAACAGGGAAGCCTTAGCCTTAGAAGCGTCAGCCTCAAAAGCTTTGGAAGGAGGTTGAAATAGTGCAGGCTTAATAAATATTAGCAGGAAGGACTGCTTCAGGGTGCAAGTAACAGAAATGTGACAAATAGGTCATTATAATTCTCCTGCCATTAGAAGTTTGGAGTTGGGTGGCTCATGTGTTGGTTCTGCAGCTGGGCAGTCCTGGTGTCTCAGTGGTGCTCTGGATGCCTCTTGGCAATTCTAACCATCAAAGCAGGAAGGGGGACGGTGGGCAGCCCGAGAGACTGCCCCAGTTGTGAGGAAAGGAGATACTTTCCCAGTGTTCCTACAGACACATCCTCGTGCCTCATTGACCAGAACTGTCACATGTAGCTAGCTTTAAGGGAAGCTGAAAGTGGGGACTGGATCATCACGATGGCCATGCCAGGACCCCATCCCAGGTCAGATATGTGGATGTGACATCAGGGTGGAGAAGTACTGACTCAGACCAGTTCATCGCCGGGCCCAGTGCTGCCCCAGACAAATTCAGCCTGGGAGTGAGGAAGAAGTCAGGAGTGAATGTCAGGTGGATAATGAGCAGCACCCACCATTCCAGGGTCACCATCGCGTTAGTTGACCCCTGCTATCCGAGGCACTCACCTGCCCCCTGCCCTTTGCCCCCTGCACAGCCCTTTATCTTTTTTTGTGATGACCTGAGTTGCTAGGCGAACAGTCATGTTCCTGGAAGGGAAGTTCCTTCTGTCTCCCCAGCGTATGGCACCATCTCCGACTCATAGCAGGTGCTTTCAAATCAGAGTGTGAAGTGCTTCACCATCCCGCATCCCTCCCTTCTTTCTCGTGGCTTCGAGGGGACCAGGTCTTAAGGATAGGTAAGGACGTGGGCCCATTGGCAGAAACCCACCTTCACCGTGAGGTGCGGCCTCTGCCTCTTTTTTCTAGGCCCTTGCTTGATATTTCACACCCAGGTCCCCTCCAGTGTGCAGTGTCAGGAATTCTCAGGGATTACTTCTTATAATTGAGGGGTTGAGGGCTAAGCCGTGCTCTGTGGGCCTGGTGAACTTCAGACAGGCAGGTGGAGTAAGTATTTCAGCTGAGGCAAAGGCGGCATCGATTAAGGATCTGGTTTGTGGGTGACACCACACCTGTGGTTCCTGACACCTGCTCTCCCCTTGGTTTCCCAGCAGAAGCACCCAGCCCTGGGGCTGTGAGGGAGCTCAGAAGTGGGGCATGCCTGCTTCTCTTCTTTGCTCCCCACCATCCTCCAGTCAGTCTGTGGACACATCTGTCACCCCCACTTGTGTGAGTGCCTCCAGCTTAAGCACCAGGTTGCTGTGCCTGTCTCTCACAGTGCCTGGCGCCTCTCACAGTGCCTGGCGTCAGGAAGAAGTTCACTGACCACTTGTTGATGGAATGGATGGCGGATGGAGGGTCCCCTCCTCTTCCCTGTGCGATCACTTCAGGCCCAGGGCAGTTGGGCGATGAAGCCAGCGTCTTGCTTTCTCATGATTTAGTCCAGTTTGTCCCCACAGCCCCCAAGGACCACTGCTTCTAAAAAACATGTGGGGCATTGGGGCTTATAGGATTGAATTGAGGCAGGAAGCAAAACTGGAAAGGCAGCCCCGAGACCGTTCGTTCGTTCACCAGCTTTTCAAGGTAAAGATTGCTTTCTGGAGAGCATGTGTATTTGACTTGCCCTTGGCTCCTCAGAGGGAAGCTGTCTTAGGATATTCAGGTCAGAGAATGCCTTCCTCTTGAAAACCTTTCTTGTTAAGTCTCTTGACCTCAGTGGACCGTGAGTTGGGATGGCAGGTGTTGCTGAGAAAACTCAGGGTGGCTGTCCACCCTAGCCCTGCTCAAACTCCATCTTTCCTAGGAAGCTTCGTGAGTGCTTCTAAGCCACATCGGTCTCTCCCTTCCCTGCCTGCTCGTAGTTAGTACCAGAGCAATTAGAATGGGTGATGTTATCTAATGGGGGTGCTAATTGCACAGATATCAGCGCCTCTGGGCAGGGTCTTTTGCATTCACAGCTCTGCTGGCCCTGGACGGGCACTCACACCCATCAGAAAGATGGATCCTGTTTTGTCTCAGCCTGGGTTTGAACCTCCCATCTGCAGCCTGTTGTCAGGCCCTGGCGTCCGCAGCCCCACTGGAGCCAAGGAAGGGCAGGAAGCCCTGAGTTCCCAGCTGTGGTCCTCTCACCCTGGCCTCCTTGGGAACGGCTCCACTTGTGGTCTGGGGCAGACTTGTTTGTTTGTGTTTGAAGTTCCCCGACTCCGAGTTTGACGTCAGGGCAGAGTTGCTGGTGGGAGGCTTGGCAGAGAGATTGTCTCTGCACAAATGCACTTGTCTGGCAGCTTCCCCAGGAGAGCACGGGCACAGGATGGAGACAGGCGAAAGATGCTGGTTGCGAAATGTCCAGCTTGGGAATTGAGGTCACTTTCTCCTCTCCTCGCCCCACTTTCCCTGGTGCTTTCACTCGCTCTGCCCCTTGCCTGCCAACGGCAGCCCCGCTGGGTACCCGCAAGAGCCCCATGAGGCTCGGCAGTGGCGGGGGGCAAGGGCTGTGGCTGGTGCTCTTGGAGCCCAGTGCTGTGGTCGGCCCGTGCTGTGTGTGAAGCTGTCAGCTGCATCACAACCCCCCAGAGGCCTCCTTAAATTCTCAGAAATCATTTTGCAACACACTGGCCATGGCAGCCAGACCAGACTGCTTAGCTGGCTGGCTGGCAGGAAGTCCCCAGAAGCGTATTCCAGCTTTGAGGAGGAGGTGGCAGAAGTAAGGGGAACAGCTCCAAGGCCTGGGCAGAGCCAGCAGTGCTGGGGAAGGAGTGGTTGCTTCAGGGAACCATTGAGGGAAGGCTGGAGTAAATTGTAAGAGCTTTGGCGACTTCTGAAGCTTGAGATGGGGTAGACAGGGACCTGGCACTAGCTAAGACTGCTGTGGAGGTCCTCTTATGGGTACAGTGCTGCCTGCCTGAGGGGAAGGAGTCAGGCTCCCATAGGTGTTGGTGAGCTGGAGGCTGGTCCGAAAACTGCACCTGCTGGCTGGAGGACTGAGTGAGCGAGGGGAAGAGATGGACGTGTGGAGTGGCCATGTGGGTGCCTCGCCTCATTCTGCAAAGCATGTTCAGATCTCCTGGAAGGGGCAACCCCAGGTGCCGGGCAGGATGGTGGCTAATTTTAATGAATTTAGAGCCAGGGATTGAGTATAGCCTGGAGAGTAGGTAATTGTAGATCAGGACCAGAGGCGGTGGCCCGTGCTGTGACTGGGCACATTTGGAGAGTGAGGGGCAGTCTGCAGCTTTTATTAGAATGGTCTGGGCACTGCTGGATTTTGAGCTTCAGGCCACAGGAGAGGCAGACCCTGCCACTGCCATCCTGCTTGTGCCGATCAGGACAGCTTGGATGAGCTAGGGGGCGGGTAGCAGGAGCCATTATTTTAGGAGATGATATGGTACCTAGAAACAGAGCATTGGGTTGAGGTCTCAGTCCTTTCATGATTTGAGAAAGTTACAAAGCTCTCGGTGCCTCGGTTTCCTCACTTGGAAGATGGGAATATAAAGTAGACCTTTACGTCTCATGGGTTTAGCACGTGTGGTTTGACTGTGAGTGACCCTAAGTGATGAGCTGTCCTTGTCCCTGTGCTGAGGCTGGACTCAGAATTGCGTGTGGCTCTTTGCAGGGTGGGTGGACCCCCCATAGCCAGTGAGTGAGCCAAGCAGCCTGCCCAGCACTCGCATCGCAACACGGCTCTGTTTGTCGAAATGCATCTGTTTGCTTGATGTCGAATGCATCTTCCCATCAAGAATCTGGAAGGATCTGCGCCATTTTCGGTTGCATGCAACTGTGTTTTGTGGAAGAAAGATATCCTTAGGGACATTGCCAGCTTTGGGGATGTGTGACAGTCAGGACTTCACTCTCCGCTGTCGGGGGTCTCTTGCAGTCCCTACCTCCAGGAATTTTCATTGACCATCCAGGGAGAAGAGGTGATGCGGTCCTATTGAAAGAGAAGAGGTCATCATTACTATGAGGGTTGATAATTGAGTTTTGATGTGATTTCCGTCATTGAGAGAGCCTGCTGCTGTACAAGGGGATCTGATGTCCATCTCCAGTGGTGCCTGGCATTCATTTGTCCATTTATATTTCAATATCTGTCATGTCTGTCTCCATAGACTGCACTGCCACCCTGCTCGAGACGGGAAGAGCCAGGATACTGAGAGGGGCAACGATCTGCTCAGAGTCCTGCAGCAGCCACTATCTGAGTCAGGGCTAGGGTGACAGACGTCTTGCCATCTGGCCACTTCCATAGCCTGGATCACAGATTTGGGGGTCGCCCACAGAAGGGACCTCCCCATCCCAAGCACTGCAGGATTAGGGTGCAGCTGACTTTGTTTGCAAAGTCAGTTGTTTGGAAGGACGTGTTTTTTGCAGAGGTGCAAAAGCCTGGGTGATATGTAATCCAGAAGGCGCTGGCCAAAAGTCTCCATGCTCCTCCTTATCAAGGCCGTGCTTGCTGGCTGAGCAGGACTGATATTGACAGCATCCTATCCAGTGAGCACTTCGTGTGTTCTGGATGTTGGATGAAGCACTTTGCATCCATGAATCCCACAGTGCATTTTCAGCTCTGGAGCCCGTATTATTTTCTCCACTTTATAGATGACAAAACGAAGATTAAGTAAATGGGTCACTGCCACGCAGCTGGTACGTGATTGCACCAGAGTGGAACTTAGGTCTGCCTGGCTGTTAAGCCTGTGCTTCCCGCTAGGGGGATGGAGCAGTCAACGGATGGTGGCATGGTCCCCGACCAGTCAGAACAGGTGCTGGTGGTAAACAGGAGGTATGGGCACACCCGTGCACCCAGCTGGAATGTTTGCTTGGTCATTACCACTGCACTGCCCTGCCAGTCCCGCACAATGGCTGGCTCCCATCCAGCCTCCCTGGGAAGCCTATGAAAACCTTCTACCAGGATGCCTGTTTTAGCCAGCGTCACCCTTTCTCTAGGGGCAGGACGGCTACCCCTCCAGCCCATGGGGGCTGCCTCCGAGGGATGCTGGTTCTGTGGCCACAGGCGCGTCCGGTGTCCCAGATCAGCCAGGCCCGTGAGTTTCTTGTGACGGCTGTGATGCACCCTCAAGGGTGAATCTGGGAGCCACGGTGCCAGCTACAGGGAGGCAGGTTTGGACCCAAACATAAAGGAAGAGTGACGAGGAAAGAGCCTTCCCCGGGAGAGGCTGTGCTCCCCGTGCTTGGGCGCCTTGAGCGAGGCAGACGTGCAAGGCCTCTCGTGTTCCCGCGACCCTCACAGTTCTGAGAGCTGCTTCCTTTCCCTGCGAAGTTTTTCTCTTTCGGTGGCAGGTGCTTCGGGAGCTCTGACAGCTGTCTGCTCTGCAGGGCCATCTGACAGCCCTCACCTCCACAGAAGCGATGCTCACGGCAGCCTCTGTTTAGGAGGCCTGTGTCAGAGTCACGCCCGGAGCAGCCGGGGATGGCAGATTGCATTTGAGGTTGATCAGGATGCCGGATTAGGTGTGCCGGTGCTCGTCAGGGCGAGCAACATTCCCGGAGTCAGTGCAGCTCCACTCCGGCCACGTCTTGGTGCTGACAGTGGAGGTGCGAGCACTCCGATCAGAGGGAGGGCTCAGGCTCCCTGGAGTCAACCGGTGAGCTCAGTCTTGGCTCTCATGCTTTTAAAATAAATGCATCAGATCTGTGAGTCCCACCAGCCTTGTCCTGAAGGCCAACACCAATTTCCAGGGTCTTCTTTAACCCCCCTCTCTGAAATGGGCACAATCCCACCCACCTCTCCCCTATTGCCCAGGGAGAACTGGAAGATTTAATTGATAAGTATGCCACCCACTGCAGCTGCCATCAAGCACCTTCTCCTTGTTCCAGGCATTTTGCTGAACATTCCACATCCATGCTTTCTCATGTAAATCTTCACAACAGTCTTGGGGTAGATCAACCCCATTTTACAGGTGAAGAAACTGAGGCCAACAGTTTAAATCTGTGTTCTTCTACTGAGTGAGCGTAGAGGCCAGGTCTGTCTGTCTCAAGAACTAGGGTTCCTCCTCCCAGAGCTATGCTGCCTCTTGGATATGGTTGGAGTAACCAGCAGTAACATAGCAGGAGCTGTAGTTTTTTTATTGTTAGTTTTTGGTTGTTCCAAGCACTTTCATGGATAGTGACTCCCTTGGCCCCAACTTCCATAAAATGATATCCTTTCTATAGGCCATGAGATTGCAGCTGAGCTAAGGGGCGTTTCCCCAAGATCCTTGATCTAAATGTTGGAGCTGGGACCAGAGCCTAGATCTTTCAGCCTGGGACACTCGTTGAGTCTGGTAGCATGTTTGCGGGCTGACTTGATGTCTTCGCTCTTTCTGTAAACCAGGCTGAGTGTCTGGGCAGGGGTGGGGCGTGCACTCAAGAAAAAAAGGACACTGGGAGTAGGGGTGAGACTGGTTCCAGCCCAGGGTCCTCCCCTGCGGCCAGAGTGTTAATGACTCTTACTGCTGCTCCCATCGCTGAAACCCCAGGTGCTTTTCTGTGCCGGAAAATTTATATCTTGTGGTTTTGTGGTTAAGAGAAAATGACAGTACCCATGAAAGGTCCCCTTGTAGGCCCCTGGGGCTGGGCTGGCAGGCCCCACTGCGGTTTCTCTGGGAAAGTAGCCTCTGGGTGCTTCTGTGACTGCAACTGGCTTTCCGAAAACTGAGAGCAACCTTCTGCTCGATGGGAGCTGCTGCGCGCCAGGCACCTCCATCCTTTGTGACTGAGAACAGCTTTGCTCCCTCAGCAGAACCCAAACCTACAGGGGTCGTGTCTTCTTTACGAGCTCCGGGAGATCGCAGCTGCTGGGACACGGGACTTGCTGACAAATGGGCCACAAGGCACTGTGTTGTCTTGTTTTCTTTGTCCCAGCTTATGGGGTGTTAAAAGGGGGCAGTGTGACATCACTTCAGATTCTCACAGTCCTACCACGGGCCTCCTTGGGGCTGTCTAGCAGGGACCTCTGACAGCCTTTAAAAACAGAAATCACTCACTTCCCTCCTGGGGAACTTGCCCTAGTTTTCGAGACTCTCAGCCTCCGAGTCAGCACTTGCCCGAGTGGCATTTGTTTTCCAGTGTCATTTTGGTAAATGTGTGTGCCTATCAGGGCTATCAAATGTATTGTGCGTTCATCTGGCCATTCATTCAACAAAGGTTTTACAATAGCAAACCATGTGCCAGGTGCTGTGCTGGTTTCTGGGGATCTGGTGGTAACCTGGGGACCTGGCCCCAAGGAGTTCACAGTCTAAAGAAGGAAGCAGACAAGTGAAATATTAGACCTGTGATGTGTGATCTGATGGAGGAGAAGGGCAGCGGCTAAGGAGCAGGGCCAACGGGGTTGGGGTGGGCTTCCTGGAGGAATGGATGTCTAAGCTGAGCTGTGGAGGCTGAGGGGTGACTGAGAAGAGCCTTCCTGCCAGAGGCCATTGAGGCTGAAAAGGCCTGAGGATGTTGGAGGGCTCTGAAGCGGAGAAAGCCCCAACGCTGACTCGCTGCTGAGGCTGGGTTGGCCAATCTCGATGTTGACCTGGGATGGCCAAAGTCCTTTGCAGAATGGATGTGTTATTAATCAGCTCCCAGAGGTCTGGCCCTGGAAATTCTCATGCCAGTGACGGACGGCCTTCTTTGCTACTGATGTTCATGCCAGCAGCCCAGCCTCTTTGGTTAACGTAGAAAAGAATGGCTTTGATTTCGCTGTTATTTGGTTTATTGTCCTGTCTTTGGCCAGCTCTTTGGAGCTGTGGTTCGAGAGCAGTTTGGAGTGGAGAGAAGGACGGCCTGTGAGAAACATCTTAACATGAGCATAAGGCCCATGTGTTTCCTTCCCCTCTTCCTTCCTCGGGCATTTTTAAGCACGATACGTGCCAGGTGCAGTAATAGGCATGTGGGGCTGTCATGAGTGAGGCGGACGCGGTCCCTGCCCTGATGTATAATAATAGGGAGGCAAACCTAGTCTTTTGAAGGGTTTCCATTTGATAGTTCAGTTCTCCCACAGCCTGTGAGCTAGATATCATCATTCCTGTTCTAGAGATGAGAGAACCAAGACTCGGAAAAGTTAGTGAACTTCCCCGAGGTCACGCAGCTGGTAAATGGCAGAACCTAGATTTGAACCCAGATTCTGCTCAACTTCACAGCCTGTGCTATGTCTGCTGCTCCGGGAGCTCACATCTGTTGGGAGAGACCGGGTCGGAAGCTCGAATATGAGCCCCACTGTGATAGGGGCTCCCACAGAGGTGTAGACGACACACCGAGGAGGGGGTACGGGGAATTCAAATTAGGCCTGGGAGTTCTTGCCCAGGCCAAGATGCTGTGGCTGGAGGAGAGAAGAGATCATTTGAGCAGAGGCCCAGCAGGTAGGAAAGGACAGGAAGCATTTGAGAAATAGCTCCTAGGTGAGTGTCTGCCTGGAGCACGGTGTTGGGCCACGGGTAGGGGGCGTGGAGATGAGCCTGGAGAAGAAGGTCGGGGCCCTGATTTTGGAACTGGCCTCTGGTCACACTAGGAGGGATGGATCAGAGTGGAGTAAGCCTGGATGAGGAACATGAGTGCCTCTACTGAGCCCCATAGGATAAAAGCGGCACTCATGTCTTCACGTTTGTTGGCTTCAGCCTCTGCCGATGTTCCCAGGGCTAAGGCTCCAGAATAGGACAGCAACTACACTTCCTGAGTTGCTAGCCTCAGCAGAAAGTGATTAGCAATGTCTGCTCAAAGTTTGATTAGCAATGTCTGTTCTGGGTCCCCGAGGACATGTGGTGCAGGAATGCCGTGGGTTTGCCTCTGTCTGGGTTTCACCAAACGTAAAAACTATACAACTGAGTGGAAGTATCTTGATTCTGACTCAGTGTTTCCTCTCTAGCAGTTGTCCCTGTTTGCCACCGAGCCCCTTGAAGATAGTAAGATTTAAGAGAGTTTGGGGCCACATGAGAGGGCTAGCACCCCTGGGATTAGGAGATTGTGAGCCTGGGACCAAACGAATTTCTGGGGGAAATTTCAGAAAGGCTGATGTAGAAGCAATGGTTTTGTTGTTATTATGGGTTTCATTTCACGCCTCATATCCCCTCTAGTCACAGGGGTTCTTTACCTGGGATCTGTGGATAGAATTCGGGGGGGGGGGGGGCTATGAATTTGGATCTAGAAAAAATTGTACCTTTATTTTCATTAACCCTAATTGAAATTTAGCATGTTCTTCAATTTGGATGTGGGCAACAAGTCATGGTCATCTTAGCAAATAATTTGTGTGACTCGATCACCAGTAGAAATGACAGCTGTCTTCCTATCACGTTACAGTTGTGGAGTTATCTGAAAAAGCAGTTCATACTTGTCACACCTGCATGGTTGTGACAGTTATGTGACCCACTGCTAGATATTATTTAATGCTTTACTCAAGAAGCTTTTAGTACTCTCACAATTCTAAGTAATATTTCGATAAATGGATTTAAATGTAATTAACTTCCTTGGTAATCCTAAGTGTTTTGTTTTATGCATTGAAGAGCATTATTTTTAGGAAAAGGATCCTGGGCCTCCCCAGTCTGCTGAAGGGGTCCATGGTCCAGAAATGGTTAAGAGCACCTGTTCTAATTGGAAACTGGGAACCTTTCTAGATATTTGAAATTTTAAATTATTAATTGCTGTTAATTTTTGGTATTGTGACAGTGCTAACAAAAAGAGTCTACACTCTTTAGAGAAATATACTGAGGCATTTACAGATGAAAGAAAAAGGAATGAATTAATAACAACAATAAAACCCCCAGGGTTGGGGGGTGGCAGCAGGACTAGGAAGTGGCTCCAAGTGGCCAGCTCCTGTATAAGGCTGTGAAGGTGGTGCTTGCCTCTTAAGGAAACTTGAAAGTCCCCAATATGAGGCCACTAGAGTCCTGTCAGCATCTCAGCAACGCTCACGGGGTCTCTGGGTCACTTGATCTCAGCCGAGCCAGGGGGCTCCCTAGTCCTCTTCGGGTTGCGTGCTCGTGCTCGTTTCCACACATTCGAGTCCACCTCCCCTTCTTTTTCTCAGCCCTTTGCTGTGCCCTCCCCACCGTCTTCCCTGCTCTGCATTCCTCAGTGCAGTGCAGGGCACCTGGTCGGAGCCCAGGGTTTGTCAGAGCGCCAGGGTGACCTGAGCCAGGCTGTCCTTGTTTAAACTTATTTTATTTGAAGTTTCAGGTTTTTGAGAGTCTGCTGAAAGCTGGGGACACTCTGCCCCCCGAAAACTCACAGACTCACATGTCTGAAGTTTGCATACACTTCAGGGTGTGGGTCCCTGGATGCCTGTTGGCAGGCTCGAGTCAGGGACCCTTGCCAATAATGCCACCGCCCAGCAGGCACGACTGGCACTCAGAGCGCTTGCTGTGTGCCAGGCGCGCACTGAGTCCTACATTTCTTCCCAACCTCCCTGAGATGGAGGCTCTGTTATTATTCCCATTTTGTGGAGGAGGAAACTGAGGCTTTTGTGGGGGTAGGGGGTTGAGTAGCTTGTCCAGGGTCACAGGGCTAGGATGTGCCTGAGCTCCCAGACCCCAGCCCAGCCAGTCTGATTCTAGGCTGGAAGAATCCAGGTGGAGGGTTACTCATCCTCTCCAAACCCCCACATCTTCCATATCATCAATTACTGACTCGCCCAGCCTCCCCTGACCCCCAAACCCTAGGTGGGAGGCCCTTCTTATGTTTAACCCAGTTCGGTGTTCTGACCAGTCTTGCCTGTTACTCTCTGAGGATCGTGGTCCCAAGGGGAGGTAGTGTCAGCCAGCCTTGGGTTGGCTCTCCCAGACCCTTCTCCTCTCCTCCTCCCTCCCCCAGGTCCTGCTTTACTGCTGTTTGAATGGTAGCAAATGGGAATCGGGCAGCTCCTGTCCTTATCGCGCTGCTCTCGTGTTTGCCAGAGCTCCCCTGTAGCGTGCTCGGTTCCGCCATGTGCATGTGCCACGAATGAACTGGCCTTTTCTTTCCTGGGCTCCCTGCAGGCGAAGCTGGTCCGGTACATTTGCAAGCAGCGGCAGTGCAAGCTGAGCGTGGCTCCTGGTGAGAGGACCTCGGAGCTCAACAGCTACCCTCGCTTCAGTGACTGGCTTTATACCTTCAACGTGAGGCCGGAGGTGGTGCAGGTAAGTGGGCTGTGGGGAGCTCAAGTTGGGCGTGGGTGTGTGGGGGGGTCAAGCAAAGGGACCACACACAAACCTGAGGGCTGGTTCCACTGTGGCTAGGACTGAGGGACGATGCTGTCTACTCTCAGGAAGGGGACAGCAGCAGCAGGAGGGACCCAGGGTAAATGTGGCTTCAGCATGTGCCTGGGTGCCATTGCTTTATGAGCCAGACAGCCTGACCACCCCATTCATTCATTGGTTCACCATAATGACAGCAGCCAAGATTTCTGGAAGCATTGGCGTGCAGCAGACACTATTTAAAACACTTTGTTTAGATAATCTCACTTAATTCTCAAAAAACCCTGTGGAATTACTACCATGATTGCTGCTTTATACTTGAGGAAATTAAAGCTCAGAATGGTTCAGTAACTTGTTTAGAATCGTACAGCTAGTAAGTGGTAGCTTTGGGATTTGGAAGCAAAGAGACCGAGTTGAGTTTTCCCTTGTAACTGCTACAGTATACTGTTTTCCCTCCTTTGTTTCCTATTCCCATCCATCCAACCTACCCACCAACTAACCAACCAACTAGCCAAGCAGTGTGCATGGAGAGTGTACCCTCTGCCAGGTGTCAGGGGTACAGGACAGTGCTTGTGAGGCATAAATAAGTCAGTGCCTGGCAGGTGCAGCTCAGCCAGTCAGCTCTTTTAAGTGTCTTGCTTCTCTTCCACAATTAAAAAGGGTGACTCTTGCTATTGTTTTAAAAGCAATATGAATTCATTATATATAGAACTTTGGAGAACAGAAAGAGGAGCGAAAATTCACATATGTATTCCCACTCAGAGAAAAATCTCAGATCATTAAGATTTTGATATTTCCTTGTGGTCTTTTTTTCCCTAATACTTAAATGTTTTAAAATTTTCTAATAGGTTAGACTGTGCTGTCTAGTAAGGTGGTCCCTGGCCAACGTGGCTATTTTGTATTTGGAGCATGGAAGTCCACATTGAGATGTGCTCCAATTTCGAAGACATAAATTCAAAGAAGAGCTGAATTCAGAGGACTTGGTACAGAAAAAACAAAGTGAAATATTAGTAACTTTTTATATTTGGTATATATTGAAATGACACTATTTTGGATATATTAGGCTAAATGTTATTTGAATTAATTTTGCATATATTTAAAATGTGGCTATTCAAAAAGTAAAACTTAAGTATGTGGCTTGCATTAGGTTTTTCTTAGGCAACACTGGTTTAAACCGTCCTGAATAAACAGTTTTTTAGTTGGACTCTTATCGTTTGATCTGCTGCCTAACACTTTTTCCCTGTATTTTCATTCTTAGTAACCCCCCGTTTTGTTTTTAAGCGGCTGCATGACGTTTGAGTAGATGTGATGTAGCTAACCAGGCAGAGGTTAGGTCGTTGGCTATTAAACATAACATAGTGGTTAATATTTTTTATGAAGCTATTGGTATATTTAGGAATGTTGCCTAGGAGAGATTCCTGGAAGGGAAGTGACATGAACATAAAAGGCTCCTGTCATGGGGGAGGGGGTGAGAGGAGGTAGGGGTGAGTGGGGGCTCCCCAGCGAGCCTCTCAGCCCTTTACGTGCTCCGGGCCCTGGCCCCAGTGGCCCTCATATTTGTGGTGTACACCAGCTTTTAAGAAGCTGGCAGAAAGGAGGTGGCCGATGTGAAGGTTGAAACCGCTTTGTGAGATGGAAGTTCTTTGAGCGTTATTAGCAGTTATGTGCACATACGCATGTCTTATGTATAATACGCTGCATCTCTCCATCCATCTCCCCACCCACCCACCCACCTACCTGCCTGACAGTCTTCTGCCATTCAGGAAGGAGATCGGAACACATACCACTGAATCCCTGGTATCAGATTTCAAATCATGGCCGTGGAGACTGTGGAGAATTGGTTGGTCCCTTGAGCCCCCCAGGCCAACCCCCGTCTTTTCCCCTCCTGGCCCTGAGATCTCAGAGATGCAAAGCAGCTTCTCTTACAGTTGAGGACACTGAGGCCCCACAAGGGCAGTGACTTGCCCAACGTTGTGCCTCCTTGACAGATGAGGACCACCAGGTTCTGAGAGGCCAAGGGGTCTCTGAGGGTCCCAGAGCTAGTAATGGGGACAGACTTGAGGTTCAGACCCATGCCTGCCAAACTCCAAACTGTGCCTTTGGACTCCCTTTCTTGGGCCTAAAACATCTTTGGCAGATGGCTTAGCTCCTTGAGAGATTTCCCTGGGATTTCCAGAGGTCTGAAGAGTGCAGGAGACTCAGCTCCATCCATCTCTCTTTGAGAGAGGAGCCGGGTGTGCCCAGGGCACAAGCTGGTACCATGGGGGCTGGCTGCAGGTGCTGCTTGGCCCCTGGAGAGCCCTGTGGTGGCAGCCGGGACAGAGGTCTTCCAGCTGGGCCCAGAAGCACAGCGGATAGAGTCAGGTGACATTTGTATCCTGAAGTTGTGAGTGATGTGTCAGACCTGGGTGCTAAATGAGGGGCAGGCTCACCTGTAGGCAGGGGTCGGGCAGGCAGGAGAGCCCGAATGCCAGATGTGGTTTGGGAACCAGGATGCTATGTGGCCTGGAGGACTGGGGCAGAGTCTGAGCAGAGAGCCATGTGGGAATGGAGGGTCAGGGTGAGACAGCAGGAGCTTCTCCAGCTGCCCAGTGGCCTCGCCAGTGACCTGGAGATCGTGAGGCGGCTCAGAAGCGAACACGTTTCAAGCAGAGCTCTTGTTTTTCCCCTTCCATATACACGGACACGTTTTCTTCCCCGCCCATCTTCCTATCTCTGGACAGGGTAGCATTCTCCACCCAGTTGCTCAAGCCACAACCCCAGAGGCCATCCCTGATTCCTCCCTTGTCCTGACTCATGTGCAGTCCCTTATCCAGCCCTGTGGGCTCTGCCCCAGGACCTACTGCAGACCTGGCCACCTCTCTCCATGCCCACCACCAGCACTGCAGGGCAGCCCACCTTCCTCTCTTGCCCAAAACCCTGCAGCAGCCCCTTAACTGTCCCCCTACTTTATCGTTTACCCACTTCATTCTGTTTTGCACACAGCAGTCAGAGAAACCACTAAGAAACATAAATTGGATCACATCCAGTGCTTCCCATTTCTTTCCAAACAAATGCCAGGTGCCTCACAGGCTTTGGCCTCCCCTGCCTCTCTCTGACCTCATCTCGCTCACTCTCCCCTTTGCTCTCTCTGATCCCACCTTAGCACTTGCTCTTCCCCTTCCTGTAGTGCGTTTCCTTGGCTCATCCCGTGAACATCATTCTAGTGTCACGTCCATTGCCACCTCCTCCGAGCAGTCTTCCCTGATGATCTGATCTGAAGCTCACGCCCACCCTTTGTTCTCTAACAGTGCACCTTGGCTGATTTTTCTCAATGACCCTGGTCGCTTTCTGGAGTTAGTCTAACTTACTTGTTGTGTGTGGTCTGTCTACTCTCCCACTGGAATACAGGCTCCATGAGATAGGGACCTACCTGCTCTGGGTCGTTTGCCACAAAACCCCTGCTGAGTACTGGGCCTGATATGACCATCACTTGTTTGAGGAGGGGAAGAGTGAATCTTGTCACGACATGGTAGATGTCCCTAGGAGTCAAGGGTTGGTCCCGAGTGGGTGGTGACACAAGTTACTCCAAGGCCTGGCTTTTCAAGTCCTACAAGAGAGGCCACTGTTGGGACCGTAGCCCCAAATATCCTCCTTCCCAGGTGGCTATGCCCAGCTGCCCATGAGTCACCCTCTGGAAAGAGCTTGGGGAGAGTTGTGGTGCCCCCAGGGGAGAGGGCTTCTTCAGGAAGGCTGGGACGGGCCAGTGCCATGAGGAGTCCTTGGGCCTCTTTGGCAGCCCCCCTTCTGACCAGATTGACACCTCTTCATTCATTGTGTCATGCTTCCAGTGGCCTGACCAGCCCTCTCGGGGAGGCCTCTGTAGTCTGGTTACTGGGCTGCACCTTGACCGCTGTGGGCTCCTGGGGCCCCTCAGAGCGTCCTGCTCATTTTGCCTCAAAACTGACATACAGAGAGCACATCCAGTGTGTAGTGCCACATTCTCTACATGCGTTGTTCCATCCAGTTGTCCCAACAGCCTATGGAGCAGGCGTCATTTCACAGTTGAGGATGCTGGGGCCCAGGATCCCGGAGCCGTGAGGAGCAGAGCTAGGCGTCCCTTCAGACCTGACTCTCAGTCCTCGCTCTCAGCCGCTTCTCTCTCCTTCCTCTGGGGAACACCTGAGTTCTCGGCCTTGCTCTGGGACCCAGGCCAAAGCTTTTCACCTCTCTAAGCCTCAGTTTCCCGCTCTGTAAAATGGGGAATAACCCACGTGCCGCTTGCTCACAGAGGCAGTTGTGAGGGTTAAGCACCTGGAGGCACTGTGGTGTTCCCTGGAGTGGAGGAGGGAAAATTCAGGCAACTTCCTCACCTCTCATCCTCAGCTGCTGTTATTCTTGAGTGAGAGGGAGCCAAACCCAACAGATACCACTGGAGGCTTGCACACCGGGAGTGAAAGGAAGGGGTGTGAACAGGGGCTGGCCGGAGGTGGTTTTCTGAATCCAAAGGCAGTGGGAGTCAGCCAGGGCTTGAGACAGACAGAAGGTTGCACATTGGACCAACTGGAGCTGGGCCAGTGTCCGCCTCCCATCCCCCTGTTGGTCCCAAGGGCCACACACGTCCTCACCATCCTCACCAGCAGAGCAGATGAAATGAGGCTGGAGGGGGGTTGGGCGCTGGAGGAGGATGAGCCCTGCTGCCTCGGGGTGCCTGGGGAGCAGGCTGACAGCTTTCTGCCCGGGTTTTAAGAACCACAAGGAACCATTGGCTAGGTGTCACTCCATCTTTCCCAAACAAACTCTCCAGACCCTTTTTCTCTAGATTGCTTGGCTCCCCCTAAATCTCGCGTTGGTTCTTAGGCCCCAGCCAGAGTATTCTGAAGCCTGGAAAGAAGGGCTGCTTCTCCCAGTAATCCCAGCCCCGGCTGACCGGGGAGTGGGATGGGGGCTGCCTTTTTTGTTGGAATAGTGTTAAATTTACAGAACGGTGGCAGAGACAGTGCAGAGTTCCCGTCTGTGCCCCTCACCCAGTCCCGCCATCGTTAACGTCGTATGTTACCACGGTACATTTGTCACAACTGAGAAAACAACACTGGTACATTCCTGTTAGCCAAACTGCAGGTTCTACTTAGATTTCACCAGTTTTTCTATTAATGTTCTCTTGCAGTTCTAGGATCCAATCCAGGGTCCCACATTGTTTTTATTTACATACAAATGTGTTTTCCCTTTTTATGGGCTCATAGAATATATATCACTCTGCAGGTTTTTAGTCTTAATCTCGTCTCTGTGTTAGTCCATACGAATCCACCTCATTCTTCTTTAACAGTAGACTAGGAAAAGGTAAGATATCTTCAGGCATCTCAGGAATGGCTCTGTTTGAGGGGTGCCCACCTGCGCACAGAGAGGTACATACAGAATGTGTTGGCCTGGGCGCCCCAGCATGGCGCCTGGCCTGTGCAAAGTCCTTGGCAAATATTTGCCCGGGGATGGAGTGACTGAGGAATGAACGAAAGTCACCGTGGGATGCACACTGGGGATGCCAGACTTTAAAACAGGGTCTCTAGCTATCTGTCCTTTTCTTGTTTGGTTTTTTTGGGAAGGAATGTATGAAGTCCAGCAGTTTCCTTTTGCTGAGCTGTCAGTGCTGAAGGGCCCCAGGACTGCTGCAGTCAATACCCCGGAGATAATTTGCCCCAGGGCTGCTCCTCAAGGCCTCTGGGCATGGTCTTTGTCTGGTGAGATTTGTCCCTTTGGCCTCTGAATTCTCTCTCGTCCTGACCCTTTGTGGCTCCGTGACTGGGGCCCTGGTTTTTCCCTCAGGAAGCACACGCGTCGTACACGTGTGGAGCCGTATATATGTGTACGGTCTCCTCCTTCCTTTACGGTATTGCCTGCCTGGGGTCTGTCCCTTTAGGATTAATTATCCCTCTAAATATTACTTCAGCTTTTGTCTTCAAACCCTGGCCACTAGTTTGTGGTTATAAAATTTACAGGAAATGATGCCTTTCTGGTGGATGAAGGAAGGGGATGGACGTGGAAGTGGCCCCAGGGCAGTGGTTACCCTTGCTCATTTCTGGTCTGGATGAAGGGACTCTGCACGCTTCCTCCTCTCACACCCAAGTCAGATCTCCAGAGCCTCTGTGGGTGCTTCTGACACGTGGGACCTTGGACTCCTCCTCCGTGGATGTGGGAGGCAGCTTGGGAGATGCCTTCATGCTTACCCAGCCATCAGACCTTCGTCTCAAGTGACGCCATCTAATAGAACTTTCTGTGGTGATAGAAATGTTCTGTCCTGTCCAACGTGGTAGCCACCGGCCACATGCGGCCGTGGAGACTTGAAATATGCGGAGTGCGACTGGGAAACTGAAATATTATTTTGTGGTAGTCAATTTTAATTTAAACAGACACATGACTGTTGCTGTATCGGGCAGTGCCAGCCTGGAGCCTGCCCTGGTGGTGCCCCATGCTGAAAGCTGGGATGCCCAAGACACGCTCCCGGCCCCAGGAGCTCACAGGCTGTGGTGAAACGCATGTGTTGAGAGCTGGCACCAAGAACCCTGGTGGAGGCTGGCCTGGGGTCTGGGGGAGCAGACTGGCAAACTCACCCTGGGAGGCCAGGGAGGCACCCACACCAGGGAGGGCTTCTCTGAGAGGCGGGAGCTGGCCTGGTGGGAAGGGGCAGAGCATGCCAGACAGAGGGAACAGTATCTGCAAAAACCCCTGCAGTCTGAGAGCTGGTGCCATCCTCACAGGAAGTGTTTGAAAAGGGCCTGGTCTGGGAGGAGACTGGTGAGGAAGCAGGGTCGGTGCATGGAAATCTCCATGTGTGGCGTGTAGGGGTTGGGGTTTTATCCGGGAGATCATTGGAGTGTGGGTATGAGAGAGAGAGACACACAGAGGGACAACACTAGAATTGTTTGAAGGAAAATAAAACTGCTGATGAGAAGGCGACATTCCTCCTGGGGTGGCTGAAGGTGAGACAAGGCTGCTGGCTGCTGCGGGAATGAGGGGGTCTGCGTGGAGGTGGGGCCTGCAGGGATGGGAGGCTTAGGGACTCGGGCCTGAGCAGGAGAGTGAGTGTAGAGGTAGGAGGGCCCCTCCCCCTCCCCGGACGTCTAGAGTCACACACTGTGACTGTTTCTCGGCCCCCTTCCCACCCTTCCACAGGTTAGGAACTCAAAATCACAGCTTGATGTTGTGGCTGCAGCTGGGGAAATGATTTCAGAGCCTGCTGGCGTGGGGCCACTTTTTTTTTTCTTCAGCAATTTCCCTGTTGGAAGTTGTTCAAGGAAGTGGCAGGCGCTGGCTGGGATCGGTTCTAGCCGGGTGAGGTGGGTGCTGCAGAAGCTGGGACTCCAGGGTCAAAGCCACAGGGTCCCCTGAGAAAAGCGCTCACTGTTGGCGTTGTTAGAACTGAAGATGCAGGCAGGTCCGGTAAGGGTTTTGTTGTCATTGTCGTAGCCCTGCTGGGCGATTTCTCTTTCCCGTTCCTCCGTCCTTGCATTCCCGCGTTGGAAATCAGCCCTTCTCTTGGGCATGGGGGGGAGAATGCTACCAGCCCTCTTGCCACCATCTTGGTTTCCCATCTCCTGGGAGTGGCCGCAGCTCCGTGTGGGCCCCGGAATGTGGGCTGTGTCAAGCGGGAGGCTGTGTGAGATGAATGCACAAAAGGGAACTGCTGTTTGGCTCCTGGGGACAGCTTTTAATCAGCTCGAATCCGTCTGCCCTCGGTCCTGGCCTCCTCCCCGTCTCTCTTCCCCTTGTCCCCACTCTCTCCCTTTGGAGCCAGAGTCCCTGCCGTTCTGACGGCCTTGCTCGTTGGCCTGCGGGATTCTCCTCGGCCTCCAGCACACCCCCTCACCAGGCGGGCCGTGTGGCGGATCCGCTGACCAGCGGCCCAGGGCTGCCTTGGTCCGGAGGCATTGAGATCTCGGGTGCTGGATCTCAGTACCAGCCCAGTGCAGCTGGGCCACAAGCTCTCCCCACTTAGGATGGGGAGATGGAGGCCTGGGCAGTGGACTGGCGTGCCTGTGTGGCTCAACCAGTCAGGAGAAGAGCTGAAGTTGGGATATAGATGGAAGGGGGAACTGCAAGGCAACATTTGATATAGATCATCCTGTTTAATTCTTGCACCTGGGGTAGGGGGAGGGGAGGCTCTATGATCCCCGTTTCGTAGCTGAGCAAACTGAGGCTCAGAGAGGTTGAGTGCCATGTCAGTGTCACACAGGGAGCTGATAGCCGAGCCAGGATCCAAAGTCAGGTCCGCGTAACTAAAGCCAGGCTTCCTTTCCGGACCTGGTTTTGTCATCTGGCATCTTACCCAGAATAGCCCAGCTTGGGGCTTCAGTATGTGGTTGTGCAATTGAATTAATTGTATGTGTAATTGAATTAATCTTTCTCTCAATCTCTCTCTCTCTTCTTTCTCTTCCTCCCTTCCTTTGTCCTTCCTCCTTTCCTCACTCCTGTCCTTCCTTCTTTCCTTTGCATCCATTCCTTCTATATCCATTGATCACCTACACAGATTAATTATCACAGGGGATTAACTGATGAACAAAATACAGTCTGCCCTGGGGGGCTTATAGGGTAGTGGGATTTACAGAATGCAAAGCAGACTGACGGACCCCAAGGGAGGAAAGGATGAGATGTGGCAAGACCCTGAGCTGAGGGCCTGCAGTGTTTTATCCTATTCGTCCAGTCAGGCGCTCACTCAGTAAGTGTGTCTTTACCTCCTGTTGTGTGCCAGGTCCTCCTCTAGGCCCTGAACATGAGTCCCTGTCCTTATGGAACTCAGATAATCACTGTCTCCAATTGATGAAGTGATTTATTTTTCTGATCTTGGGCCAAAGTGCCCTCTTTTAAGCTTCCAGTATTGGAATGCTCCTGGTTTCTAGAAATCTGAGAAATCAGGAGCATGGCTGCTCAGCTTAGCCCTGCACTGGTGGGCATTTTTGAGCGGTGAGCCCACCTCCTCAGCTGGGTCTCTGGTCTGCCGAGTCCGGTGAGAACTGACTAGACCGGCTGCGTCACGCGGGCAGGAACCTGGCTGTTTAATTCACAGCTCTATCCCCGGTGCCTGGCATAGAGTGGGTGCTCTTGTGGAGTGACTGAACTCAAGTAAGATGATCCAAAGAGCTTTGGTCTCTTGGGCCAAGGTATCTCAGGAGCTCTCCCATCTGGGCACGGAGGTTGTATTGCAGGGATCTCTGGGGAAGGTCTCTGGGGGCTGCTGAGGGCCTGCTGAGGCCTGGGGCTGCTCAGCTGCCTCTGGTTTCTGTTGGCAACCAACTGGGTTTGAGCAAGGTTGTGTGGTGTGTGCCTGAGCTTCTTCTGGGGCCTCCGAGCTCCTGGGCTGTCAGTTTGTGTTCGGTCTTCTTCTCTGGGGACTGCCTCAAAGGCATGATTGCTCTAGAACAGATCTGACCAGCCAGATATCATTGGGAAATTCTTGTGTCAACACCATACTGTTTTCATTATTATAAAGCCAGAGCCCCTCATCTCATCACCCTTCTTTTTAAAAAAAATCAGCATATAAATTTCAGTGGCCTCTGCTCCCATCTATATGCTTTTGGGACAGGCAGCAAGATTGGAAGTAGATAGCCCAGAACCTGGTGTTGAGAGGCAGACAAAATCTTGACTTTGCCACTTGCCAGTGGTGTGACCTTGCTCAAGTCCCTTACCTCTCTGAGCCTGAATACTCATCTGTTAGTTCTCTAGCTAGAAACCAAGGAGTCATTTCTGATTCCTTCGGCTTCCTCAACCTCCACATTCAATTGAATAGAAAAATCCCACTAGCTCTATTTCCAGATTTATATCCCAAATCCCCCTATGTCTCTTTTTCACCACTGCTGCCTCCCTCATCATAGCTACTGCACGGACTCGTGCAGTATCACATACATCACTCTCTGTGTCTGCTCTTGCCCTCTCTTTCATCTCATTCTTCATGAACTAAGGGTGTTTTCTTAAAATGTAAATCCGATCATCTCACTTTTCTGAGTACAGACCTTCCTTGGTGTCTTGTTGCACTCAGCATAAAATACCTTCAAGATCTTAAAGTATTCAGCATTTGCCTCTTTCCACATTGTCTCCTGCCCCTCCTCACTCTTCCTCTTGTGTTAGAACACGTCAGATTGTTTCCTGTCATAGCCCAGGGCCTTTGTATGTTCTGTTTCCTCTGCCTGGAAATTTCTGTACCCCACGGCTAGCGCCTTCTCATCCTCTGACAGGAGCTTAGGAGTCAGCTCTTCAGAGAGGCCACCCTGTCTAAAATTAGATGCCCCCATACCCACCACTTTATCTCAGCATACTCTTTCCTTTTTTCACACTTATTCACATATTTCAATTACATATTTTAGTTACTTTTGAATTTGTTTTTTATTCTATATTTCTTATTAGACATAAGCTCCCTAAGGAAAGAGATTATATTTTTTGTTGGCTGTTGTATTCCCCAGTACTCAGTAAGGTGCCTGGCACACAGCTGGTATTCAGTAGCTGTCTGTTGATTGGATGGATGGATGGATGGATGGATGGATGGATAAACAGATAAACAGATGGAGGGATGACATGGTACCAGCACACGTAATAAGCACTTACTAAGTAAAAGCTACTATGTTCTCCTACTACTACTTAGGACTTTTCTGTAGCAAGTTCCATTACCAATTGGCTCAAACAAAACAGAGGCTTTTATCAGCTTAGGTAATAAAGTCCAGGGAGGTCTGGATGCAGGGCCTCCGAAGATGCTGTTAGGGCGCACTTCCCAGACAGGTCTGCTCCATGTGGCAAGCATGAAGGGCTCCAGCAGCTAAGCCTCACTTCTTCCAGCAGAGTAGCATTGCTTGCCCATGGAGAGCTGCTCCCCTAGAACTGTAGTTGAAAGAGGCCAGGGAAGGCTCTGATTGGCTTGGCTTTGGTCATGTGCTCATGTCAGAACCAATCACAGGGCTAAGAAGATGGAGAACTCCAATTGGTCCAAACTGGGTCATGGACTCAGCCGTTTGGCAGCCACTGTGGGGGACCTGAAGGGTCGTTTGGGAAATGGGTTCCTGGAGGAGAGACAGTCCTGATGACAGAGGAGGACTGTGCAAACCCTCTCACTCCCTCAGATGTCAGGGACAGTTGCTCTGCAGCTACTCTGGCACCCCACCGCCACCCTCTTCATGGGCTCTCGCTGGGGATGGGTCACCTGGCTCCCCCGAGGCGTCTCAGGGGTGACCATTGTGCCCCATTTCCCATCAGTGAGCAGAACTCTTGTGTCTGGAAGGCAAACTCCCTCAGGCTCAGATGGTATGTCAAAGGTCGAGACCCTGGGGGGTCTGCAGAGATGATGTTTCTAGAATATAATAGGTGAGCCTATCCCCCAGTTTTTGTTTTTAATAACATTTCTTGTTGTCTTCACTACAAAAGAAATAAATATTTACCTTAGAAAACATAGAAAAGAAAAGAAAAGAAGTCATCTGTAATCCTATACAGAGATAATCATTGATTCTTGGCTTTTTAGTTTTTTTTTCTTCATATCCAGTAATTTACATGTATGTTCATTTTCAAAATGTGAAAAGTATAGAAATTAAATAATAATACTACCGTGTACTGATAGTTTACCCCATAGTCTTATTACTCAGGAAATGCTGTAAGCATTTTGGTGCATTTCCTTCCAGTCAGCGTTCTTTTTTGATTTCTTTCTTTCTTCTTCTTTTTTATGCAGTTTATTCATGAATCATGCTATAATTCTTTAGTAAGTGTTCCCAGTGTGCCTGGGACTGAGCTGTGAGCTTTACAAGGAGTGTCTCATTCAGTCTTCCCAATAACCTTGTGAGGAGCTATCTTAGTCCATTCAGACTGCTATAACAAAATGCCTTAGACTGCGTGGCTTATAAATAACAGAAATTTAGGGGCCAGCCCTGTGATGTAGCAGTTAAGTTCACACACTCCACATTGGTGCCCCAGGGTTCACGGGTTTGGATCCCAGGTGTGGACCTAGCCCCATCCATGCTGTGGCAGGCATCCCACACATAAAAAAGTGGAGGAAAATGGGCACAGATGTTAGCTCAGGACTGGTCTTCCTCAGCAAAAAAAAAAGAGGAGGATTGGCAGTGGATGTTAGCTCAGGGCTAATCTTCCCCCAAAAAAGAAGAAATATATTTCTCACAGTTCTGGAGGCTGAGAAGTCCAAGATCAAGGTGCAAGCAGATTCTGTGTCTGGTGAGGACCCACTTCCAGGTCCATGGATAGCTATGTGTTTGCTCTGTCCTGACCAGGTGGAAGGGGCCAGGCAGCCCTCTGGGGTCTTTTTTTATTTTTTTGAGGAAGGTTAGCCCTGAGCTAACTACTGCCAATCCTCCTCTTTTTGTTGAGGAAGACTGGCCCTGAGCTAACATCCGTGCCCATCTTCCTCTACTTTATACATGGGACGCCTACCATAGCATGGCTTTTGCCAAGCGGTGCCATGTCGGCACCCAGGACCCGAACTGGCCAACCCTGGGCTGCTGAGAAGCGGAATGTGTGGACTTAACTGCTGCACCACTGGGCCGGCCCCTGGGGTCTTTTTTACAAGGGCACTAATCCCATCATGTGGGTTCACCCTCATGACCTAATCACCTCCCAAAGGCCCCACCTCCTGATACCATCACATTGGGGGTTCAACATATGAATTTTGGAGAGACACAAATGCTTAGTTTATAGCAGGAGGCAATGCTTTTATCCCTAGTACACAATAAAGGTAGAGAAACTAAGTGACAGTGTCACTTACCCGAGGTCACCTAGATGGTAAGTGATGGAGCCAGGGTTCATATCCAGGAAGTCTGGCTTCAAAGCTGGGGTCACGAAACACACACACACACACACACACACACACTGAATTCTTATACATAGGACCATGTTGTACATTCCCTCCGTGATGCCTGAGCATCTTTCCTTTTTAAAATTTTATTTTAAAGTAACATTTTCTAAATCTAATTGCAAATGGTCATTGTAGGAAAATTCGAAATTATGGAGAAGCTCAAAAAAGAAAATAAAATGCCCCCACCACCCCTCTAGCCCCTGAGGGCCAGCCACTTAACTGTTTACAGTTTTTTTCATTTGCGTATGGTAAGGTTCACCGTTTTTAGTATACAGTTCTCTGAGTTTTGATAGCTGGTAGTTTGTACAGCTCTTCCTGTGAGTGTTTAAGTCACCCAGCCCCAAATCTGTGAGGGCTGCAGGGGCACTGGGGATGGTTGGAGTTCACGTGGGGGTGGGGGTTCCCCAGATGATTCACTGGAAGGCAGGAGATGAACGTGCTCCTTGTTGACTCAGCTCAAACTTTTTGGAGGTGGGCAGTGAGGCTGGGAAACCCTCTCCGTCCGTGGCCTGTTATCCTGCGTATCCTGGGCGCCTGGGTCCCCAGCCCCCCGCAGCGGGGCCGGCTGAAGCCTGCGTCTCACACCCAGCACCTGCTCCGGGAGGTATGTGCTGACTGCCCAGCTCCCAGGCACAAACTATTTTTGGCTGCAGTGACTGTTCACTATAGTCATGAAAACAGAAACTCCTCTCCCTGCCTCGTCCTTCCCTGGGACGCCGCACCAGGGGCCGGGGCTGCCAGGGACCCCGGGCTCCGGCCCCTCATCATGCATCGCCTGTGGAGATGGGTGAAGGCCAAGGTTGCAAAACGGGGTGCGGGGACCCCACCGCCCGTGGTGCTGAAAGAAGCGCGGGACCTCAACCAGCCCCTGCTGGAGGGCTGCGAGGTAGGCGCCAGGGTCTCAGATCAGGTGGCCTTTCCGTGAGCCCCCCAGAATAGGTACCCTTGGCTGGGCTCTGAGGCCCTGCTTTGGTCTGGAGAAATCTGCATGTTGGGGTCGCATGTGACTTTCATTTCATTATTTCATTACCTGTCTTTCTTGCCATGGTGAAGTGGCTGGGGAACTGTCAGAATATTCCAGAAATAGATCTTTCCTATCCTTCTAGGGAACTTTTTCTGGCCCGTTTGTGCTTTTGGTTTGAACAGGACACACACTTGTTTTGAGCCTGCTCCTTCTGCAGGGAGCTTAAGAACCTGGAGTTACATGGGCAGACCCAGCTGCCTCTCAGGGCTTCTGGTCACCTAGGCCAGGGAGGCCAGACTGTCTAGGGGCCGGGAGCGCTAGCTTGGGAGTTCCCCGGACCAGGGTCCACCGGAGGCTCCGTCACTCGCTTGCTTTCTTAAGTGAGTAACTTAATCTCTGAACCTCACTTTCCTTAGCTACCAGGCAGTTGGGCCCAGACCACTTCATGAGTGGCAGTAGGCCCAGGAGTTGTTATTTTTATGATTAGACTGGTTGTGAAAAGAGGAAGCATATGAAGGGGCTGAGTAAGAACCAGTGTGCCACAGCCCTGGGTGGATCTCAGGCCTCATCTCAGAACCTGGGCGTTTGGGTGTAGCTGGTGATGTGGGATTTGGTTCTTCTTTTCGAAAAGAAGAAAAGTGTGCACTGTCACCAATGTGGGCATGGCTAGGGGTGGGCATGAACATGGAGTTGAGGATTTCAGCCCACCTGCCATCTTTTGAGCCACCGAGACATCAGGGACCTCCAGGCTTCGGGTGAGGCCGTGAGCTCAGAACCCCATTGCTTCTGGGTGCCAGAGGGCTCTGGGCGCATGAGGCGAGCACACGGCTTGATAGGGCTCAGGCCTGTACCTTCTGTGATGATTCTCAGGGCAGACCTCGGGGGAGCCTGTCCTCAGCTCACCTCTTAGAGCAGCTCAGAAAACCTGGCGGGAATGGACCTTTACATCTGGGTGAGGAGTGCCCGCCATGGAAACAGTGCGCTCTCCCAGGGGGTGGTGTGTCCACGTGTTGGTCACTGGCAGGACCTGGTCCTGGTGGTGTTGTTCTGGGTAACCCAGGCAGGTCCCCTTCCCTCTCTGGGCCTCAGTTTTCCTCCTCTGTAAAATGAGTGTTGGACTAGATCATCTCTAAGGTCTCTTCAAACTCTGCCTTTGATCTTGGCCCCATGAATATCCATTGGCCCCTTTCGTGCCCTCAGACCCTAGTGACTCTGGCCATGGCCTCCTTGGCTTGAGTCGTGGGCTCACTTGGGCTCCATTGCTGCTGTTTGTGGGGCAAGAGTTGTTTACAGGGTTTCTGGAAAACTACAGAGAGTGGCTGCGTACCTCCAGGATCTCCCGAGAGATCTCGGTCTCCTGGCTGGACACCCGTGGGGCAGCTCGGAAACAATGGGGCGCCTATGCTCAGACAGAGCAGCCTGGTTCTCAGGTCTCCAGCTCTGAGCTCACTTGCTGCAGCCCGGTTCATCCCCTGCCTGGAGAGACAGACAACCCCAAAGGACAGACCGCATGCTGAGTTCTAGGACCTGCCCCTCTGCTGGAGGGGTCTGTGATTTGTCTCCTGGCCCTGCCGGGGGGCCCTCCAGACTCCAAACTTGGGGCCGGGCGTGTGCCAGGGCCCTGAGTGAGGTTGCTGTGCCCTGAGGCCCAGATGGCAGTCTGGCGCTCTGGGGTGCAGGGGACCTGCCTGGCTGAACTCAGCTGTCACCCTGCGGACGTGGAGGAGGCAGAAGTAGGAGATGGTGCAGACTTGTCTGGGAACCCTCTCTTTAGTGGTGTGTCTGAACAGGGGAGAATTGAAATGGGGAGAAGGTAGGGACCAGCAAGCAGTACAGACGGCTGTGGATGTGGCCCTGCCCGAGAGCCCCGGTTATTTCTGGGGGCCCCTTTACCCTCAGGAGAGCTGGGGTTCCCCAGGGGGAGAGACACTGCAAACCAGCCACTGTTCCTTGCACCCTCTGCGTAGGATAAGCAGGCATCCCAGTTTGCCAGGGCCAGTCCCAGTTTCGAGCTGTTGGCCTGGGGCAGTTACTCCCAGTCCCCCTCCGTCTCAGAGACGTCACATGCTCACCCTCCCTCTGCAGCCCTGCCTCCTCGCCCAGCTGCCAGCCTGGCTTGGTCCCCACTGCCACCCTGCCTGTCCTCCTCTCACCTGCTGCGTCAAAAAGGGACGCCAGGGAGCGCCTGCAGGTCTGGGAGGCTCTGGCCCCTCCACACTGGCCTTCTTGTGCAGGGAGGGGCTGGCCCACTTACTGGTTCCCCAGAAGCTAAATGTCCCCCGAAGGATAGCTCTTAGGCTGCTGGCAGACCCTCCCCCGACCCACCCTGCCCCCAGTCTTCCTTTTGAACGTTGTCTGTTTTAGAGTATTCCATTTCTGTCTGGGGTTTTACAGGGGAGCCTAGTGGACAGTAGTGGGTTTTTTCCCACAGTCAGCAGACATCCTGGGTGTAGCGAGCACTCCCCTGGAGAAGCCCACCCAGCTCCTGGGTCCTTTCTGGGAGTAGCACATGTTGGGGGGAAGCACGCAGCCCCCGAAGCTGGGGTGTGTGTGTGTGTGTTTCTCTGCTGCTGGACTTGCCTGGCTGTTGTTTCAGACACCATCCAGGAGAAGCATTGTGGAAATGTGTGTTGATGACACACAGGCAACAAAATGCAGGCTTCCTAGGTGGCAGACGGGGGCCTGCCTGGAAGCCTCTCCTCTGTGTCCCCCTTCTGCTGATTGTGTGCTGGGGGTGGGATGGGGAAAAGACAGGTCAGCACAGGTAGAGGCAGGAAGGAAGAAGTAGTGAGGCCCAGGGCCACCAGGAGATGGAGCCCAACATAGTTGATGTGTGTTTGTTGAGTGGCTGAATGATCCACTAGATCAGGCCAAACTATGGTTCATGGGCCAAATTCAGCCCACCACTGTTTTTTATATAGCCTTGCGAACTAAGAACGGATTTCGCATTTTTAACTGGTATGGAAAAGAAAGAAAATATTTCATGACTCGTGAAAATTATATGAAATTCGAGTTTGTGCCCATACTTGAAGTTTTTTTGGAACACAGCCCACACCTATTTGTTTACATATCATCTGTGGCTGTTTCAGTGCTACGATGGCAGAGGTGAGTGGTTGTGTCAGAGAACACATGGCCTGCAGAGCTGGAAATATTCACTCTTTGGCCTATCCAGAAGAAGTTTGCCAATTCCTGCACAGACACCTCAGGGTTATAGGATGAAGAGTGGGGCATGGGGGGCAGCCACAGGACAGGCTTCCAGAAGGGCCGGGCCAGCCCGCTGGGGTCATGGTGGTGGCTGTGGTGACAGCAGATGCTGCCAGAAGCTGGAGATCTCGTCCCAGTGGAGATGGAAAGCGCCCATTCCTCCAGAGGGCAGGAGGGGAACTGAGGGGGAGCCGGGCAGGCTGGCCGAGGGGACTGAAAGAGAATGTGGAGAGAAGACGCCCTGGGAGGCCTCCTGCTTTTGACCCCACAGCCGAGCTCACCCAGCTGGGCACTGGGGTAGGGCACTGGGTGGAGCCAGCAGAGCAGATGTGACCTGTCACGCCAGGTAGACTCTGTCCTGGGAAAAAGAGCTCACTTTAGAGAGCGAAGAAGTGGGCATCGGCTCAGGCAGGGCCGGCTGGCTGGCTGGGGATAGGTTGAGATGGCCATGCCTCAGCCTCACCAGTCGGGCTGTGTGGCCTTGAGCAAGTTACCTACCCTCTCTGAGCCTTGTCACCCATCTCAGGATGTTATGAGGATTGCATGTGCTGACCTCTTGTTCATCTAACAGAGAGCTAGCACTCAGGAGGTTGTGTGATAAATGCTCATCACTGCCTTTTCTTGACCCCCTCCTCGTCTCCTCCCCTTGGACCTGTATCCCTCCACCTCCAATGTCCCCGCCCCATCTTTCTGATGCTTTCAAGCCCAGACATACCAATGCATTGGCCAGAGACAGCCACTCCCTGAAGATTCCAGCCTGGCCCTCACTCTGTGAGGCCCACCCTGCTTTGTAGGAGGGAGGGAGGCGCCGGTGTACAGGAGGGGACATCTGGAAGCTGGGGCTAGGCTGGGGTTGAGTTGAAGGAGTGCAGGTCTCATGAGAGGACAGGCAGGAGGTCAAGCCCCAGGGCGTGGCTCTGCCCTCTGAACTGGGCATTCTCAGGCCCCTTCTGCCCTGGGCTACTCTGCCCCACAGCCTATCTGCCCTCATGGCGTGCCCTACCCCAGAAATTGATTCAATTGGTCCAAGGTGGGGCCCGGGCAGCAGGATCCTTTTTTAAAGCCCCCTGGGTAATTCCAGGGTGCCGCCAGGGTTAAGAGCCACTGATCTGGTCTAGCCAGACCCACGCATTTTATAAATGATGAAACCAAAGCCCATAGAGGGGTAGGGACTGGCCCAAGATCAAGGTGGTTCCAAGGACCAAATCTGACCCTTCCTTCGCTGGGCTGGCCGGCTGGGAGGTGGGGGAGAGAAGCCCTCCGAGAAGCAGCTGACTTCTCCCAGGAGGGGCTTGTTCTCGTTTCCCAGGGCTGGGAGAATGAAGAGGCTCAGCCTGGAGCTGGTCCACAGACAAAGCCAGCATCCCCAAGCTGTCCGCTGATCTCCACGGAAACCCAGGAGACCCAGACCCTCACTGCCTCAGCCCCTCCTGTGCTCTCAGAACATCCAACTGTTATTATCCAGGTGTCGGCCCCTGTAGGTGGGGAGAAGGCCGCAAGGGACATTGTCAGGTGCCCCCTTGCCCACTGGAGGCATGCGGGCTCCCAGCCCAGACTGACATGGACACCCCCTTGCTTGTCCCTCTCGCTCCCCAGTTCTGTCCGTCCTTCCCCCGACCCCCGCCTCAGCCCTGGCCTTTGAGGCGTGTCCAGGGTCCTACCTCACCACCCACAGGGTTCTGGGAATCTACCTCTGGCCTCTCTGGTGTGACCAGTTCCCGAGGGAGCCTCTGTGGTGAAGGTTCCTGGCCCTTTAATGAACCTCCAGCCAGGAAAGCTGGGGGATGCCTCTGCCCACACCCCAGAAACCAGGTTCTACAAATGGACCTTGAGTGCAAGCAGCACTGACTGCGGCCATGACTCACTTTACTGGCCCATCCCATGCTCGAGGACTAGAAAGCTAGGCAGAAACACAAAACACGGGTTTGCTTCTTGGTCTTCCTTCATCCCTGGCCTTTGTCTGAATTCTGCCTTGAGCTGCCACGGATTCTTGTATGTGACCCACACCCAGCGTTGAAGCCCCTGGCATTGCCACAGTCCACGTGACTGACCACGGCGAGTGTGGACGGCTCTCAGTGTCAGCCCGCACAGGTTTCTAAGTATAGACCCCAGGCAGCCCCATGGCTGCTGGTAAGTCCCAGGATACCATTTGATACCCAGCCTGGCCTGTGACACCAGCCGCTGTCAGCTGCTGAGGGGCCGGGGCTGAGGTGTTTGGCCCAGCCCATCCCTGCCTTCTGCTATAGAGAACAGAACCAGCAGCTTAAGGATCACAGACCAAGAGCGGCCTCCGTGCTCAACGGACCCTGCTCTCTAATCTTTAGCAGAAAGAATAACTTAATGTCACCTACTGGAGAACATAAATCGTGGCCTGAGGGAAGGGGCAGTGTCAGGGAGCCCGTGTTCCCTGCAGCTCTTGCTCTGTCCCGTGTTCTCGCTGCCCGACTTCCATGCTCACGTGTCAACCCGAGACTTGTTGGAGCCAGGACTTGGCATCTCCCACTGTGGGCTGGGCAGTCCTGTCTTCCCTTCTTGGTTCTAGTTCATATCTTCTTTAGACAGAAGCTGGGGTGGGGCGGGCAGTAATTCTCAAAGCAGTGTGGACTCTTGGCCTTCATCCCTTCTCCAGAACTCCAGGGTGTGAGCCTTTGGCTCTGAGATGGCCTGGCATCTTCCATGTGCCTCCAGGCAGGTGGGAGGCCCTCCTGGGCCCTTGGGGCCTCTCAGACCCGAGAGAGTTTCTGAGCGGCTTCACCTACCAGGTCATCTGCTGGCCTGTGAGGTCACCTTCAGCAGGTGATTCCCTAATTTGCTTTCAGTTTAGAGATTAACCAGAAAAGTTGTACATAAATTACTCTGGTCTGAAGTAATTTCCTAACTCAGACTTGGCTGTGCCTCTCGCTGTGGGTGGGTGAATCACATCCCCGTGTGAGGTTTGGGGGTGCTGAGTTGCTTAGGGGCGTTGCTTGAGTCACGATAGGAGGAGGTACCAGGGCCACTCCAGGGGTGGCACAGCCACTAACCCAGCCTACCTGTTGTCCAGCTGGAGGCCCAGGTGAGGGCTGGGGGATGCGTTTTCTTCATATACTGGTTCCAGCATGCCAGCCTCCTGCACGGTCCCCTCTTGATTGAATTAACTTTGGGTCCAAAGTCACTTGTAGTAGTTGGAAGGCTGGGCACTTCATTACCGTGGTGGGGTCCCAGAGCCAGGGTAGGCGCCTCTCTGAGGAGGCCTGGCCGCCCAGTGACATGTTCCTAGGTTGCCTGCTGCCGGGCCACTGTCCCTCCCCGTTTACCTACAGGAATAAAGCTGTAGAAGACGCCACAGATCAGACAGTCCTTCGGAAGACATCAGATTCCTCATACCGGGGCTCTGTGCCGGGGCCTGGGGACGCCGTGTAACCCGTGGATGTGAATGTTTGATCTGCACAGATTTGCGTTAGCTGCCGCCATGTAACAATCAGCCATTTTAAAAATAAAAACTCAGATATCTTTCTAAGAAGAAGATCTGGCGCCTCTCCCACAGCCTCCCCTCACAGCCCAGTGCTGAGTGAAGGCAGAGGGCGGGTTTCCGATTAGCATCGCCCTTGCTGCTGTTGGATTGCTTGATGTCCAGTAAAGAGGCAAGAGAAGTGTTTCTAGTCCTTGTGTCTCCATCAAAATGTAGATCAAGGGGGCCACATCCCCACTGGGCTCATTTCCTCCCTGAGGGAGCCTGGCCCTGAGGCCGTGCGTTTGAGAACATTACTCTGCCAGCTAACCTGCTGTCTGGTGGAGAGCTTCACTGACTGCAGCTCTTAGGTAGAATGGGGTGGTCCCTCCCTCCAGTTCAGTGCTCCAGCCCTGCTGGGAGGAGGGATTAGAGAAGAAACAGTCAGAAATAATGGCGACAATGGTGTGCTGAGCACTCTCATTTCATGCATGTGTGTGCGTAGTTCCCTCCTCAGGGAGCGATGCTTGTCCTGGGAGAGGCTGGGGCAGCTCCAGTTTCAGTGGGACCCTGGATTGGCTCTTTTGTCCCCATACCCCTTCTGCCCCCTGATTTTGCCTTGCTAACCCCTGGTTTGAATTGGAGCATAAAGAGGGGGAAAAGGAGACGAGGAGAGGAGCCCCTGCTGCCGTATTCCCATGGAGTGGACTCGTCTCTGAAGCCTCAGGGCAGTGAGAGTCACTGCTAATTTGAAGGTAGAAGGGAATACTTTTTTCATGCATCTTTTTAAAGGAATAGATTTGAATGTACTCTCTCTTTTTTAAAGGATTACTTCACTTGCTGAAGAACAAAGAATTTTCATTTTACAGTGGTTTTCTTTCTTTCAGAAAGTAGGAAGAAATTAATTCCTTTAAGGTAGCTGCTGCGTCCCAAGGCTTTGCCAGGTTAACAGGCGACTGCGGAGAATGACTGGAGGAACTTTGGGGTCTGGCACTCCTGGGTTTCAGTTCTGACCTGGCCCCTTACGAAGTTGCCCTGTGTGACGTCTCTGAGCCTCAGGAAAGTGGGCTTCCAGCATCTCCTTGCTGAATTGCTTTGAGTGGAGATAGTATACAAGACGCTGGGTATATTGTTCTGGCCAATGGTTTGTAATAATAATTGTAGTTATGGTGTTTGAGAAACTGAAACTTGGTGTGGGTGGGGAGGAGAGGAATATAAGGAAGGAAAAACAAAATCCCTATTTGCATGAGGGTTAGATTGGGGATTGGGTTTCTAGGCTTGTCCTGGTTGTGGTTGACATCCCCCCTCCCAACTCGAGCAGATACAGGAGTGTGCTCTTCCGCAGAACTGCTGAGTCATCAGCGTTGGGAAAATGCACGTGTGTGTGTGTGTGTGTGTGTGTGTGTGGAGAGAGTGCAGGCACTGAGGATACCGGGGAAAGGTGGAGGATGGTTTCGTGCAGTTGTGTAAAGGTCAATGTCACTTCCATTTGTTCTTGCCCTGACAATATTGCCACATTGCTTTTCATAGTAAAATAAGGGGGAAAGATGTCAAAATTGCATTTCGATGAAGAGTGTTGCTGAGGGCAACGAAGGAAGACGCGTTGATTGAACAACAGATCCTGCCCCAAGACCACTATCTAATCAGCCTCCCCTCTGTGCTGTTCTCATCTGCTGTTTCCTGTGACGCCCCAGTTTTATCATCTGGAGGGATTTCTGGCAACCAAGGGTTTATCCAACGGATGATGAGCTTCTTGTATTTTTACGTGTCTGTTTATTTCTAATTTTTGGTGTGAATCATTCTAAACAGTCATGAGATTCTTGTCCACAACCTTGGAGATTGAAGAACATTCAGACCAGACACAAAGATGCGGAAGGGAGGTCCACGGCCTGGCACCAGGGGCCACACACAGGCCTCTGCTGTGTTCCCGCACTCAGGCACCCCAAAGCCCCAGAAGCATCATCCTCGTGACTCACAGCCAGTGTCTTCATCAGGTTCAGTTTTGACACTCGAGGCTAAGATTTACAGCAGCACAGATTGACTGACAATATTACGCTTTTAAAATAGACACAGCTTCCCGAAATCAATAAAGATCAGCTTAGATTCTCAAGGACTGCGAGCTTTATATGAATCATTGGATGTGGGTTGTCTGGCCTTCCCTGATACAGAAAATCTGGGATATACAGAAAGGGGCCAAGGAAAAAGACAAAAGACCCCCATCTCCCTGCTGGTCTGGTAGCCCTTTGAGCTTTCTCTCTGCTTGGCCGTATCTTACTGCATTGCAATGACTTGTTTTCATGTCAGTCATCCCACAAGCCACCTGAGGCCAGGGCCGTGTCCCATTGTTCTGTGTCTGCTCCAGGCTTGGTATCGCAGGTGGCTCAAAGTACATACATAATCAGAGCTGGAGGGTGAAGCCTCTCCTTGATGAGAGGAAAGAACACAAGCTTCAAAGTTGGTCAGGCCTTGGTTCAAATATTCGCTCTTTGTCTTAGTTTTCTGTTGCTGCTAACAAATTCCCGCAAACTTAGCGGCTTAAAACCTCCCCCATTTATGAGCTCACGGTGCTGCAGGAGGACGGCTGGATGGAGGAGGCCACGCGGGTGCGGCCAGCTTCCCTGCCTAGGGCCTCACCAGGCTGAAGTCCAGGGGTCAGCCGGGCAGGCCTTGTACGTGGAAGTTGGGGGGAGAAGCCACGTCCAAATGCATTCAGTTCCTGGTGGCTGTAGGTCTGAGGTTCCCTTCTCCTTGCTGGTCAGCCGGGGCCACCCTCTCTTCTAGAGGCCACCCGCGTTCCTGCTCTTGTGGCCACTCTGTCTTCAGAGGCCACATGGAAACCAAATTTTCATGCTTTGTGTCACTCACTTCTTGAAACCTGGGAAGGTTTTGACTGAGCATTAAGTAAGGCAAGGGAGTAAGTGCCTAGAGAGCACTGGGCAGGGTTCATTCTTTTCAATCCTTCTCTTATTAAGCCTATTTTATTTGAAATCTAATCTGATTCAGATACAGCAAAATTGTAAAGGGCCATCTTTATCTGAAGTACTTGTCATTCTAAAAAGTTGTCATGATTCATCATTTTTCTGTGCAGAGGAATAAAAAGAAACCAGAGGGGCAGCATGCCCTCATCAAAATTTTCGTGGTTTTTTTCTTCCTTCCCCGCCCCCAACCTCGAAGCTTTGGCATCTTCACTTCAGCTGCTGTCTCTGGGAGTGCTGGGGGTGGGGACGAGGGCCAGGCTCTGTGTTCTCAGACAAGTGGTGGCTTCTGCTCGGAGGCTGGCCGCCAGCAGCTGGCCCCTGCCACTCAGCAGGGAGGGCGGCCGGGCCGGGCAGGAGGAGGATGACGAGGGCACCAGGCCTGCCTGCTCACCCGGCTCTGCCTGTGCTGTGCCTCCCTAGGAGATCCTCGGCGAGCTCACGCTGGACGCCCTGCTGGACATGAATGAGGCCAAGGTGAAGGAGGCGCTGCGGCGCTGCGGGGCCAGCGCCAAGGACTGCGGCCGCCTGCAGTACGGCCTCGCCTGCCTGCGCAAGGGTAAGTCGGGCCTGCCCCCAGCTCCACTGCAAGCCCCATGGCTCTCTCTGCCTCCCCCAGCTCCCCACCACCACCAGCCTTCTCTTCCCAGGCCGGGCCTGGTTCCTCTGGGGCCAGGACCTTTGCTGAGTTGGATGGGAGGGTGGGGCACATGTGGGCCGGGGTTCCTGGGCCAGCTGGTGGCCGTTCAGAAAGCATGTGATGGGCCTGACCCAGGACAGCAGCTCTCCCTGAGACAGAGGGCTCGGATCCCCACTGATCTGGCCATCCGATCCATCAATCTCAGGGAAGCTTCAGCCATTGTTAGAAACCCCAGGCTGGTCTGCTGGGCGGGCCCTGCATGATTCCCCCTCTATGGGGCTGTGGGAACCCTCCAGCAGCTTTCTGCATTCCAGACCCCCTTCCCACTCCAGCTCAGCCCCAGCCCTCTCATGCTTTCCCCCCACCCCCATCGGCTGGCTGGGCTGTGTGCTCAGAAGGCACACGTTGATGTGAGCCTAGCCTAAGCCAAGCGAGAGTAGGGAAGTCTCAGCCAGGAGCATGTACATGGCCGCCCCAGGCAAAGTGTGGAACCCTGGCACTATGGTGAGTTCCTCAGGAATTACTTGCAGGCTTTCTAAATCTTACCTTGGAAACAGCCTCAAATGCTCTGACTTAATGCTCCCACTGCCACACATAAGGCTTTAAAATGAGCCTAATGAATGGGAATTAGCTCCATTTTTTAATTGTCTGAGCCACCTGTCTTATCTCTGCTGCCTGAGGCTGAGGGCAGGCACTGAGGTTTATATTCTGCTTGATTTTTTCCCCCAGAGATGATTGGGCTTAATTTCTTGCCTGGCCCCATTATACCAAGTTCTCCTCTGCATATAGAGCCCAGTATAGAAAGCATCACTCAGTTCAGAAAACCTCGACATGCCAGGCCTCTGGCAGGTGCGAGGGAGTAAACGTGACAGAGACGTGGCTAGCATTCCTGTCCCCACGTCTTATGCAGGAGGAGACTGAGCCCAGAGAGGGGAAGGGGATTAGCCAAAGACACACAGCGGTCAGTGGCAGAGCCGGCATTCAAGCCTCTGTCGTTCATGGTGGTCAGGTTGTTCCCACGTTGCAGAAGTTTAAAAGTACTTACCACCCAAGCTGGGATCCTGGGGTAACTTGTCAGCCCTCCCTCTTTATGCCTGGATTATAGAGAATTGTGGAGGAGCCAGATGTAGAGTGGTGGGGACCTGCTTGTATTAGGAAGGCTGCTGTCTGCCTGTCCTGGACGCAGAGATTATGAGATCACTAATTTATTAAGCACCTATTGTGTGCCAGGCACCTGATACACACATGGCTACATCGTTCTAAGAGGTGGGGCTGAGCTCCTTTTGTAGCTAAGGCATCTGAGCATCAGAGGCGTCGGGTGCGTTGTCTGACGTGCTACACCTGGCACGCAGCAGAGCTGGGCTTGAACTCAGGTTCCATCCTCAGAGGGTGCTTTTTCCACTATGCCCCGGGGGAGGACCCTGGGGAGAAGGTCTTTTCCAGTCTTTCTCTCTCATTTGCTCTCAGCATGTAGTGCCCCTCCAACCCCAAGAGGGTCTTACTACACCCTAGCTGAGGATGCCGGCAGACAGATGGGTCTGCCCAGGGATGGCCACACTTCAAGAGCACCTGCCGGGGACCAGGTGGGCACCAGCGATCGCCGTCTCTCAAGTCATGTGGTCCCAGTCTTCGCTGCACCTGACAGGGCTTGAGGAGAGCAATCTAATTGTGATAAAGGTGGACTGTGGAACCAGACTGCCTGGGCCCAGCACTCTGCTTGGCCACTTAGAACCCATGGGACTTTGGCCAGTTACTTATTAACCTTGCTGTGCCTCAGTTTCCTTATTTGTAAAATGAAGGTAATAACTCATAGGGTCGTTGCAAGGATTAAATGAGTTAAGGTCAAGAGCTTAGACCAGAGCCTGGCACATATTAGGGGCTCTTTTCAATATTAGGCCTGTGGGGTAATGGAAAATGTTGACATCATTTCCCTTGTGGTCTCTGGTCTTGAGAAAGGTGATGAAGAATGGTTCTCTGTGCCAGTGGCTGGTGAACAGGGGAAGATAAGCCTGCAGATACTTCCTGTCCTTCATCCATAGCAGGCATTGCTAATCAACCCCCAAGCTCTTCCTACTGAGTGACTCCAGAGTCATTCTCAAGCAGCCACTGCCACTTGACCGGTGTTGACATTGCAAGACTCATCTGCCGTCCCTGAGCTGGGCTCAAAGCAGTGGTGATTCAATGGGCAATTTGAAAAATTTGGAGCTTGTGGCAAATTGGTGGCAGACTTGCTCATAGATCCGTGGAAGTCATGTTTTCATCCTTTCAACAAGAATGTGTCTAGTGCCTCCTATAGGCCAGTATATGAGTTAAACTGTGAGTCTTGGCTGCAGTTCTAAAGGAGCAAGAGTGAGGAACACACCGGCTGACCCATGCTGCCAAGTTGATTTATGAGTAGAAAGTCACCATGCAGTGAAGGAGGAGGAAGGGCATTTGAGGAGGGGATGGAATGTACCAAGAAACTGGCTGTGTGGGCTAGGCTTGACCACCTCTGATGACAGAGAGCTCCTTCCTCCCAAGGCTGTGTTGTTGTAAGTTATTCAGAATTGACAGCCTTGTGGGAGGAGGCCCAGTGCTGTGGTTGAGATCGCGGGCTCAGCTCCCATCCCACCACTTACTTAACTGTCTGACCTTGGCGGTGTACGTGGCCCCTCTGAATTTCAGCAACCTCGCCGTGCTGGGAGGGTTGAGGGAGACAGGGTACAACGTACAAAGTAGAAGGGTTCCAGGGTGGAAGGGCGTTTTGTCTTGAGTCAAGATCTCCCTTCCTGTGCTTCCCGTCATCGATACATGTTAGGAGGCAGGTGTCTTCTTCCCCACGACAGGGTCTCTGTAGGTGGGGCCCTTTCTCCCTCTCCCTACCTGCTCAGTGTCTCCCCATCTCCTATAAGGTCAAACCTGAAGTCCTTAGTAAGACATTCAAGGCCCCTTCTGAGCTGGCCCCGGATAGGCTGAGCCTCCGGCTTCATCTCTTGCCTCTCCCTGGCTTGCCCTGACCTCTCAAGGCACTCGGAGCTCTTTGTAGTTACCGGAAGGTGCCCTGTGCTCCCTCACTTTGCATGTGCTGTTCCCTCTGCCGCATACATCTCCTCCACTCCTTCCCTAGCTAGCTCAGCCCAGGTGCCCCCTCCTCTGGGAAGCGCTGCCCCCCAGGCTATTCACAACCCTTCTCCTTCGTCCTCCTTGAGTCCCTGTGCGTCTGCGTGTCAGCGCGCAGCATGTGTGTTGAGTGTCTTTTGCCCTCTTTGAACCCACCAGGAGCAGTGGATGTGTCTTTTTTTTATGTCTTGACACCGGGCATCCGGCGTATGCTTGAATGCATGGACAGACCATGCTATTCAGTTGGAACCCCACAGAACTCAAGCAGTCTCGGGGCCTCAGGCAGACAGTCACCATGGGGGCCGCTGAAAGTCACTCACAGGCTCCTCTCAGAAGGAAGTGGCTGTTGATCCCTTTCTAGCTGGATCTCTTTTCTAGCAAATTCCCAGGGCAATTTGCTGTGGGAAGGTCGGTGCAGCCCCTTTTCCTGATGTTTGAGTTTTCTGGGAATGAACCCTATACACACCCGGGCTTCCCTTTCCTAACCTTAAAGATCAGTCACCACTTCCCTCTCTGAGGTCACATGCTTTGGGGGTGGGTTTTCTGGCTCACTCGCCACAGGCCTGCCAGCAGGAGCTCTGCACAAGCCATTCCCTCTCTGGGCCTCAATTTTCCCCCCTTAGTAAGTCGGGGGCAGCAGTATCTGCCCTGGTGCCGTCACGGGCAGCTAGATAATGTATATACACGAGGGGCCTTTATAAACCAGGTAAAGGCTGATAGTTGAAGCCTTCCACTAAGGAGATGTGCAACTTTGGACAAGATGTTTAACTTCTCTGGGCCCTGGTCACCTCACCTGTAAATCCTTCTAGCCACAACCATCTGTGACCCGACTTCTTGGCTCACAGGAGGGGAACACAAAGAGGACTCGGGCTGGAGTTCATCAGATGCCCGGCGGGAAAGTGGCTCAGGGCCTTCCGCGGACACCCTCTCGCCAGCCAGCCTGCCCTGGCCCCCGGGAAGTGCCCAGCTGGGCAGAATGGGCACCAGTGCCCAGGGCCCGCGCTCCGTCTCCGTTTCAGCTCTGCCCACCTCGGACTCCCCAACCCCTGGCCCTAGCGAGGGCCTTTCGGACACCTGTATCCCCCTGCACACCAGCGGCCGGCTGACTCCCCGTGCCCTGCATAGCTTCATCACCCCCCCGACCACGCCCCAGCTTCGCCGGCACACCAAGCTGAAGCCGCCGAGGACGCCGCCCCCACCCAGCCGGAAGGTCTTCCAGCTGCTGCCCAGCTTCCCCACACTCACCCGGAGCAAGTCCCATGAGTCTCAGCTGGGGAACCGCATTGACGAGGTCTCCCCGATGAGGTGAGTGTTCCTGCCAGGCAGGGGCTGAGTTTGCTGTCTACTGACAGTTTTGACTGAGGTGCCCCCCACCGTCTCTCAGTCCGCTCCCCAGACTACCTTAACAGTTTGGGCTGAATCCTACTAGATTTTTCTGTGTACACACACACACACACACACACACACACACACACACAAAATGATACCATGTATCAGTCAGGGTTATGCCGCAGTAACAAATAACCCCCAGATCTCTGGGTCTTAAAACAACAGAGATTCATTTCTGGCTCCTGCTCCCTGTGCATCCTGGGTCAGCCTCATTCCAGCTCCTAGGCTGATGCAACACCCGCTGTCTGGAACGTTGTCTGGAACATTCCACTATGGCGGAGGAAGTAAAGAATTTTAGATGTTAACACACTAGCAATTAAATGCTCTTTCCTGAAAGTTCATGGCCCTTCCCAAACAAAGGAACCAAGAAATGTAATTCTCCACGTGCCCAGAGGGGAGAACTGGAGTATCTGGCTGAAACCTCTCAAGATTCTCAAATACCATGTACTCTAGTCTATAACCTGTTTTTTTCACTTACCTTGATATCTCTGAGAAATTCATGTCAGTGCATCTTGAACTACCTCTTAATTTTTAAAATTTTTTTTGTCTATATATTTTAAATAGGTAATAACAGTCAAATGGTCCAGATGCACTTGTGGTTCGTCTTTGTGGGGGGGTGTGGTGCAGAGTTACCCCTGCCATTTTTCCTCATCACCAAGATCCCTTTTCAGGAGCCAACTGGGTTATCACTTTTGTATATATCTATAATTATTCAGACTACCTCATCTTTTTTTTTTAACTTTCTCATATCACTGCATTGTATAGTTTAACTAACTCCTCCCCTCCTGATGGACATTTAGGTCATTGTCATTTTTGCGTTACAGAGATTGCCCTTGTCAGTGTACCCCTGTGGGCAGGGCCGAGGGGAAGGAGGGAGTTTTCTTCGGGTACCTCTTACCTTCTTGTACATCTGAGGGTTGGGGCCCCTGGCTCTCTCCTGACATGGCCCCCCTTTTCTGGTCTTGGGTGGGCTTGTTCCCCTTGTCCCAGTGCAGACTATTGTGGTTCCCTTATGGGATGAACCCTGGACCTCTCTGGTGGTTTTGAGTATGTCACCCAAGGACAGAAATCCATGCCGTGACCTACCCTGTCACTCCCGATCAGGCTGTCCTGCTGGGGCCTGGATCGCCCAGAAGGAACTATAGGCTTCCACCCCCTCGGGATCCTGGTCTCCCAGAGAACACAGTGGTAACTACCACATGGACTCATGGACATGGGTCAGTCAGAGGGCAGCTCAGCAGGCAAAATCTAGTGTCTCTCTCCTTTTCTCCTGCAAAGAGCGTTAGGAGGGCTCTGGTCCCATTCCTGGCTCTGGGCAGAGAACGAGCCTCAGGCAAATGACATACTTGCCCAGACCCCACAGCTGCTGAGCTGGGCCTCGGACCCTGGGATTCTGAGTCAGGTCCCCACAGAGGCACCGGAACTAGCACTGACGTGGGCAGTCAGCCCCCTCGCTGCCCTTGGTGAGCCCTGGGGGCAGGCTGAGTTGGCCGGGTCTTCCCCAGCTCTCTTGGTCCCTGGTGCAGTGGCCCCCCTGGGGGGGCGTTCTCCCTGCCTGGTCCTGCCTGGGGGCTACCCTCCTGCTCTCACCACTGTTTTCCCTGCCCCCCAGCCCGAGCCACTTCCTCTCTGGCAGACACACCCCTCCTCTCGGGGCTCCAGGCAGGGCTCCCCCCTTTACAGGCACATGACCTTGGGGACTGAGCCTCTGTGTCCTCAGCTGTGAGATGGTGTGAACTCTCATTACCATGCAGGGTGGCTGGTGAGGCTTAGATAAGCTGATATAGTAAAATGCACAGCACAGCTGTAGCTAGGGGGCCCAGGGAGGCCACTCCCCATTGAGGAAATGTCCCCACAGTCACTCAGCCAGCCTGAGCATCTTGCTTGCCCTCCCAAGGGGTGATGTTCTGGGGAACACGCCGAGCCCACGTGGTGACATAATCCCCTTCTCTCTTTTTTGTCTCCTCCAGGTTTGGTAAGACTGATTCGTTTCGTCCCCTCTGCCACCCGGGAGTCATGTTTGTGTTGCTGTCCCCATCGGGGGAGGATTTCTTTAACCCTCTCTTGGTTCACTCTGCTTCCCCCTAGTCCAGAAGCAGAGGCGCTGGGCAGCACCTCAGGAGACAGCTCTAGGACGGGTGGCCGTAGGATGACAAGGTGGCCTTAGGATGATGAGGTGGCTTTAGGATGGCGAAGTGGCCTTAGGATGACAAGGTGCCTCAGCCCAGCTGCAGCTGCTTTTTGTGAAGCAGAGTCCTTTGACCTTGCTGCAGTCCGTGGGCAGCCCCTGTGATGGGCCTTGTCTGCACTTTGCCGTCTGCACAGGTGACCTCTGTGGCAGGGAGTGTTCACCTGCTGGGCTCCTGGTGGGGAGGCGCCATGTGTCTGGTGTAGGTGGGCCTTCACCATCTGCAGGACCCAGCTGACGTCTCGGGACGCCTATCCAGGAGAGGGACATTCCTGGAGGCAGGAATGTGGCTCAGCTTGGACGAGGCCCTGAGAGACTGGAGGGTGTGGATGCCCCCTTGGGAGGAGAGGAGAAAGCCCAGGCAGCCACCGACCCCCTTGTCCACCTCTCCACCTCCGTGTTGGGGGCAGCTTCTTGCACATGGCTGTGCTGTGGGGCTTCTCTCTCCTGAGTCAAAGCAGAGGGAAACAGCCGTGCCTCTGTGCTCTGCCTCAGTGGACACGCAGAGGTGTCTGGGTTTTGCCTGAGCAAAATAGTTTTTCTTTTTTTTTTTTAACTATCCTGAGCTGGCCAAGCAGAGTGATGGGGCTGTCAGCAGGGTCTCAGAGATGAGGAGGGGGATAGCAGGCAGTGAATGAAGCTGGCTACAGGGCCACCGGGAGGCGTAGGGTGAGGAAGGAGTGAGGCTGCACTTCCTCTCCCCAGGGCACGGGCAGAAACTCCCAGGGCCCTTCCAGAGCCGAGAGGAGAATCCAGCATCTGCATCCGTAGGCCAGCCTGGCCCTGTCCTCCTGGTTGCTGTAGTAAAGCAGGGACCGTGGCAGTGAGGCTGCTTCCCCAGCTTGCTGGGAAGGCAGGATGAGGCCTTTCAGCCAGTATTTCATCTAGATCAGGGACAGCTGATGCCTGGCACGTGTCCCGTCTCACCTCCCTCCTAGCCCATGCCTGTGGCAGACATTACAAATCAATCATAGGTTGCGTTCAGAGACAGATGGTTGAAATCTCATTTTCCCACAGTCTGTTGCTCTTAGGCTGGCAGCCTAACCCCTTTTAGACCCAGGTGCTTTGATGGCCTTGGCCACTGGCTAGAGTGGAGTTGGCCCCACGAGACTGGGACCAGTCAGCTCCATGGTCGATGTGCCAGAGAGAGAGCGAGCTGCAGGTGGTGTGATTGTGGGTTCCCCCATCATCAGGGGCAGCAAAGGGCCTTTTGGTCCTGAGCACACTCCCCTCGATGTGGGAGGAGGAGTCGGTGCCTCCAACATGACCTTCTCCTTGTGGTTGGGAATGTGGTATTTGGCCTTAAGGGAGCCAGCCCTTAATGAGCACCAGCTGTGTGCCAGGCCAGCATGGGGTGAGGGGGGTGGGGGAGGTGCAGTGGCCTCTGCTGACCCAGAGGACACTAGATTGGCCATTGTGCTTCTAACCTCCGGGTCACAGGTCTCTTTGATAATTGATTAAAAGTCTAGACCGTCTTTCTAGGGAAAAGGCCACCACATTCTGCTTCCCAGTCCAGAGGATTCCTAGACCCCCCTGAGGCCCATCCATGGGCTCCACTGAGAGCCCCTGCACCAGGAGGAGATGGGCAGAGGGGGATGGGAGGAGGGGAGCAGTGGGGGACTTGGACCTGCGAGCTGCTGTGGATGGAGGCAGTGCTTCCAGCTGCTCCTCCACTGCCCAACCTGTAATGCCATCAACACTGCTGATGCCTGTCCTCATGGGGAAGCCGGGATTAGGAGAGGGCAGGCAGAAGGGGCATCTGAAAGCTCGTGGCCGGAGACGCAAAGGCTCAGACTGAGGGCCAGGTGGGCGTGGGAGCACGGTGCAGCGTCACGTTGTCCTCATCTCCCTACCCAGATCTGGCAGTGGTGGCTCTCAGAGCAAAATTCTCAAGGTGCTTCTGGCTGACCAGCCTCAAACCCTCCACCAAGGGTCAGACTACTTCTATCCACTTAACAAGAAGTGACCAGAACTCAGCCCTCGCAGGCTGGGGCCCTGTGGGTGCATCCGTGAGGGAGTGCACGAGGTCGGGGTGTGGAGACAGCTACCCTCTCCTCTGCTTTGCCGTCTGCCTCTCCAGCCTGCCTTCTGCCGAAGCGGGAAACCACACGGGGGCAGCAACTGAGCCGTCCACAGAGGCCAGCCGTACTGTTCGTTAGAGAAGCAGGCCAAGTGTGAGGGTGACTGCGCTGCCCCCTTGGTCTCGCCTGGCCTGTCCCTCTTTTGATAGATCAGGTTCAGGGGCATTTCTCTGCCTTGCGATAAGGTGCGCCCATCTAGGCTGTGCTCTCTGAAACAGGTCACAGGCATGAGGTGTCCCCAGCGGGGCTTCCTCAGCCTGCCCCCCCCCGGCCTCTTTCCCTGCAGATCTCCCACATGGATCGCCACAGATGGTACGAAGGGACATTGGGCTGCCGGTGACGCACAGGTAGGCCCCGCCGGGCTGGGGCCGGGAGGGGGCACAGAGCTGGGCTGGGACCTGCCTGTGCCGGAGCCCCACTGAGGGAGTCACTCTTCATCACAGTGGGGATCTGTCCTCTGCTTCTGGTCTGTCTGTCCATCACCTCTGTGGACACAGCCCTGTGCCCCTCTGGAGCAGCTTCTGGTGACTCTGGCATTCATGCATGTTAGGGAGGGCTGACTGGCGCCTATGACGTGGACAGTCCAGCGGGCCTGGCCTCAGTGCTCATGAGGCTGGGGTGTGATGCTGACCACAGGTCTGGGTGGCGTCTCGTCAGCCAGAGGACCACCAGGACACCTTGGGATGCCTGTGCTCTAACCGTCCCTGCTAAAGGCTGTTGGGAACATGACAGGGGATGCTTGCCAGGAACTTTGCAACTTGCCAGGGCTCTTCATTTCTGGGGAGTGTGAGCTGCACTCCAGACCAGAGGGGTTGAGTAATTTGCCTGAGGTCACACTGCCAGTAGGACAGTGCTGGAGCCCACCAGCTGGTGCCCGGGCACCCCTGTTTGGAACCTTGTCAGGGCTGCGATGCCTGTACCCCAGAGCCTGGGGGGAGAGTCCAGGGTACCACGGACAACCAGGTGAGGCCCTTTGAGTGAAGGTCCTGGACATACCCAAGATGCCAAGTGTGACCTTCCCAGGGCCATGAGAGAGCTGCTGAGAGCAGGACCTTTCAGAAAGTCAAGAACACCCCTCCGCCCCCATTAGATTATGCCTGTGGGCAGGACCCTCTCCAAGCCTCAGTTTCCCCTTCTGCAATGAGACTTCCAGTCCAGTCACGAGGATAACACAGGGTGATGTGCATCTGAGCCTTGCGTGTCCACCAGCGGGGGGTCCTTGCTGTTTAACCTCTGGCTCCAGCCCGACAGGGGCCGACGGGATCCGAGGGTTGCTCCGTTTCAGTCTTGTCTCGGCGGTGCTGGGTTTCACAGAGGATTCGAGGCCGTGCCCGTTTGCCCCCACGTGTTTGCCAGACTGCTGCTTCCTTCCACCGGTGACGGCTAGTTCCAGAGGCTGCCCTCCAAGCTGGGCAGCTCACCCCTCATGCCTGGCATTGCCAGGCTGCCCCACCCGCTGAGGTTCTGGGCTCAGGCAGGCGATGTCACAGTCACACCCTCTTGGTTTTTAAGCCCACGATCCAGGCCTCTTTCAACAAGAAGGTCTAAAGGTTTTTTGGTCTAGTTATAGGGGCAAAACTATCCCATGACACTTCCCTGGTCCGGAAGGGTGCCCCCATCCCTCATCCCTCAGCCGACCTCCCAGCACCTGCGCCTGCTCAGGCCCAGACCCGACCATCATCTCGGCCCATTTCTGGATTTCCTCGTGGAGGTCATCTCAGATACCTCTGAGCTGTCCCCCTTGTCCCAGTGTGGACATGAGAGCAGATTAAAGCCTGGGGGTGCAGGGAGAAGTGTGGGTCCCAGGGAGGCAGAATCGGAGCTCCTTAAAAGGCACCCAGCAAGGCGGACGCCTTTGTCCAAGCCCCCATCTTGGCTGGGTGGAGACAATAGCGTTCACGCACCTCCTCCAGGTGGCAGACACTACGCAGTCACACCTCACACGTGTGATCCTCCCCTAGTCGCTGTGAGGCGGGAGCACTGGCCCCACCTGCAGAGGCTCCTGGACACCCACAGCTAGTGGTCTGCAGGGCTCAGACCCCAAGTGATCTGACCTGAAGCCACGCTTTTTCCCTCGTGCTCTGCCTCAGTGTCTCTCTTACAGAGAAGCCATGCAGCTCTGACTGCAGAGACCTGGGGTCTGCCCCGCGCACAGCATCCCAACTGTGTGACCTCGGGAAAGTCACCCGACCTCTCTGAGCCGGTTCCCTTGCCTGTGTACTAAGAATCCTGGGGGCGGTTGTAAGAGTAGAGTGAGCTAATTCTTATGGGTGTGTTACGAACTGCTCCTCAAGCAAGTACTGATGCTGTTCTGTTTTTAGTGTGATATACTCTGCTTTTAAAAATCTCTTCCAAGAAAAATGTGCTTTCTTTCTACGGGCCTGAGGCTGGTTCTCTGGAGGATACCACCCACTCAACCCCCATCCTTCCTTCCAACCTATTTTTTGTGTTTCTTTATTTTTTTAAAATTTTGATTTAGTTTGGTTTGAAATATATTCACACATTCAAAATTCAAGAAGTAAAAAGGGTATATATAGAGAAAAGTCCCCTCCCACTCCTGTCCCCAGCTCCCCAGGTCCCCCTGTGGGCAGATCTTAGCAGTTTCTTGGGTCTCCCTCTGGAGATATTTTTATATAAGCAAATACATATGTATATTCTTCCACCTCCTTTTTTGTTTTCACACAAATGCTGCATATATTATACACATTGTTCTATACTTTGTTTCCTTTTTTAAATTGAGACATAATTTATACAGAGCTAAGTGCACAGATGGATTTTGACATATGTACACCCCCATGCGTGCTCCCAGAGGAAGATTCAGAGCTTTCCAGCTCCCCAGATAGTGGTTTTGGCCCTGCCCAGGCGACAGTGCTGCCACCCAGATGGCACTGTCCACTTCTGTCACCCGGGGGTAGGTCTTCCTGTACTTGAACTTCATAGAGATAGAATTGTACAGTATTGGACCTCACTGTTTTCACCGATGGCGTAATTTGGAGATTTTTCCATACCCGCAGAGAAAGAGCTTCGTTATTTTATTTACGGACTACACGGTGTTTGGTTGTGTGGCTGGACCATACTTTCTGGAGTCAGTCACCTATGCACCTGACAGCGTAGGTTGTTTCATGTCCTTTACTGCTGCAGAAATGCTGCAGGGAGTAACCTTGTCCATACATCATTTGACACCCGTGGGAGTATCTGCTGGGTGAATTCCTAAGACTAGAATTGCTCCGTATGCACACCTGTCCTTTTGATCGCTATTGCCAATCCCTGCTGGAGAGCTGACATCAGGGACCACACCAGCTTTGGGATTTTGACAATGATGACCTTGTGGCTGAGAAATCTGAATACCTAGGGCCCCTGTGTGCCCCTGCCCTCCCTGGGAGAGGGTACCTGGAGCTCTGGGTTGGAACAAGTCTCCTGGTTTCCCTGGGGCTGTGTGGGGACCCTTCTCCATCCAGGCCCTCGTCTCCTGGCCCATGTGAGCATTTTTGTGTGTCCACCCCTGCAGGTTCTCCACCAAGTCCTGGCTGTCGCAGGTCTGCCACGTGTGCCAGAAAAGCATGATGTTTGGAGTGAAGTGCAAGCATTGCAGGTGATGGGCAGAGGGTTGGGGTGGTGGGAGAGGAGAACATTCTCAATACTTTTAGTTTAATAACAGTCCTGCTGCTTGATTCTTGGCCTTAGGTCAAGTCAGAGTTCAAAGGAGTTGCCCTAAACCTACTGTTCGTAATCCCATTTGGCACACCAGAGAATTAGCAGCCCTCTCTAGAGAGATTAAGGAAGCATCAAGCAAGGCACTCCCAGAAGAAGGGAATATTTGAGGTGGGCTTTGAAGGATGAATAGAAGTTTGCCAGGTGGACCCAGGAGGAAAGAGAATTCCAGACCAAGGGAATATCTTGTACAAAGGCAGAGAGGAATGGAGGACTATTCTGGCATCTGTAAGGGGTTCTGAAGTTGAGCCTTACATTTTAGCACACAAGGGATGGGAAACGGGGATAAGCAGTGGTAAGAACAGAGAGATGGCTCATGGTACTTACAGAAGAGGAGAGTGGAGGAGAACGTAGAGTCCCTACAATCCAGTCTTCTTTTTTCCTGCCATTGTGGTTTCTGGTGGGAAAGAATGGCAAGGAGAGGGAACAGTGAGGGGTGAGCAGTGTCCACCCCCTGCTCTCCGGCGGCCCTCACCTTACAGATGGTGAACCTGGACTCTCTGCTCTCCGCCCACTTTACCCCTGCATTGCTGTGTGACCTGGGGCAAGGTGCTTGCCCTTTCTGGGCCTCATTTTTGTCATTTATACATCTGGGAAGATGATTCCAGCTGTCTTTGTCCATCAGGATTGCTCCAAGAACCTGAGCTAGCATGTGTGGTAAAAGCTCTTGGGCTCCCACAGACCACAGGTGGTGGGTCTCTTGCGTGTCAGCTAGATAAATTGTGTTTTCCTGATCACCAAGGAGAGGCCAGAGCTTTCTCCCCAGTCTAGATCCGCTGTGGCACCTGCCATTTGGCTTTAAATTGGGGACCCCCAGCTCCCTTTCAAGCGATGCCTTTTGTGCGGAGAGCACAGGCTGACCTCCGAGCCCTGTGCCCTCCTGTGGTTGCAGTGTGAGGGTGCTGGGGCCCCACTGTCAGCCTGTTTGATGGATGAGAACCCTGAGGCGTGATGCAGCGGCAGGACCAACCCGAGAACCCAGCCCTTCCCCTCCTGGCCACTCTGATCCGTAGACCACATGGCCCCTGCTGGGGTGTAGCGGGTGGGGCCGCCCCTCCCCTCCCTGAGATCCTTGGGGAATGCAAACGGTCTCCTTCTGATTCATCTTTTGTGCAAGTTCAGGTTTGTCTCGAGCTTTCTGATCACGGGTGGAGGGTCTCCTTTTCCTTAGAAAAGAAAAACAGATGTGTGACCACACATGACAAGTTAAAATAGGTACAGTCAAGTCTGCTTTGCTTTGCACATGGAGTGACCAACAGGAACGTGGTCGTGCCCGCAGACAGCAGCTGCTGGTGCTGTTAACATCAGGATGCTCTACACTTTTGAGCTAACGTTTGTTCAGAAACTTGTGGAAATTGAGGCTGTTGTGAGCGAGTGTTGCCCAGGGCTGCCGGGCGATGCCTGAGCCCCTGTGGGGCCCCGGGAGCCCGCGTGGTCCTCCCGGCACTGATCCTGCCTCCTCTCCAGGTTGAAGTGTCACAACAAGTGTACGAAAGAAGCCCCCGCCTGTCGGATTTCCTTCCTGCCACGTGAGTGTTCTGCCCTCTCCCCTCCGCCTTCTGGATGTGAGCTCAGTCTTTCTTGAGCTTGATGTCTTCCCTGCTGATGGTTCGCCCCTCTTTTTAAACAGTCCCCAGGCTTCGGAGGACAGAATCTGTCCCCTCGGACATCAACAACCCGGTGGACAGAGCCGCCGAACCCCATTTTGGAACCCTCCCCAAAGCACTGACAAAGAAGGTATGCTGGGCGACAGCCCGGGGGTCTGCTGTTTCTGCCAGGAGCACCCCTCTCCACTCCAGAATTCTTTTCTGTAAGGCCCCCCTGATATAGAGGTGCAGCTGGGGCTGAGGGTGGCAGCGGGGCGGTGGGACCTGACACTTGGTCTGCAATCCATGGCCAGACGGTGGCCTTCAGGGAGCCTGTCTTTAGCCATTTAGCAGACTTCGCAATTATGTCCAAATCGTGGGCACATGCACAGGACCCCCCTCCCCTATTTTGAGCTAACATTTCACTTACTGTGAGTCAGGAACTTTCTCCATCAGTGCTTCATTTGACCCTCACAATGGTTCTAAGAGATACATTTTGATATGACCTCCATTTTACAGATGAGGAAACTGGGCACGGGGTCCCACAGGAGTGAGAGGCAGGCCCAGCCCCGAGCCCGGGGCCTTAGTCACAGCGCGGCAAACACATCTTGAAAAGTAATACATGAAAGCGCCTTTCTTGACGTAGCCTGGGGTCCGGCTTCTCTGCTAATGCAGACGGGTGTCGTCTGCAGCTAGACAGATTCTCGAAGGCTTGTGTCCCCAGGAGGGTCTTCAGACCTGCCACGGGCCCCCATGCACAGGTGTGTGTGCTGTCTGCGAGGCGCCCATGCTCGTGACTTCTGACGGTGGTCCCTATCCTGGTGACCACACAGTAGCTGTCTGCCCCCCGCTGCCCGGAGCCACTGTGGGTATTTTCAAGCGTGTTGTGCCCCAACTCCAGACCAGGGCTTAGCATGTACTTGCCTCCCTACTGAGGGGTGCGTGAGCTGCTCCGTGGCCATGGCTAGCCTGGGTGGAGGTTTGGGCAGAGAGAAGAGAGGCAAGTGACGTGTCCAGTTAACACTGGGGACCCTGAAGATACAGCCTGGGGAGCTGCTCCAGGAGGGTCCAGGGCCTCCTCTTATTGTCAGTTGGGAGGCCGGCTGCTCCAGACCTAGTGTATCTTACGGGCCCACTCATGTCTTCCCTCCTGCCTCTCTCTGCCTGTCATCGCATTTTCCCTCTGTTGGTGGCATTCCCGCCAAGAATGGAGAGGCGGAGTGGAAAGATGATAGGATCCACAGCCCTGGGTTCGAGTCCTGACTGTTTCCCTTTCTTGCTTCTGCGACTTGACCTCTCTGAGCCTCTTTCCTGTTTGGAAAGTGGGGTTACCAATGCTTTGTTCACGGGATGTTGTAAGGGTAACTAGATCTAGAGTTGGTGAACTTGCTGGTCGGGAGCAGTACCATCTGCTCAACGGTGTTTGTTTCCAGCCTGTCACAGACAGTCGCAATTCATTGGTGGGATGCCAGATCCCCTGGTCTACCACTCCCCACCTCGCCAGAGTTGTTTCTGCGCCTGCCCTCTCCTCTCCAGCTCCATCCAGCGCACACCCCCCACCCCATCCTTGCACACCCCTCGCTCACCTCCTGTCCATCTGTGCCCTGGTGCACTTACTCCTGCATTTCCACCCACCTAGACACCCACCCCTCACCCTCCTGTCAGTTCTTCAGAACCCACCGAGTGTCCGTCCTCCTCCATGAGCCCCTCCTGCTCGGCCCTTAACCAACATGGTTCTGGGTGGTGCCTGATGGCCTCTCATGTCCCTGAGGGAGCAACCTAGTGTGATCCTTCCGATATCCCCTATTTATAGTCATTATTGCAACTCAAGCTAACAGGTACTGAGTTCTCACTCGGAGCCTGGCGTTGTGCTAAAGGCCATGTGTTTATCCCATTGACCTCACCAGGGCGAGCCTGGCCCTCTGACCTCTTCTCCAGCCACCCTCCCCACTCCTCGTTCAGCCAGGCTCTGCCCATTCCTGCCTCGGGGCTCTTGTGCCCCCCCCCCCCGCCCCCGTTCCCTCTGTCTGAAACACTCTGCCCAGCGTTTACAGCACTCTCCTCCTCGGGCAGGCCTGGCTGGACATGGCCTGAGGGGCAGCGCCCCTGGCCGCACCGCTCCCTTCCCAGACTTCCTCATGACCTGCTGTCACAGGGTGCAGTCCCATGTCTGCCGTCTGCTGCCCCGTGTCGGGGCTCAGGAGGGCAGGGCCGGGTTCTCTTGCTCTGCCTGGTCCCCGACGCCTCCCTTGGCGCCTGGTGCACAATAGGCAGTGAGGAAGCGTTTGTATTGAACGTTGAGCAAATGAACAGCCCTGTGAGGCAGCAGCTGATACCCTGTTTTATAGATGACACACTGTGACTCAGAAAGGTGGGGTGATGGATCCAAGGTCACGCAGGTGCCGAGTGGAGACGCTGGGAATCAACCTGCCTCTCAACCACTCCCCCTGTCTGGGTGACGGGATTGAGGGTCTGGGGCCTTGGAACGTGCATGGGGCCAGGGAGAGCTCAGGGGTCCCTGCCCTGCTTTAGCCCGGCACCAGGCGGCGTTGGCTGTCCCTGGACGGGGAGGCCCACTGCATCGGCTTTGGTGGTTCCAGAGCCCACACGTGCCCCAGAGCCTTTAGAGTCTGTGGGAGAGAAACTGGTTGAACTCAGCATTGAACCCAACTTAGCCCCAGCTCTTTTGACCAAGGAATTTGTCCCTGCCCCCTGAGGATTGGTGTTTGGTTCTGGGAAACACGGGCCAGGTCCGGGGTCCCCCCTACCATGGAATCAGTTCCCTGTAGCCTCTTTCTGGGGGTCCTTTGGCCTTGCTAGGGTTCAGCCACTGGGTGGTCCTAGCCAGCACGTCTGCAGAAGTAGAGGGAGCACTTCGTAGGTACCTGCTGTATACCACACACAAAATAAATGCTTGTCAGAGGCTGAATTTAATTCATTAAAAAACCCTGCTATGGGGGCTGGCCCTGTGGCCTAGTGGTTAAGTTCGCGCGCTCCACTGCAGGCGGCCCAGTGTTTCGTTGGTTTGAATCCTGGGCGCGGACATGGCACCACTCATCAAACCACGCTGAGGCAGCGTCCCACATGCCACAACTAGAAGGACCCACAACAAAGAATATACAACTATGTACCGGGGGGCTTTGGGGAGAAAAAGGAAAAAAAAGAAAATCTTTAAAAAAAAAAAAAACTCTGCTATGTGCCTGGCTCTGGGCCAGGCACTGGGTGTGTTTGAGCAGCCGTGGTCCCCCAGGACGCACAGTGTGGTGGGAGAGACAGTCTTCAGAAAACCGCCCAAGTTGCCTGCCATTGACAAACCTCAAACTGTGGTTTGGGTGCCCTGAGGAAAAGTGCTGGGAGCTATGGGAGGATAAAGAGGAGGAGCATGGTCCCAGCTGGGGCTCAGGAAAGGCTTCTGGAAGGAAAGTCTGTTTAAGCTGAAATAAGAAAGATGAGCAGGTGTCCTCTGCAGGATGGGTGTTGAGGTGAGGTTCTCTCTGTGCCCTCCTCCCCTCCAACATTAGACCGGGCAAATGTCAGGATGCCCTGGCTGACCTCATTTTTAGCCGGGGAAGGGAGGATCTCGGCACGGGGTGTGGGAGGCAGGCTGAGCAGGGTAGCGACAGTCCCTGCCCACCTCCCCTGTCTCTGGTCCTGCAGGAGCACCCTCCGGCCATGAACCACCTGGACTCCAGCAGCAACCCTTCCTCCACCACGTCCTCCACGCCCTCTTCGCCGGCGCCCTTCCCGACATCGTCCAACCCATCCAGTGCCACCACGCCCCCCAACCCCTCACCCGGCCAGCGGGACAGCAGGTTCAACTTCCCAGGTACCGTATTGCGGGGCTTTTTTGGGCCCTCAGGGATGGGGTCGGATGCCCCTTCTCAGCACACCCCAGCAGGCTCAAGGTCAAATGCTGCCACCAGGAAGAGCACTTGCTGGGTGCCAGGCACGTGCTGAGCTCAAGCACGCTACCGTATTTAAACTTGATAGCAGCTCTGAGGGAGATGCTGTCATTGCACCCATTTTGCAGATGGGGACAGTGAGGTTCAGAGAGAGGAAGTGGCTTGCCCCGAGCTGGGGTTCCATCCGAATCCATCTGACATAAAGTCCGGGTTCTTGCCATAATCCCCATGCTGCCCTCCTGTGCATGGGCTGGCTCCTTCTGGGCATTATTCACTCACTCAGGGCTTCTGAGCTCCCCGGAACCATGGCAGGCGGCACAGGGAGCTGGGGGAGGCCCGGAGGCCTGGAAGGGGGAATCCAGGCTCTGTTGCTTACCTGCTCTGTGATCTGGACCAGCTATTGAAAGGGGAGCTTTCGTTCCCTTTTCCATAGAACAGGGGACCACGTGAAGTTGGGATTAGGTTGTCCCCATTGTGTGGATGAGGACACTGAGTCCCACGGGGAGTGCGTGCCGGAGCAGCCCTGAGCCAGCGCTGACCTCTGAGTGACCGCAGCCCCTGCTGCCCTGAGGTCTGTATGGCCAGGACCCCCCGCCTCTTGGCTGGGCCTGGGGTGTCCCGCCTCCCCAGGGAGCAGAGCGAAGCCTACTTGTCCATTTCAGGACTGATCCTCAGCCTTGCCTCCCTGACAGCTCCTGGAAGTCGTCTTAGCCCTCGGTGTGTTTCAGTTGGCACCCTGGGGGGACGGGGAGGCGTTGCTGGGACCCTCCAGTTTGCTCCAGGCCCAGCCACAGGCCCGCCGCCAGCTTCAGCCTGTGGAGTCTGGGTCAGGGCCCACCTGTCACTGGGCCCTGCGGCTCCAGGCCCAGGAGGACAGAGGCACAGCTCTTCCTGTGCCGGGGGACCCCCCACTGGGGCCACATGCAGCCAGCAGGAGGCTGGGCAGCCTCTCTGGGTCCCTCTCACCAGGGTTCCAGGGCCTTCTTTTGGGGACCTTCTTTGGTGAAAGACCGAGATTTTGTAGAAATCTCTTTTCTCTTTCTCCCATCCCTTCGCCTTCACACGTGCATGTGGCTAGATGTCTCCTGACGTTAATGCACCGCCCTCTCTTCCCTGCGGCTGAGCGATGGCCCCTTTGATTAACCTCGTCTGCCATTCTGCTGTGTCATTATTATGTTCTGAAACCAGGCCTTTTGCTAAACCTCCTGGTTTCTGGGTTTTTCTAAAAGGAAGAGCCTGTTTGAAAAACAACAGCCACAGAAAAAGTCCTTTTTGTGATGTCAGCCAGAGCTTCTCAGCTTTCTTGGTGTCCTCGGGGTGAGCCCTCCTCGTCTCCTGCACAGAGCCCGCTCTCTCCAGGGTCTGTTATCTCTCTGATCACAGCAGCGCCCGGGGCTGGACTAGCCCCGTGGTTAAGCTGGGGGAGGAACTTCTACTGTCCACCTACTCTGTGCTGTGCGGGAGCATTTCAGTTTGTCCTGGGTGATAGCTGGGGAAATTTTTTTTTTTTTTTAAAGATTTTATTTTTTCCTTTTTCTCCCCAAAGCCCCCCGGTACATAGTTGTATATTCTTCGTTGTGGGTCCTTCTAGTTGTGGCATGTGGGACGCTGCCTCAGCGTGGTCTGATGAGCAGTGCCATGTCCGCGCCCAGGATTCGAACTAACGAAACACTGGGCCGCCTGCTGCGGAGCGCGCGAACTTAACCACTCGGCCACGGGGCCAGCCCCAACTGGGGAAATTTTTTACTCCATTTTACAATACGACAGCGGAGACGTTCACCAGCTCCCCAGGCCTCACCTCATAGATGGCAGGACTGGGGTGAGAAGCATGCTGGGTCAGAGTCCCCAGACGTGCTGGTGTGTCCCCTTCAGTCATCCTTAAGAGAGGATGTTTTTGGGGCCGGCCCGGTGGCGTAGTGGTTAAATTCGTGTGCTCCATTTCGGCGGTCCAGGTTCACAGGTTCAGATCCCGGGCACAGACCTAGTACCGCTTGTCAAGCCATGCTTTGGTGGCATCCCACATAAAATAGATGAAGATTGGCACAGATATTGGCTCAGGGCCAATCTTCCTCACCAAAAAAAACAAAAACCCCCCAAAAACACCAGAGGATGTTTCTCTTTTCCCTAGTGGTGAGATCAAGTGTGAATGTGGGGCTGAGGGGTGAGACCATTCTTCTGCACACAGCACTGTTAAGATGTTTTCAGAATCAGGGTTTTTCTCCCCATTGTATTTCACCCTCCTGAGCTCATGCGCATTTCACAGAGGAGAAGCGGCCCAGGAGGGGAACAGAATCAGTCATGGCTCTGCAGCAAGGCCACGGAGACTGCGTCTGTGAACCCCAGTCCTCCAGGGCAAGCCCCTCTCCTCCTGGGGGCTCCTGCCAGCACCCATTTTCCCCCAGCTCTTTTTCTCCTTCCTGCATGAATCACCCTGTCCTGGCCAGGCCCAGCTGGGGCAGGACAGGTGGGGTGGGGCTGCCCCAGCAGATAACCAGCCCCTCTCTCCCAAGCCCCTGCCTGCGTCCCCTCCTCCCTCGGCTGCGTTTGCTGTTCTGTGTGTATGACTCACCTCCTCTTCTGTTTAAAGCTGCCTACTTCATTCATCATAGACAGCAGTTTATCTTCCCAGGTGAGTCGTTTGCATGGTTCCACTAACTGCCCCTTCCCTCGAGCCACTCTGTCCAGCGCACCTGGGCGCCCTCTCCCTGGGCACCTTCGAGGTGCTTGAGTCTCACACCCACCTGTTTTGAGAGCTGACTGTCTCTTGAGGCTGGGCAAGAGGGCAGGGTGAGTAGCCTTGAGGCTGGCCCTTCATAGGTGCAGTGCTTCACTGGGAGGGACCTCAGTATCCATCCTGTCCAGCCTCTTGCACAGAGACTGCAGGCAACTTTTCCAGGGTCACACAGCCAGGAAGTGACAGAAACCCAGTTTGCAGCATGAGGGGGAAACGGACTTTTTTGCTGATGGCTTATGAGCATCTGTCATGGAGTCTTCCCCTACATAAGACAAGGAAGCTGCTACCCTACCTTAGAGAAGGGGATGCGTGTTTGGGAGGGTCTGCAGGCTTCGCCTTTTCAGTGGGCCTCACCTTCTAGTGCCTTACCGCACAGCGCCATCTGCTGGCCATTTTTGGACATGCTGCTTTCGTGCAGAAAGTTGAGAGCAAAAACCTTGCAACTCAATATCTCATTGATTCCCTTCCACAAAAATGGTCTTGCACGCCAGCTTTGTGCTCAGCCTTTGCATTTGACCATGTTCCTGCTCCTAAGGAGTTTATAGGATTAGTACTTATTTCTCTAGTGGAAGGTGACAACTTTAATTCTTAATGGAGCCATGTGAAGGTTCTGTGTGTTCTAGACAAACACGGTGGCTGCTTGCTTTCTTCCTGGGTTAAACAGGCCTCACTTGAAGTCATGGTATTTTGGTTATTCCAGGCTTTCCTATTCTGCAACTCAGCTCCACGAGGGGAGTGGCGTGGAGCATTCGTTAGTTCTTACAGGGCCATCTGGAGGGTTTTGCAGGCATGTGCGGGCTGGCTGGGTCAGGGGCAGGCTCCTCGAGCTGCCTCTGTGCTTTCACACCTGCTTTGCTGTGGTTGCCACTGCAGGAGCCCCTCTGTTTCTGGCTGTAGGATGGCATACGGGGGAGTAGAGCATTGGGAGAACATGGCCCTTCTTCTAGAAGGGTCTGTCTTGCTCTGAAGATGTGTTACGGGGGAGAATATATCTCTATTAAAACAAACATGGACACATTGGGGAGCAGAATGCAAAATACCGTCTTAATGTTTAAGGAAAAGCATGAGGCTTCAGACATTTTGCCCTCCCACCTGGGGTGCTCTTTCTCCCCAAACCCCTACCTCCTTACCCCTACGCATGTGTTTTCTTCTGTGGGAACATTTGAGCAGCGTTGCAGGGGTGGAAATGTCAGGCCGCCCCTAGCAGTCTGCAGACTTGTCGCCATGTCTGGAGGAGGCCTTAGCAGAGGTGCCCGGGGGCTGGGATCCCCCAGAAATCGTGCACAGGGTGTTGGGTGTGTGTGTGCTTTTCCCTGGTAAGAAAGCCCACGGCCGCCATCAGATTCTCTGAGCCTCTGAGGTCCCAGAGGTGTCATGGACCCTGGTTCAGATGACCTGCAGGGTGGCCTGGAGGAAGCCCTGGAGGGGCAGGGTGGTTTGATGGCTGGTGGGGAGACTCTGCGTCCTAGGGGGCAGCGAGATGTGCCGATTGCCTGGAGCCACGGCGGCCTCCAGTCTCCTTTTGCTGAAAAGAGGAGTGAGGGCCCACCGAGCCCTGGGGCTGCTGGCCTCCCTGAGTGCCATTCGAGGGGACTAGAGAGCATAGAGCCAGGCCGCAGGGACAGCCGTGGAGGGTTTGGCCTGTAGCATGTTGGTTCCATGCTGGGGTGACCATCTGTCTGCTGTTCCCCGGATGTGGGACTTCCAGTGCCACATCTGGGAAAGCCCCTTGCCGCCCAATCTTGGGGCCCCCCTGAGGTGTGGACTCTGTGTTTCTTCCTCTCCCCTGAGACCTCAACCCAGAAGTTAAGGGGGATGGAGCCTCTGGCTCCCCACAGAAATTCCCAGGAGCTGTGCCAGGCACCAGGTGTCACTTATGAGCCACCTGCGAGTCCTGCCTTTTGCCTCCATGCACCTGAGTGAAGGAGTCTCCCTACTTTCCAGGGTTGTTGCCACCAGCCCCTGCCTCCAAGTCAAAGGAGGGTCTGGCCCACGTGTCTGGTCACCAGTGGCCCAGTTTACTTTCACCCCTTGCTTGTATGGGGAGTTTGGCCACAAGAGAATGGCGTTAACTGAGAAGCCTTGCCCACCTGGAGTCTCTTCCTGGGGCAGAGCTGTGTGGGCAAAACCAAGTGCTGAGGAGGCTGCATCCATGTTCGGTTTTAGGGAAAGTGGACGTGGCCCAGGGAACTTGCGTGCAGCCTGTGAGGGCCCCTGGGGGAGGACCCACTGCCCCTGCATGTCTGGGGTTTGCCAGCACTGTGTCCTCTGGGAGGAGCCGGAGGTGGTCTCATGCTGCATGTGTGCTTTCTGTTTCCTCCAGACATTTCAGCATCTCCACAGGCAGCCCCGTCCCCTGACGCAGTGGACAGCACCCGGTAGGTACTCCCTGTCCCCTTTCTCCTCCGTGGGGACCTGCTGAAGCTGACTCATATCCCTGACCACCTCCCACCCCGCCTTGAAAGCTCAGCCCCCCCGAGCCGGATGTTGCGGTTACCTGGGCCAGCCAGATGAGAGGCTCCATGGGCAAATCCACCTCTGACCAGGGAACTCAGCCGGAAGGCTTTTATTGGCCTCCCTTCAGGGCGGTCTCGGGACCCAGGGGTGGGCAAAGGGCACTCGAGTTAGAGAAAGCTACTAAAAATAGCTCCTGCTTGTGGAGCCTGGTCTCCGTGTCAGGCGGCGCTGAGCAGCTGGCTCATGTTCCCTCGTACGGTCCCGAACCTGGTGTCGATGCAAATAATCTGTAAGCGAAACTGGGGTGAGTTTATTATGAGTCAGATCTGAAGGCTAGCCCGGGGCCTGCCTTCCCCAAAGAAGGAACGGAGCACCAAAGAAGTGAGGTGGACAGAGTGGTTACAGCCCCTTAAAGAACATGTATCACATACGATTAGAATGTCCCTTTTACAATGGTCACGAGGTTGCCTCCCGCATAGCAATTCACACAGCAAGTGGTAGGTCTGCTGTCTCGAGCTGGGTGGTCACAGGTGAGCACAGCAATCAGTTCCTAGCCTAGGGAGAGATGCTCATCCTTAAGGAAAGGCCAATGTGGGGGAAGTTGCATCTTTATCTTAAGGCCATTTGCTCTTGTATTTGGGACATAGCAAATGCTTAAAGCAGATGTACAACGCATGCTCAACGGCCATGTCAGACCCTTTTGGAAAAACAAGGTCAGGCCGAATTAGTTATCCACCGAATGGCTTCCTCATATACTCCAATATATCCTATTGCTTGCCATTTCTTTATCACTGGTGAAGAAGGTCATCCTCACCCCACAGATGAGGAAGCCAGCTCAGAGGTTAAGGAATTGCATAAAGTCACACCACTAGGAAGTGACAGAACCAGTTATCAAGTAGAATTTCAAGTCTTGTGCATATGCTCAGAACTCTCGTCCTGGGTGTCAGATTCGAAAGGGCCTCGGTGTTACTGCCCGCTCCTCATCCCCCCGCTACCCTCAGGTTAGTCTGGGGAAGGCCGAGGCCGGTGAAGGGAAATGGGGTGTGGTCCTCGGCTTCCTGACTTTGCACAACCTCCAGACTGCCTGTCTCACAGCCAAGTGGGTCAGAATAAGGACCCAGGTTCTCGGACCTCCCATGGGGCGTCCCCTGCCCAGCTGAGTGCGAGTAGCCTACCCTCAGGGTCTGTATGACAAACCCTGTTTTACTCTTAGGCTCGACGACCAGCCAAAAGCAGACGTGTTGGAGGATCATGAAGTGGAGGTGAGTGAGGGTGACCCGCAGGCCCTGGACGTGCCTTCTCTCTCCTCTCCCCATCTCAGTGCACACAGGGTCTGGGGAGTGGCCTTGCTCCCAGGTGCCTGCTGCAGCCGATGCAGGCTGTGTGCACAGACAGTGTGCATGGTAGAGAAGAAGCATGAGGAATGCAATGAAGCAAGCTTCCTTTGGCTTTTCTGGTTTTGAGGCTAAAGTAAGCTCTTAATTCACATGGTTCCCACTCCCAGCCCAGAGGCCTGGACCCCGACCCGGGAGACAACTTCAGTCGGTCTGGGTGGGGTCAGGCATCTATAGGTTGTCAAAGCTCCCCACATGAATCTGACTGTAGCCAGGGCCAAGAACCGCTGTCTCGATCCTTGAACCAAAGTGCTGGCTGAGCCTGGCTCCCGGTAGTGCGGTGTAGCTTAGAGAATGTTAGCCGACTGATTACTCCACCTGGGGAAGAGTCAGTAACTCTGTTTAAACAAAAGGATACCCAGGAAGGGTGATGCACTTGAAGTCTTCATCCTAGGGGACATTAATGCTCTTCCCTAGTGATCGGATGTCACTGAGGGAGATCTTGGAGCATCAGTGGGAAGGGCTTCGGGGCCTGGCTGGGCCAAGCCCCATAATTGGTGGACAAGGGCACTGAGGCCCTGTGGTGCAGAGCTGTGACCGAAACCCAGGCCTCTTGACCCCATGCCTCTCTCCTCCCTTACCTGGCTGGGGCTCCGGGGACGGGAAGTCAGCTGAGACCGGATCTGCTGCCGCTCTCCATTCCATTCCTTCCTTTTCTCCTTCCAGGCTGAGGAGCCGGAGGCCGGCAAGTCAGAGGCAGAAGATGACGAGGATGAGCTGGACGACTTGCCAAGTTCTCGCCGGCCCTGGCGGGGCCCCATCTCTCGTAAGGCCAGCCAGACCAGCGTGTACCTGCAGGAGTGGGACATCCCCTTCGAGCAGGTGGAGCTGGGCGAGCCCATTGGGCAGGGTCGCTGGGGCCGGGTACACCGTGGCCGCTGGCATGGCGAGGTGGCCATCCGCCTGCTGGAGATGGATGGCCACAACCAGGACCACCTGAAGCTGTTTAAGAAAGAGGTGATGAACTACCGGCAGACGCGGCATGAGAACGTGGTGCTCTTCATGGGGGCCTGCATGAACCCGCCCCACTTGGCCATCATCACCAGGTAACCCAGCCCCTGGCCCTCACTGGGGTGGCCACCTCAGCCTCCCTCTTCCCCGGGGACCCTGTTATTTGTGAGGACTCCCTGGAGGGCGTGGATGTCTTAGTGTAGACAGGTACAAGGAAGAAAACCAAAAGTGAGGTATAATTTCCCCATGCACATAACCCCATTGACATTAAAAAATAAATAGGGGCTGGCCCCGTGGCTTAGTGGTTAAGTTCACGTGTTCTGCTTCAGCGGTCCGGGCTTCGCAGATTCAGATCCTAGGCATGGACCTACACATTGCTCGTTAGGCCATGCTGTGGCGGCTTCCCACGTACAAAATAGAGGAAGAGGGGCACAGATGTTAGCTCAGGGCCACTCTTCCTCAAACAAAAAAGGAAGATTGGCAACAGGTGTTAGCTCAGGCCCAATCTTCCTCACCAAAAAATAAAAATAAAAATAGATTAATTAATTAATTAATTAGATGATGCCTCTCTAGTGAGAGAGGAAATTCAAATGTTCCAGAAAAGTACAAAGTGAAAACCACCCCGACTGGGTGCTCCTCCCCAAAAGTAGATACTGTAACCAGTGTCTGATTGTGCCTTCCGTTAAAATAAAAAAGTTTACTGATACTCATGTTTTTAAACTATTCATCTACTCCTTTGTAAAAATACACAGCAAAGATCATACTGGTTCACACCTTGCTTTCTTCACTTGAGTGCAGGTCTGAGGTCTACTGTGTTCTCTGTAACACCTGCCCAGCATCCCCATCACGTGGTTGAACCTAGTGGTGTGTTGGTAAATGTTTAACAACCAGCTCTCAGGTGATGGGGAAGAGAGCCCTTGTTTGTGGCATCTGTCAATTCCTGTGGTGTAAATACTCTCACTACAGTTGATTTCAAGCTACCGACATGATGTCACTGAGAGTGGAGTGGACTTGGGAAGAGAGTCACACAACTGGACTCTGGGTTCTTTGTCTGGCCGATCACTGGTCATCCTGATTTATTTAACTGGTCCTCTTTTGCTGGACACTTTGTAATGATGAACATCCTCTTTTCCATATGTTGGTGAGCTTCTGTGGGTGTATGAGCTGGGCTGGGTCAGGGTATGCGTATGTCACGTTGCATGTCCATTTCTACCCCAGAAAGTGTTCACCAGTTTCCTCTCCGACCATCAGTGTATGAGAGTGTCATTCGCCCAGAGCACCAGGGGCTGCGAAACTGAAACGTTTTGGTTCACGGCCTTGAAAAAGTGGTTGTTGGGTGTTTACTTTTAAAATCAGGAAAAGCAATTTGAGGCTAGTGAAATTTTGGAATATAGGTGGAACTTTCAAGAAGAAAATAAAAATCACTTTAGTCCTGTCAGCCAAGAGAACCCTCATTAATGTTCTGATGATATTCTCTATCGCTCGACCCTGTGCTTTGAAAAAACATTCTCCTCAAATGGTATTTACTAAGTGAGAGTTAATTCCCGTGTTACTTATTTATCAGAAAGATTAGTAACCGCCCCCCAGAACTCCTGAGCAATGTGAGATCAGGAGGTCACCCCACCAAAGGGACAATCTTCCAGCCCCAAGCATGACAACATGATGCTTTAGGAAGCCAGCTCCACGACCCCCAGGATGCCAGCCCCCAGCCACTGTCTGTCCATCTGTCCTTCCATCTCTCGTCCACCCAGTTCCATAGGAGATTTGAGTCTGCTTAAAGGGAATACATATGATAAAATAGCAAAACGTTCATTAACAAAAAACTTAGCATGTTCTAGAATCTGCTGAGGGGACTGGAACATAGATAAGAAACCGTCAGCTGATGTCCCAGACCCCTCGCCCAGTTCTCAAAGTCTCTGAGGCGCCCAGAATATTGTCTCCTTGGAGACTTTCCCTAAAACTAGCCCCTTTCTCAGATGGTTTACGTCACCTTCTCCCTGGAACGGGGAAGGAGCCACACATTCTCTCTCAGTCTTTCTTCACCCTGGCTTTAGGAGTTGATGCAGGTGGAGACCCCAAAACGTGAGCCCCTTATCCTATAATTGCTCTGATGTCCCGTCCCTTCCCCCTCCTTACGCTCTTCTTAATAGCAGTAAAATCCCTGTGATCAGAAAACAATAAAAACCATCACGAGAATCATTACAGCGAGCCCCGGGGCCCCGACGTTGCCCGCTTGTAGCCCTGAAAGGCCAGATTCTTCCCTGAGTCCTAGGAGGTGTGTTGCTGCCTGGAACCCATGGAGGGTGGGCTGCTCTGGACTGCCGGGAGCCTTGGTGAACTGAGTTTCTTGTTCTGGGGAGGGCAGCCCTGGGCCTCAGGGAATGGGGTAGACAGGCCTGTTTTTGCACATTCAGGACAGGCCCCAAAGGAATGGGCGTCAGGCTTGGTTAAGAATGAGATTCTGATGCCCATAGTCCAGGGGACGGGGAGAGCCTTCCAGAGGCCAGCGGGCACAGCTCCTCCCAGGCTCCAGGAGGGCTGGGATCCGGCCACACTGGCCCTGGAGCTCTGCCTGACCCCACCACTCTCGACAGCTTCTGCAAGGGGCGGACGTTGTACTCGTTTGTGAGGGACCCCAAGACGTCTCTGGACATCAACAAGACGAGGCAGATCGCTCAGGAGATCATCAAGGTAAAGGGGTGTCTTGTTGGTCCCAGAGCTCCTGGCCGTCCCCTTGCTCTGCCTGTGTCAGGGTGGTGGCCGCTGTCTATCTCCTTCTAGTTAGGGCGCCTCGAGTGAGGGACGCCCTCTCTTTCCTTCTGTTCTTGTCTTGCCCTCTTGCGGCTGGGAGCTGGACAGTGGTCAGCGTTGATGGAATTGAATTGGTTGGAGAAGATGCAGCAGGCTTTAAATATCTGAGTGAATTCTGGTCAGCTGTGTGACTTTGGGCAGGTCGTTTCTCCTCTCTGAGCTTCAGCTTCTTCCCTTGTAAAGTGAGGATATCAATGGAACCTCCCTCACTGGATTGGTGCAAGGGATGATGGGATAATCACGGAGAGCCTTAGGCACAGGGCCAGCACTTGGTGACAGTCTGTTAGATTTGATGGGGAAGGCGGTTCTACTTCCGGGGGTCGTGAGAGCACCCCCACTTTCTGCCTTCAAGTTTCTGAATCCAAGTTTCAAGAGAACAGGCCCTCAGCCTCAACCAGGGCGGCCTTTTGTCTTTCTTTCATCTTTTTTACATAATTAAATAAAAATGCAAGAAAAGCTTATTAGTTGCTTTATTTAGCAACAGACAGGCCCAGATAAAAACTAGAATCCTGCTGGGTAGGGGTTCCTCTGTTTTTGTTGAAAAACTTTCTCTTAGCAGCTCCCACCAAGGTTTTGCGTCTTTCCTGTCTTTCTCTCCTTCCTTTTCTTCTGCCTTCGCTCCTTTTTTCTCCCTTCCTTCTCTGTCCATTTTGTGTATGTCTTTAGAAAGGAAAAGGTAAAAACATGATGACTTTTATGGACAAACCTAGATTTTCATGTGATATTTCCATGGGGCTAAACTAATGAATTGAACTTTTGAAGCCCCCAAAACCAAAATATCACCCTGGAGCCTTTGTTTGCAGTCGGTCTCATTTCAGAGAAGGTGGCGGGAGCTGCAGTGTCACAGCCAGTTCCCAGTATCCCCAAACTTGCCAGACCCTGCTCCCCCTCAGCCCCCTACTCTGCCTCCCCTCCCAGACTGTTTTCTCTCCTCGTCATCAGAACACTGGGGGAGTCTGTCTGGTTGCTGACTGGCTGAGTTAGGATGAATGAGCCATCTGGAAGTTTCCAGAGCGGAAGAGAAGTTACTCGAAGGTTTTGGAACTGCAGAGCCGGAAGCTGGCTTTTTTGGTTTTCATCCTGCTGAAAAGCCACGCCCTTTCCTTCTGCTGAGAACTTCTGAGCCCCCCTCCCTTTTGTGCACATCTCTGATGTTTTGAGGCTCAAAATAAAATAACAGGGACCTAGCATTTGGTTTGCAATTTCGTGGCCACTCTGGGAACGCTGTGATAGTATGGGAAGGGAGGAGAGTCTGTGTTCCGGACCCGAGTGCTTTATATCTTGCCTCTCTTTAAGCTGGTGTATGAGGCTGTGACACCTATTTTATAAACAAGGCTCTGAAAGGTACAGCAACTTGTCCTCAGTCACACAGCTGGTCCCAGCTCAACCCAAGATGGGGTCTTTGGCTACTGAGGAAGGCTTGTGCCTTGGTTTGGGTTGGGAAAAGGGCAGATATTTTAAGAAGGATCGTCTTGCATTTAGGATGGAGTTTTGGGAAGGAGCAGGTCCCTCTTTCCTGAACTCCCTGCTTCCGTGGGAGGATGCCAGCTCTCAGCAGGCCCGAGGAAGTGGCCACCGCGGACCCCGCACCCTCCCATCTCTTGCAGAAGAGCATCTGCCTTGTGTAAATTCTTCTCTGACACTCTCTAAACCCACTCGGCCCGAGCTCGGGCCTCGGCTGAGTTCCCTCTGGTTCTGGCTCACGGCTCATTCTTTCTACTTCCTAGATGTGGCCTGTTGTTTTCCTCTCTCTCCCTTACTCCACATTTCTCACGGTGCGTGAAGCACGCTCAACGTGGGAGACCGGGAGCGGGGTTTACACGTGCCTCTTTCTGAGTTGGCAGGGTGGCCATTTCAGTTGTGGATCTCACCCCCATTCCCAGGGGCATCAGGGCACGCGGGAGTCCTGGGTCTGGCATTAGAAGACAGCTCTGACCTTGGCTGAGGTCATGCCTGCATCAGGTCACCCATGTCCCATAAACCCAGCCAGTCAGTGGTCAGTCCAAATAGAGCATCAGTTAGAAATCACCAACCCCGCCTTTCACTTGACAGGTGAGGAAACTGAGGCTCAGAAGTTGAGTGTCTAAGGCCACACCATGGATTAGAATCTGAGCTGAGATGGAACTAGGACCCCAGATTTCAGTCTCAGTCCAGGACTCCTTCGACCACAGCACAGATGTTGGGACCACCTAACCTCGGGGACTCACTCTGTGGGAAGTCCTCTTTGTTCCCCACCTGAGCCCTTGCCCAGCCTGAGGGCAGAGGCCAGCTGGGCAGAGCATGACAGAGACCCCACATCACTTGGGTCCTTTGTGACTTAACACGGATGGTATTGGAGGGGAGGAAGAGCTATTCCTCTACCCTCGAGGTCCTTCTGGCTGGTCGAAGAATTAAATTGACATGAGACAGAATAACAGGAGAAAATCAAACAAAGTTTAATAACATGTATACACAGAAGAAATGCAGGAAAACTGAGTAACTTGCCAAAATGGCGAAGCCACCACCTGAAATACCATCTTTAGTTAAAGACAAAGGAGGATATTGGGGGTGGTGGTTTGGGACTTTAAAGGGGAGGAAGGCAATTCACATGGAGATGGAAAAGCAAATATTTGATAAACTGATGTTTGCTGGGCCCTCGATAGACAACATGACTCGAGAGAGAGAACTTTGATGAAAAGGGGCCTACCAAGGACCCTCCCAGTCTACCACACCCAGAGTTACCCATGGTGGTGGCCTGTCCTCGGAAAGGCCTTCTAGCTTGAATTCTTTTAGGCAGTTAGAGGGAAGGTCAGAGTTTCTCTCTAAGTCTTTTGTTCTTAAAAGTAATCAAGCCAAAGGGACACATTTTGGGATGGCAAATTCTGATCCCCCACAGTATCATTACCCACCCCCACCCCCTAGCTCCCCATCCATCACCCTCTCCACACCTTGCACCTTATCCAAGTATAAGGTGGATGTTGGACAGCATGGTGACATGGAAAGAGCATGGACTTGACTGAAACCGGATCTCAGCGATGCTACTTAACTGCCGTGTGGCCTGGGGCAAGTGATTGCCCTCTCTGAGGCTTGGTTTCCTCATCTGCAAGATGGAGTCAGTTATGCTGCATAGGATTGTGAAGATGAAATGAGGGGATCTGGGTAAGGGATCCAACTCAGCGCCTGTCCCAGGGAGGAAGCTAAGTCATCATTCCTCCCTTCCTTCCCCCCTGACTGAGGCTTGCTGCCTTCCAGGGCATGGGGTATCTACATGCCAAGGGCATCGTGCACAAAGATCTCAAGTCAAAGAACGTCTTCTACGACAATGGCAAAGTGGTCATCACAGACTTCGGGCTGTTCGGGATCTCGGGCGTGGTCCGAGAAGGACGGTGAGTTGGCCATGGGTGTGTGGATGGACTAGGGAGGAACTGGGCGGTGCTGGTTGGGCCTGAGGTCCCCCTGAGGTCTGGGCGCTCTTGCTGTCTGTTGCTGAGGAGCAGCTCTCCCTGTAGGAAAGGCCAGGTTTACTTTGTCCTGCCCTTGTGGTCCTGGTCCAGAATCTGGTTTGGGTAACGTTTCGGTCCTTCATAGCAGTTGGTTCTCGGACTGGCCCCCATGGAGGCTGGGTCCCCTCACTGGCATTTTCCTTGTGTGCTCACTGACCCGGGCAGGGGACCAGGGTTCACATCCCCATTATGAGGAAGAGCATCACGTTTTATTTCCCCAAATCTTGAAGGAATGGGGAGAAACGCTCCTCCCCAAGCATCTTGGGCACCCCCAGAAGGGAGAGTGGCAGGCAGGCTGGAGAGCCAGCCCCAGGCCAGGTCGTGAGGTCCACAGGCAGATCGTTTCCTGCATAGAGACATACTCCACTCTCCCAGGGTAGAGAATCAGGCACCTCAAGTGCAGCTCCCTGCCAAGACCCGTTCTTGGCCTGCTTGCCTGGAAGAACCTGGTTACCGCTCTGCTGTAATATTCCCCAAAAGCACCAGGGCCTTTGCAAGGGCGGGCTCAGTGTACTGCTTTCCTAGGCCATGTGTGGGTGGTGTGCCAGCCCTGGGCCAGGTGTGTGCCGGCCCTGGGGCAGGTGTCTGCCAGGCGGGGCTCTTTGCTGGGGGCTGAAGGCCTCCTGTCCTTGCCCTGGCTTCTTGGCCTCCAGGCGTGAGAACCAGCTGAAGCTGTCACATGACTGGTTGTGCTACCTGGCCCCTGAGATCGTGCGCGAGATGACGCCCGGGAAAGACGAGGATCAGCTGCCATTTTCCAAAGCTGCTGACGTCTATGCATTTGGGTGAGGAGGCCCCTGGCGTCCCTCTTCTTGGGGCTCTTGAGGCCAAGTGTGGCCAAAAGAGAAGCTCCTGCTGGCCACTGGGGGCAGGGGGAGGTGTACTTTGAGTCCTGGCTCTGCCACTTGTTTGGGTGAGTGACCACGTCCTTGACCTTCTGTTTCGGTATCTGTAAATGGGAATAATGGTACCTTCCCAATGGAGTTGTTTCATGAGGACTGAATTAGGTAATTGTATAAAATGCTTAACTCTGGGTGTCAGTCTCACCCATCGCCCCGTGAGGACGCTCACCAGAGCTAACCAAGGACTGTCCCTCTGGGGGAATGGGGAGTCCTGCTACTCAGCCTCTAGTGCCCTTAAGGAGCTGACCAATGGAAAAATAGAAATCTAATATGAGCTGGATATATAAAGTTTTCTCTTAGCCATGTTAAAAAAAGAAAAACAGGTGAAACCAGTTTTAATAATATATTTTGTTTAACTCAATATACCCAAAATATTATCATTTCAACGTGTAATCAAAATAAAAAATTAGGGAGATAATTTACCTTACAAAGTTTCGGAATCTGGTGTGTATCACCTCAGTTCCATGGTCCGCGTTTCAGTTGCTTGGTAGCCCCACATGGCCCAGAGTGTCCCCCGTGTTGCACAGTATGAGTCTCATGGAGAAGGTGCCGTCTGGATAAATCAAGAAAGGCCAGGGGGCTTGGCGAGGCTGAGTGAGGGCTGCACCCTGTTACCTCTCAGGGCTTCTTTCCCTCAGGGGTGGTCTCGTCCTCCCTGACCCTTAGCTGTCATCTCCTAAGCACCCATGTGTGCCAGGCGCCAGACTCGGCATTTCCGTTACTCCTCAGACAGGCTGGGATGGAGGTGTCAGCCTCACTGAGGTTAAACAGTCGTACCAGGATCTCTGTTCAGAGCCTCTGCTGCCCAGGACTTTCCACCATGGTGGGAGGGCGGGCATGAGCTGGGACCGAGCCAAGCAGAGCCGCATGGAGCTCACGCCGCATGGAGCTCACGCCGCATGGAGCTCACACTGTGTGGGTGGTCTCCACAGGACTGTTTGGTATGAGCTGCAAGCAAGAGACTGGCCCTTTAAGAACCAAGCGGCAGAGGCCTTGATCTGGCAGATTGGCAGTGGAGAGGGAATGAAGCGTGTCCTGGCCTCCGTCAGCCTGGGGAAGGAAGTCACCGTGAGTAGCCACCTGCTCTCAGAAAGAGAAGTGGGACTAAGGGAGGAGCCCCAGGCACGTGACGTGGCTTCCTCACATGACATTCACTCACCTGAGAAGTGGGACCCAGAGGCAGATGAGTGTCAAGCAGACCTGTTTACTGTTGGCTAAAAGCCCTGTGTCTTTTATCACCCCCACTGTTAACCTTTTTCTTTAAAAAAAAACCCATTATCTTAAAAAAAAAAAAAGTAGGAAATAAAGATAATAGTTTTAATTGAATTAAGAGATGAAAAGATAGTAAATAGTAAAACCCTGTATGTTACTACCATGAAAGAAGATAATAAGAAATAGTCAGTGCACAAGGGACAGACGGTGGGATTATGGCGGTATCAGATCTTTCTCCTTAATGTTTTTCCCAACTGTTCAAGAACAAATCGAAGTTCCCGCAGCAAATTTGTTTTCAAAGTGCCAAATTGTAATCCAGTTGCTGACCTCACGTTACCAAATGCCTGTCATGGTTTCTCTGCTTTGCAATTTGTGCGTTTCCTTGCCTGGGCACAGTGACGTATAAAGGAACCGGGCGTCCGTGTTTTCAGTGCCATCGGTGATAACCATGTGTTATCGCAAAGGACTGGAGCACACAGGTGCCAGCCTGGATGTTAATAAGTAGCCCCAGGAGGTGTCTGGGCTGCGTAACGATGGAAGCATCTGGAGGGACCGCCCGGCACGTGCCCCGGTCAAGCGCTAACTAGGCTCTGAGTCTCTTGTTGACGACATGAACAGCGTTGGCAGGGTCACCATCTGCCCTGTCATAGGGCACTTTCTGCCTGGTCTCGTGTGCTGGCCTGTTTTCTCACAGGGAGTTCTCGTGAATCGAGAGGCTGAAGGGGTGTGCTGTGTATAGGCGCAGATGCTGAGAGCAGGCAGCAAAATGCCAGAGTGAGAGGGGCTTTCCTCTGGGGGCAGTCGGGACAGCTGTTCTGCTGACCCTCAACTACTGCCCTGTGTCTGGTCCTCCTTGTCACTCCAGCCTCCATTCTTGTAGCGCTGAGCCCTCCACCTCGGTTGCAGCCCCATCCTGCACACATTCTGAGCATCTTGCATTGCAGCTGTCAACACGCCGCCTTCCTCTTTCCGTTCCAGAAATCAACGACCCCATTTCTGATTCTTTCCTATTGCCTGTTTGTTCAGCTTTCTTACTGTTATTCCAGGGGGTTCTAAGAAGGAAGGAGGGGAGACAGGCTCATGCACTTCATTTTGAACTGGGAGCATGCGAGCCCTTGTGCAAGTCAGTTATTTCTCAGCCCTCCTCCAGCAGTGGCCAGTTATCTCAATGTCGGCAGGATGATCATGGGACCACCAGCTGGGGGTACTTGAAAGCCCTGAAGGGACCCTGTGCAGAGCACCCCAGCTGTGCCCTCCTCCCTTCCAGCCAGCTCTCACGCCCACTAATGCCGGCTCTGTTTGCAGGAGATCCTGTCTGCCTGCTGGGCTTTCGACCTGCAGGAGAGGCCCAGCTTCACCCAGCTGATGGACATGCTGGAGAGACTGCCCAAGCTCAACCGGCGGCTCTCCCACCCTGGACACTTCTGGAAATCTGCTGAGTAAGTACCCCCTCGGTCAGCCAAACCTGTCAGCCAAGCATCCTAGAGGGCACCGTGTGCTCTGTCTGCCCAGGAATGTGATCTGGGGACTCCCAAAGAAGATTAGCCAGGGGTGACTAGTCCCCTCACCTGAGTGATGCTAGGATTTCATTCACCGCGTTTATTTTGGAGATTCCCTTTGATAGGCCAGCATCTCTGGTTCTCCTCTGTGAAAAGCTCCACATCGCTGTTATCAGACCAGTGCTGACACTGAGCCCAGGCTAGGCCCAGACAAGAAGAGTCTGCCTAGGAAGGGGCAGACGGAGCCAGCTGGAAGTCAGAGCAGTGTGGGTCCAGAGCATCACCAGAATCAGCAGGGTGGCTATTGCTAGGATGACACAGACTCAAGGCGCAGAGCTCTCTAGCCCCTAAACCAGCCGCCTGTTTGGGGGACCACATGCCCTAGGTTTATGTGGTGCTTCGATGCTAGAATCATCCTGCTTCTGTTTAATGACATGATCCTTTGCACCCCTTGGTGCAGGGGTGGTCTCCACGGAGACCACTGTCGTCTCTTCTAAGTTCTGTCTCACTCCCTTTTTGCTTTGTCTATGGGGCCCCCTTTGCCAGAACCCTCGAAAAACAGACCTCTGCCCTGCCGTGCACGCTTTGTGAGAATCTGGGGACTCCTTCCTTATTCTGGGCCTCAGTTTCCACAGTTTTAAAAAGCAGGAATTGGGCAAGATCAGACGTGGGCGAACTTGTCAAGGGCCACTTGGGAAATATTTAGGCTTCGTGGGCCAGAAGGGAAACTCGAGTCACAGCTCCCATCACTGGTATTTACAATGTGCCCAGCAGCAGTGCCAGGCGATGACGCCACCCCGTACCGTCTGTCACAGACTCAGCTCTGTCTGGTACGGGAGCAGCCATAGACAACACAAGAACCGGGGGCTGGCTGGGCACCGGTGACTTTATTTATGGATGCTGAAACTTGCATTTCACATAATTCTCACATGTCACGAAATACTCTTTTTTCTTTCCCTTCCAACCATTTAGAAAGGTAAAAACCATTCTTAGTTTGCATACAGAAACAGGTGGTGGGCCATATGCAGCAGGACCCCTGGATGAGATGAATGATTTGAAAGTTTTTTTAAGGCAAAGGGCACTTTCTGAAAGTGAGATCTCATACAGGGCCCCAGTGCATAAACAGATAAAGTGGGGTGGCTCTTGATGGGAGCGGGGGGCAAGGGCCTGTCTACCCCCGCAACACCCAAGCTAGCCCCTGAAGCAGCCAGTCGCCATGCACGTGTGTGGGGACACCTGCCGTTGCATCACTGAGCCCTGGAGAAGCTGTGCCCGGCCCCACACCTGCTGCCCAGATGTGTGGTGGCAGCAGCACGCCTCCTATTCTAGAAAGGACCACATAGCAAATATTTTAGGCTTGTGGGTCGTATGGTCTCTGTCACATGTTCATTTTTTGTTTTGTTTTTTTTAACCCTATAAATGGTCAAAACCATTCTGTGGCCGAATTTAGCTTACACATATTTGCCAGCCCCTGTTTTGAAAACAAACCAAACCGGCCTTCAAGCTACATGTGAAAGAGAGGCCCGGCATGGGTTGCCCGACCAGAGGATGCAAATAGGAGAACTTGGGGAGGAAACGTGGGAGACTTTCCTGATGTAGGCCAGCTTCACAGACGGTCTGGAGGAATGACAGTCTGGGGCTGGGAATACTGTAACTTACAGGGCAATATTGGATTCAATATTTTGCTCTTAAGATGGGTCAGAGTCCAGTACAAACAGACGGTGACAGAAGGCTGCCAGCAGAGGTGTGGGTTTCACCAACCATTGCTGAGAACGTGGGGAGACAGAAGCCCAAGGCTGGGCCTGGCCAGCACGGGGTTTACAGTTGAGTAGAGGAAGGAGTGAGGGAATGTTGACAACGTGCGGAGCACTGTGAAAAAGCACAGCCTCTGTGGGAGGGAGGATGGGGGCTGCTCTGCTGGCCCAGGGAGCTTGAGGCAGGGCCTCCAGACCAGCAGTCAGTGGAGCTGGGCTTTGAGCAGGAGCTGTCCTGGCAGAGACCGGGAGTGGGTTCTCCTGGACTTGCAAGAAGTTCAAGAGTCTGGTTTGTCAGACTTTGGGCAACCCTGATTTTCTCATCCACGAAAGAGAAGGCTGCTCTAGGGGGCGCTGGCTTTCAACAGGTGTTTCCAGATTCCCTTAAAGACCAGATAGCTCCACCTTCTCATTTCACAGATGGGAAACTGAGTCACAAATGGAGCTTGTGTCCTGCCCAAAGCGATCAGTTTTAGCCCCTTGCAACAAAGAATGCCAGACTACCTGAATGAGTGTCTGTTGAAAGCTTCCCGTTCCTGATTTTTACTTGTACACATTCAGCCTCTAATTCTCATTTTCTCTTTTCTTTTCCATCGGTCGTGTTGCTTTTTTATTTTCGGGGGGTGGTGCCTGCGCTGGCTTGTCCTATCACACCCCCCCCCCCGCCATCTTGATTCCTGTGGCTCCTCCTCCACCTGTCTGCACCGGGTGCCTGACTCCGTCACCTGCTGGACTGCGCTCTGCCCACACCTGGCAAAATGGTCGCGGGGCATTCCCAGGCGCTGGCGGAGCCGCTGCTACGGGAAAGGACGTTACGGTCACCTTGACTTTAAGAACTATCCAGTTCTGGAGGAATAGTGTGTCTTCTGTTACTTCCCTCATTCTCTGCCTGTTTACGGTCATCCCTTTGCACACCCTGCTTCCTGTCTGTCTCTGCATCCAGCTTCCCCATCTTTGCGTATTTTATTCTCTGTAAACCAAAGTGACGTTCATACAGCTGAAATGGCCACCAGCAAGGGCCCTGCAGGCTTGTGTTTCTCTCGCTGGGTGGAGGGGAGACCCACAGCATGTGGCAGGGCCTCTGTCCACACACCGTGGCAGATGATGGCTTGTCCCTGGCGGGGAGGGAACTCAGATCACTGGTCTGAGTCCCTAGTGTGTCCTCTGGCCAAAGCTTAAAGAAGGGAAGGCAATAAGCAGAAATAGTGAACTTCCAGAAGTCTGTTTGGATAGTCAAGGGCTGAGCGGCAGTGGGCTTTGTAGAAACATTCTGTGCCTGTGGCCTGGGGTTGCTCAGGATGGAGCGAGGCTGTCCCTTTCCGTCCCTGCAGGAAAAGAGGGTGTCCCCCTCTCTGCCCTGGCCAGGTCTCTGCTGCTCCCCTGCCCCTGTGGGCTCAGGGGGAGGGGCAGGGGGGGTTCTGACTCTGTGCTCTCCTCTTCTCTTTTCCCCTGTAGGTTGTAGACCTGGCTGCCTTGCATGCCCCGGGGGCTTTCTTCCTCCTAATCAACAAGTGGCATCGTGACTTCCTCTCAGACACAAACTGAGATGCGAGCACTAACCCGGGGACGCACTCTCTGCCGCTCCAGTCTTCTCTCCTGAGACTGCTGCTCTTGCTTAGTTGTTAAAACTGGCCCCTCCCCTCTCCAGGCCTGCGCGTGCCCGTCACTGCTCTCCACGGAGGATTCCTCTAACAGACCTCCCCCAGAACTGTCTCCCTGGACGTGACTTCATTCTCTCTAGCTCTCCTCTGGTGGGGTGGTATCGTTTCCCTTTGGGTGGTCCTGTCTGCCTGCTAACACCTCAGTGAGCTGTACCCCTCTGAGCACAGTGGCCTCTGGCTGGCTGTGTCCTCCGTCTGGGGCAGGGCTGCTTGGCTGTTAACCTATGGGGATCTTGTCCCACAAGGAGTGGAATGATTTCAGAGCTGCCCAGGGCCAGTCCCCTCTGGAGGACTTTTGGGTAGACCCCAAAAGTCCCGTTGCTGTGAAAGACACCAGCTTGGAAGGGCTGTGTCCTCAGCGGCGCACTCAGGAAAGTCATCCTGAAGCAAAGGGCTCCCTGTCCCCAGACAATTTCACTAAAGAAAACAAAGCATCCATCCCCTTCCCCAGCAGCATTACTCCCTTCACATCTGCTCAGTGTGGACAGAAAGTTCCAGACCCCAAGTCAGCGTTCATCCAGAGCATAGCTGACAGGCCACACACACAGTCACTGCACTGCTTACTAAATGCAGATTCCTGGGGCCCCCAAGAACCGAGTCTGGGTCTCCGGAGGCAAGCTCTGAGAATCTGCATTTCCACCTGCCTCCAGATGGCCCTGATGCACCCCAGCGTTTGGGAACCATTTCTAAAAGGAGCATGCGATGTCTCTCTTGGTCCTGGGGGCAGGTCTCTCGCTTCTCTCCCACTTCCACCTGGAGCAAGACCTTTCCTGGGCTGCAAATGAGAAAGCAGTTCAGACGAGCCCACAGCAGTTACTGGGCATGCTGGCTGCTGGGGATTCTGGGATGAACAAGCCACTGCCTGGAAGGGCGGGGCGGGGTGGGGGCCAAGCCTCCTCCGCACTAAGCTTTAGGCCCCTCCTGGCTAAGTATGACCAGGAGTGGCTCTGCCGAGGCTGTGGGCTGTGCAATCATTCTCACTTCTTAGTGGGGCCAGGTCCTCTGCTGAGCTTCTGGAACTAGCCCACTCCTTAGCTAATGTTACCCTAATTCTGATTAAGACCAGCAAGGCCGTAACCCTTGTTTTTATTCCTCTTTGCAGCATTAACAGCAGCAAAGTTGTACCCCGGTTTGAAAGGTTTGGCTTGGGCGTCCTGGAGGCCAGTAATCCAAAGATGTAGCCAGATGGTGCAGTTTTTCTGCCGATGTCTTTCTTAAATGCGTTTCTAAAACATCCAGAAACCACCACCACAACAAAAAAAACAACATTCTTCGAAACGTCAGCCATCCTTCTAAGTGCTGCAGACCAGGAGCACTGGGTCCTTCATTCAGACTATTTGTCCACGGAAACACTCGGGTCCCGGAGATGGAGCTGCACCTGCTGTTTCTTAAAGTGACATCACCAACAACCAGACCTGTCCTGACAGGCAGCGAATGTTTACATGTGTATTTCTGCGGAGTGAGCTCGATGTTTTACAATAGGTAATAAGAACGTTCTGTGCCGAGGTGCGCTGGCACCGTCGGCCAGGGTGGCAGAAGTGGCTGTCCCTTCTGGAAGACCCTGTAGGCAGTGAGGAGCTCATGCTGGGCCAGAAGGAAGAAAAGCATCCTGATTGTGGCTGCTCTCGGGGAGGATGGGAGGACTACAAGGTTTGACCCGGCCTCTGCTTTGGCCCCAAACCCTGTTAGTAGGGAATCTCCCTCTGTAGGGTGCGCCCCTTGTCCTATCAAGGGACACTGTACTTTCCTCCTCTTGACAAGGAAACCCTGGCTAGGAACAGAGCTGGATTATGAGCATCGGGAGTTCCCTCTTGGGTTCTTTGGGAACCCAGGCTCCCAGAGAGCTTGGTTTCACCTCTGACCCCTGCAGTCCAGCCCATACCTGCTGCAAAAGTAGATGCCAATAAAATCCAAATAACATCTGTACCGATCCAGTGGTTCCTAGCCAGGGTTCCCACTGCCTGGAGAGATGTTTCCTGCATGAAGCCCCCAGGAAGGCACCAAGGGCGTGGGACTCGGGGCCTTGGCTTTTTAGACACATCCCAGTCCCTGACTGACATTTTACAGCAACTGTGTGTACCGTGAATGCTTGATTGGTGAGAACAAGGAAGGCATGAGGAGGGAGAAGTAGCAGGCAGCGAGTCCCTGCGCCCACCTTCCCAGCCACAGGGTGACCTGGCCCTCGAGGTCCCCATCCTCAGTCATGCCAAGGTTTTGGAACTGCCCACCTCTTCCACTCCCCCAGTCCTATTGGAACCCCTTAGCCCACTCTGCCACTATCCGTGTTCCGTGCCCTTAGCTAAGATGGGAGGCATGGGTCCCCCACCCCATTTGTTTAGATGCACCTAGCCAGCCCACCAATCTTCAGAGCCTTCCCAAGCACCAAGTTAGGCCTTCTACTTGTGTACGTTTGCACCAGGAGGGGCTAGACCAGGAAAGTCCATGATGAGAGCATGTCATGTCCTGCCTGTCTTCAGTAGAAGCTGTTGCCTAAAGAGAAAAGTTCCAAATGGCAAAGCAGCCCTTTGGTGGATGTTGTCATTATTAGGCTGCAAACCCAGAAGTGATAAAGGGTGATGAGAATGGAGATATGGGTTGGGTTCAGACCCAGAACCTCTGTCTATTCTCTGAGCTAAGATGGGAAAGCATGTGGCCCTCCCACCCCTTTCAGTTCACTCCACCTAGCAAAGCCCCCAGTCTTCAGAGCCTTCCCTGGAGTCTGGCCAAAGCTCCTCTGCCTAGAAGCTGTGGGACCGCCTTCCCGTCTCCAGGCCAGGGACCCCTTGGCCAACTCCTGCTTGGAGAGAGAGAGCTTTGAGCAGCCAGCGCAAGGTACCCAGGCCTCCTGCTGCCCGTCGGCACCTTAACCCTTTGCAGTCAGGCTGTGGGGGGAAGACAGGAGCTGTACACCAGCTGGATCTTTTCTCCTCTGCGGGACTGATTGGCTCCATCATCCCTTTGGTCTCCCTCTGAGTCCTCTATGGGATCTCTCCGACCCAAAGCCACATGGTGTGTGACCTCTGCCTCTGGCTAAGTCAGGCTCCTGCCCAGATGCCCGTGCCTTCCCAGAGGTCACAGCTTGTGCATGTTGGGGCCCCTCACCTCTCCCCTCTGAACCCATGGACATGCCGATGAGCCCAGGGGTTACACGGCAGCCGAGCAAGTCGGGCTCAACCCCTCCCTGGCCCCAACTCACAGCCAAAGGAAAGTCATCTGGGTTTTGTTTTTCTTATGTCACGCACTGGTCAGTTCAAGCAGCTTTCGTCGAATACCGGCATGTCTTGTGCAAGTGCTGGGGGCCTGGCAATGGGAGCAGTCACGGTCCCCACTCTTAAGAAGCTGATGTTCTAACGGAGGAGACTTGATGTCTGCCAGGAACCCCGAGGGTGGAGCTGAAGGACTGGGGGACACCATCCTTTCTCTCCAGGCCCTGGTAGCCTCCTGACTCTTGCCCTGAGCCTCGGTACTGCCTGTCACATAAGGGAAACGCCTGAGGAAAGTCCCCCACATGGTCCTCTTCTCCTTCCCTCTGTCTGAGTGACTGTGAATTGAGGTTAGGACCTGCTTGCCCTTCCTTCCGTGTGCTCTCCCCGTCTGCCCTGGAAACACATGAAGGACGGCAGATACTGTGAATTCAGCCCTCACAGCCCACTGTGAAGGGGATGGAGAAGCTGGGAGGGCCCCTGGTGAGAGATCTGGGGGCTGTGGAGGTCCCCACTGGGGCCTGAGAGTGGACCCAAGCCTTGGCCCTTCAGGGCCCCCCAGTTCCCAGCCTCACCTCCAAAGCTCTAGGGTCTGTGTCGCTGCTGCCTGTAGCCCACTGATCCACAGCCCCCTGGTCTCCATCCAACTCAAGGTCTCCAGTCCTAGCGAGTTCCCGGTTAGTTGTGAGCAATGTTTTGCAAAGTTGACCTCTCCGTGTCACCAAACGAAAGATGTGTGTGGGACCCTGCAATCCCTCTGCCCTCCCATGGCATTTCTTGTGATGACAGAGGGGAGGGGCGCACCCCGTATGCCTGTGCTGGTGGTCTGTATTGATTTGGGGGGCGGGTGGAGACGTAAATGTGAAGCCGATTAGGGAGCTAGTGCGATGCTGCATCGTTAGCCAGGACTTCATCAGTGTGTGCAAACCCAGCGTCTTCTGTGGCCACGAGACACACACTTGCTTTTTTGAATGTGATGTAAAATTTGTACAGTAAAAGTTTTTATATTTTCTATCAACTGCATTCGTCTTCCAGAAATGCTATTAATTTAAATTAAAATGGTTAGTATTAACGAACGTGCTGTATCCGGGGTTTTTTTTGCCACTGGCAAGAACACATGCTCCGTGCCGAGCCAAGCCTGGGTGTCTGGAGTTTGTGAATAAAGTTGTACCGGGGTGTCCTGGGGCTCAGGTCTGCTTGGGTCAGTTCCAGGTGAATTTGGGGGACCCCACTGATGGATGGCATGGGAGGACAGGAATGGAGGGGTCAGGGATGTTTGGACTCTCTCTAGGGGTTAAGGAGCTCCTCCAAAGAAAGGAGTTATGCATGGACCTCTGAGGCAGATGTTTCTAAACAGATGGAGGAATGGAGGAGGAACAGCATCAAAGGGCCATGGTGCACAGAGGAGGGTCATGTAGCCCCCAACAGTAATAGCGCCCGCAAACAGACCCAGACCTAAAAGTGCCTTTGCCTTCTGGAAGCCTTAGGGGGAGCTGGAGTGGTCATTTAACTAAATCTTATTTCTGGGAGCCTCTCCCTGCCCGTTACGTAGAGAGAGGTACTTTGGAGGTTGGGATAAGCAGAACAGATGGAGGAGAAGGGGAAGCAACATTTGTGGGTCCCTGCTGTGAGCCAGGAAGGTGCTCTCTATACATTATCTCACCCTAATCTCATCCTCACAACAACCCCAGGAGGTAGGGATTGTGGTGAGGAAACTGAGGCACGGAAAGGTTCTGGTATTCACCCAAGATCATGTAGCTGGTGGGTGGCTAGTCCTGGACACAGGCCACAGCTTTGACTCCAGAACCTCCCTCTCATCAGAAGTCCAGGAACTTACCCATCAGACATTGACTGAGCACCTGCTGTGTTCAAAAGATGGTGCTAAGTGCTAGGACACATGAAAAGGGAGCACCCTTGCCTTCAGCCGTGAGCCAGTGAGTGGCCCAAAGAAGGGGTCCCTCGGTCTGCCGGGCAGGCTTCGTGGAAGAGGTGGCCTTCAAGGTGACTTGGAGGTGAGTAATATGGTGCTTGTAAGCAAGGGGAGGGCCTTCTATCCCACAGGAATGGCATATGCAAAGGCCCAGAGGTCTGGGGAGACATGGTGTGCTTGGGAAACAATGTGTATTTCAGTGTTAGAAGCAGCTATTATAAAGAGGTAGACCTGTTTCCCAGGGTCCCTTGCAGTTGGGTGAGAGCATGGGACTGAGACTTATCCAGTGGAAAGTGGGTACCCAGCCCGTAAAAGCCTCCCACAAGCACATCTCTCCCTTTTGGCTGGCTGGAGTGGAGACCCTCAAGGGCGACTTTGGAAGCCGCACGTGGAGGATGGCAGCATCTTAGTCCAGGTTTCTGAATGTGGAGGAGGCTGCCCTGCCGACCTGCCACACCTGCCCGGGACTGATATGTGAGCAAGAAGAAGACCACTGGGTGTGAGCCACTCTGCATTTTGGGGTCTATTGTAGTCGGCCTACATGGAAATTATATTATTTGGTAATTGTAATAATGAGCAAATATTCTGGACTTTGTGCTAATCATAAGACAGACATCTGATTTAATCCTTATATTAATTCTAGGTGGCAGGTGTTATTATTACCCTGTTTTATAGCTGAAGAGACAGGCCCAGAGAAGTTATATCACTTGCCCAAGGTCCTAGAGCTAATAAGTAGCAGAGGCAGGATTCAAACCCAGACTGACCTGACCCTAATACCTGGTGTCGTCAAAATTTTCTACTTTATTAGATATTTTTACGTTAGAAAAATCATTCAGGTCCATTGAGATGTCAAAAATTACAGAAATGACAGGAAAAATGTTAATAACCTTCACTTACCACCCCCCGCCTCCCCGCCGCCGCAACATGTACCTTCTTCTAATTCCTGTCCTGAGATAAACAGTTTTAAACTCAGAAACTTAACTTCTCGTCTCTCTCTCCTGCATATAAATGTGGCTTTGGGTTTGTGGTTGTCTCCTCAAACAACTACATCACATATATGATATATATGACATATGATATATATGTATATCATAGCATGCAACATCATGTATATCATATTTTTTCATGAAGCTTATTTGTCAATGTATCAGGGCCAGCCCTCCCCATCCACACGTGTAGATCTAATTCACTCTAATAGCTGCACGATAGCCCATAGTATACATAGTCCATAGTTTGTGTAACTGGTGCCCTGTGGATGGACACTGCCCCAGACCTCTGAGAAACACTTTTCATTGAGATCATCTGCTTAACTGCTGTGCCCCTTAACTGGCCCCGTCTCCACCCCCATATCCTCTGTGCATGTATCCAGGCCCAGGAAGACCGAGGGCGGGCAGTTGGTGTTTCCATCCCAGCGGCCCCGCCTGGTCAGACTCTGCGCTCCTGCTGCTCTGCTTCTTCAGCTGTGCTCTGTTCTGTCTCTTCCTCCTCTTCTGACCAAGCTGAAGCCCCTTCCTTCCTCCCTCCCTCCTTTCCTCCCTCCCTCCCTCCCTCCTCCCAGGGCGCTCTGTGCCCTACACCAGACCTGCCCAAGGTCTCATAAGAAAAAAGACAAAGGGAACTGCATCCACCAACATTGGCATAGCACTTCTTAAATTTACTTGACATGCAGTGTCTCATCTTTTCCTTTCAAGAGCCCCATGCCACAGGAATTCTCTCTGTTTCCAGCTGAGGACACTGAAGTTTAAAGAGGTTGATTGGCCTATGCTCACAAGTGAGCCCCAGAGTCAGAGGTGCTGTTACCAAATCAGGTTCGGTTTTGTTTTGTTCTGTTCTGTTTGCTGAGGAAGATTCACTCAGAGCTGACATCTGTTCTTGGTCTTCCTCTATTTTGTATGTGAGCCGCCATCACAGTTCAGATAGATGAGTGGTGTATGTCTGTGCCCAGGAACCGAACCTGGGCCACTGAAGCGGAGCATGCCAAATTTAACCACTAGGCCATTGGGGCTGGCCCAATCAGGTTCGGTTTTGCCCCTTGCCTGGAAAGGTAATCACCAAGAGGGTGAGACTGCAGCAGAAAGAGGGTTTTAATCTCAAGGCAGCCCCAGTGAGGAAGCAGGAGAACAAGTTTCGAGTCCACTTCCTTAAAATGGGGACTCAGGGATATTTATAGGGTAGAGGGGCAAAGTGGTCTGAAGTGTGGAGATAGATGATTGGAGGTGAGGAGAGGTGAGGTAATTGATGATCTGCGCAAGTGTAATCAGACTTCATGCCTCTTCATAGGACGCATGCTCCTATGTGTGCTATGCACAAAATGGCGGCGTTGGCATGAACTGAGGGTGGAGTTTTTGGCCTCTTAACATCAAAAGGTCACTATCGAACATCTGTGCGGGCCCAGTTGATGGGTTGTTGGTCCCAGCTGGCCTGAACTGGACAAGGGGGTCCTAATTCCTGAAAAACAGCTCACACACCCATTACCATGGAGACCCAGGTGCCAGGGAGGTGTTATCCACAGGAGCCAGTGGGAGTCAGATATCATATTGCCTAAGCAGCACAGTTAACAATGGGTGGGGACCAACTTAAAGCTAAAATCAGTCATTGCAAAAAAGAAAAAAATCTTTAGATACCAGCTACCCAATCATCAACGGCTGGTACTGGTTTCAGGACCGTCTCGGGCTTGTGCGGAGGAGCCGGCTACTGTCTGTTCTCAGACACCGCTGTGGTCTGGAGTGAAACCTGCTTTGGTAATGTTGCTTCCCTGGGCGACTGTCAGCTTCCTGTGGTCCCGCACTTCCCCATCTGTAACAGGACCCCTGCGGGGAAGTGCCCTCCCCTGGTCTTGGGACACTCAGCCTTCGCACTTCCCCCAGCTCAGAGGACCTGCTGGTGTGTTTTCTTTGGCCTGCAGAGTTGAAGAAATATATTTTTAAATTGGTTGCTGTCAACCTGCAAAAACAGAAACCAGTTTAAGAGGCAAAGTGTTTATTTGGGATCAAAGAATTGCGATTCAGGGGGCACAGATTCGGGTAGAAGCCCAAATAGTGTCCCACTAGGGAGTAAAAGTCAGGGGCTTTTAAAGGCAAAGAAGGCAGGTTTCGCTCCAAATCATTTTAATTGGAGTTGGAGGTGGAAGCTAGTCATAGCCAAACATTGGTTGACTGCTGATTCTCTCTTCAGAAAGTCCACAATCCTCAGTCTTCATAATCAGGATGTCCGTTTTCCTGTTGAGCAATGATTTGTAAAACAATTGCTGTCTTGGCCCAGTCCAAAGGTTTGGCCCAGTCCAAGGTTCAAGATGATGAGGCAGTTTCTGTGGAAAGCCAGCTCGACCCTATTTGATTTCATTTTTTTATTTTTGGGGTTTTTTTTGAGGAAGATTAGCCCTGAGCTAAAGTCTGCTGCCCATCCCCCTCTTTTTGCTGAGGAAGACTGGCCCTGAGCTAACATCCATGCCCATCTTCTCTACTTTAGCATAGTTTGCCAAGCAGTGTGTAGGTCCCCACCCTGGATCCGAACTGGCAAACCCTGAGCCACTGAAGCAGAATGTACAAACTTAACTACTGTACCACCGGGCCAGCCCCTAGACCTTATTATTTTTTTTTTTAATTTTTATTGAGTTAATGATAGGTTACAATCTTGTGAAATTTCAGTTGTACATTATTGTCTGTCAGTCGTGTTGTAGTTACACCCCTTCACCCTTTGTGCCCATCCCCCACCCCACCTTTCCCCCGGTAGCCACTAATCTGTTCTCTTGGTCTGCATTGTAAATTCCTCATATGAGTGGAGCCTAGACCCTATTTTTAAGTGGCTCCACTAAGGTCAATTTTGACAAAGGCAAATCCCTTACCATTTTGTCTAGTCTGTGTTTTCTGTTTCGTGCCGCCTGAGAGAGCCGAGGGTCCCCAGTGTGAAGACTTGCAGGAGGGAGCTTCTTTATAACTGTGACCTGTGGCGTACTTTCCCTGATGATTTTTAATGTGACATCTAGCTGCTGTATTTTTTTCTTTGTTGATAGCCCATTTTTATCTTTTGAGGAAGTGCTGAACAGTAACAGTGGAAATCTGCTTTCCCAGGGCCTGAGTGAAAGTGGGTTCAGTTAGAGATTAACTAGAGCAATTTGAGGTCCTGGTAGCAGTCCCTTTGTCCTACCTCCAATCTAAGCTTCCTGATTGTCTCAGAGGGCGGTAGGCAGACAGAGCATTTGGCAGATGAGGGCTCCCTCTTTCCCCCATTGTTTCACATCTAAATTTCCGTACTTAGCTCTGTGCCCTCCAACCGGCTTTACATTTCTGTTCCATTCAAGCAGGCCATGACCTCTGCTGGAGTACATGGTTCCTGATTTTGACACAGGAGGGAGGAACGTCCCCTGCATGCATTGGGCCCTGGGGGCAGTGCTCATGGGTGTTATAGGCTGGTCTGTTTGGGGGGGGGGAAGTGTCAACACAAATAATCAATAAGCAATCTATAGATAAGAAAGATAGAGTGATATTTATTGTCTCATTTGAGGACTAGCCCAGAAGTGCTCCCTTCCTGAGAGAAAAAAGCACACGGGGAAGTGTGGTTTACAGCCTGGTCATATACCATTTCAGAACAAAGAACACACACCAAGCATGACAGGAATGCAATTGTTTTCCCCCAAACTCACAAGGAGATGTTTTGCTGCAGTTTAGCACATAGAGAGCAGGTCAGCTTGACCTTAGTTCTCTGGGAAGAAAAGCTCATCTTCAAAGAAGGACTGGCATCGGCATCAGAGAGAGGGAGGCATCACATCCCCATCTTGAAAGAGTGTGGTCTTTGCTCTGGGGAAGTGTTTGAAGCAGACGTACAGTGCATGTCCCGTGGGCCTTAGGTCAGGCTGCTCTGGGAAGAAGCAGTTTTAGGCTGAATCAGACCTAAACCAGAATGGCTTCCCCACCCATCGACCTCGATATGGGAAAACTTATTATTATTCTTATTATTTTCATCATTTTTTCCCCTTTTGATCGATAATCTTTTGATAGAAAGCATTGATGATCAAGTTATTGTCCCCCATGCCAGGGCGATTACTGCCTGCCCTGGATCCATCATCTCCCTCGGAGCTGAACTTTTATTTCATTGATTTACCCCATTATCCACGTTGGGGGGATAATGGCTGAGCTTAGTGAGCAGACGCAGAGGTCAATGCTGACAAGGGAAGCACTACGTAGGTCAATACTCCTGGATTGTCGCACAAACATTGTACATGTGCTTCAACGAGATTTTGTCATCACTGCTTATAACAGTTAACAACTATAGAGATAGTAGGAATAATAATAAAGTTGTTATTTCAGAAGAGTAAGTCTTAAGCATAATCCTTATCAGAAAAAGAGGCTCGTTCGGTACTATAAGAACCATCGACCCTCTCCAGTTGTTGAGTGATCGTTACTCTAGCTTGCACACCAGTCTTACAAAATTGAGTAAGGAAAACTGTAATTAGCTTGAATATCATGATTAATACAAGAATTCCAAGAAGTAACAAATATAAGAATTATAATCCGGATCAGGGAAGGGAACCAGTGTCTGAAGGGAGCCAAGTAAACACATGGAGACTTGGTGAGGGATCGCTTAGGGCACTCACCTGCTTGTTCACGTGTGTTAACAGAGATGACACGTTGGAAGATTCATCAGGACAAAAACACAACATTCAGTTTGAAGGATAGCACATGTACCGCCTTGGGATGCAGTTAGAATATCCAAGGCTGTTCTATTTTGAGGGACAGCCTTTGTCATTACGGACATCTTAGTAGTCCGTAAAGCTATTCCTGTTTGGTTATCGTTAAGAGCCTGTTGAGTAAATTTAGTCAGGCTTCTATATGTGACACGACATCTTCTAATCCTGTGGAGGGAACAAATATTGCTGCCAGGTGGAACACTGGACGAGTCCATCTGGCCTTAAGGAGGGAAGATTGGCAACAGTTGTTAACTTAGGTGAATCCTTCCCTGCATCCAAGGGAATCTCAGGGTGCAGCGTCCTGACCATCCAGGCTGTAGCCAAGGCCGAAGACTTGTTCCACACAACCATTGAGTTCCACTGGATGCCACCCAATAGATGCTTGGCCTTCAAGACCAGTGTGTTCCAAACCAATCACTTTCTTTAAGAATGACAGTATTTAGACATGACTCTGGGGGTATCCATCCCATTTTTTAGGTACAGTTAGATAAGTTTTGTTTGGAATGGTGTCTCTGTTCCCAGCATAAAGGTGCTGATGTACTTAGAGAGCCATAACTAGGAGGGAGCCAAAGAAATCCATCCCAGATTTGTGTGAAAACTCCTATAGTTCTTGTTGTAGAATCCAATTTCTTTACTTTAGAGGCAAATTGTTGGGATAATAAAATAATTTGAGCAGCAGAAAAGGAATAACCATGTCCTGTACCATGAACAGTGTTGGCTATTGGCCAGGTTTCAGGATCGTAATTGGTAATCTCAGATGAACTGTAAACATTGGAACTAGAACTCTCTAGCATAATAAATTGTTTTAGAATTTTCCAGTCTGTACCTCAAAGGGAGAAACCCACCAAGGTAACCCAGGTGTTCTAGAAAGGGGGAGTTGGCCATATATCCAACAATTGGACTGATTATTATGTGAAGCAAAGGAGTGAACCCATTGCAAGAAGACATTGCGATTCAGGCCCGTTCTGATGTGGATTGAATAAACAACCATAGTATCAGAAAAACCTTAAATGACATTCTGGTAGTTCATTAAAAGGTTTTGTAAATGGACATACAGCTTAAGCATTACAAGGGTTTAAATGAAGCGATATAAGGTTGAGAATACAGGCCTGGTCCGGGATCTTAGGACAGCTGTCTATAAGAGATGTTGGCTTCTCATCCTGGTTTGGTAGTACTTGCCTTAGTCAGTCAAAGCTGGGTGTCAGTGATAGGAGTTGAAATCCACTGGGGGGAAGGGCCTTTTTTAAAGGAGAAATGTGAATCCATGAGTTTACACCTTTTAATTTTGCAGCACATGGGTTGGTTAAGAGTACTTGGTATGGTCCTTTCCCATGAGGCTGAAAAGAGTCTTTAATTTGGTGTCTCTTCCAATAAACAAAGTCTCCAGGTTGTGGTCCATGATCCTTAAGGTCTTCGTTTTCCTGGAGCTCGATGTGAAAAAAATCTGCTACCACTTTCAATTTCTTTTTAGTGTCTTAATAAGACCTTGACAATAATGCAAGATATCTCCTTTGAGCAAAGTTGGCTCGTCCATTTCTTCCTCTAACTGCATAGGTTGTGCTGTTATTATTTCAAAGGAGACAGCCAATGCTTACCAAAGGGTGTAGACCTCAGATTGGGGAGCACCAGTGGAAGAGCTTTTGGCCACGGGAGGTTAAACACTTCTGAAAGTTTTGCCAGTTGAGTTTTGCTGGTGCCGTTAGTTCTTTCTACCAATCCCGAGGACTGGGGACGATGAGCACAGTGAAAGTGCTGTATTACTGGCCAAACGTCACAAATAGATTTAAGTATTTGTCCAGTGAGATATGTTCCCTGGTCACTGTGTAACTCGATGGGAATTCCTCAAACGGGAATTATTCTTCCTAGGAGCAATTTACCTACTGTTAAAGCCTTTCCTTGCTCTTCTGCAAGAAAGCCTCAACCTAATGGGAGAACATACAAATCATTAAGATATATCTATATCCTTGAGATGGTGACATCTGAACAAAGTCCAATTACCACACCTCAAAGGGTTCCTTAGGAAATGGAAAGTGGCCTTGTGACCCATGAAGTGGTTTCCTGGGATTGTATTTAGGATGTAGAGTACAATGAACATAGGCTTTATGAGCCACAGTGGGAGAAATGTTCCAAAAATATTGTTCTTCTCATAAAATCATCTTTTCAGGTGCCCAGTGGCTTAATTGATGTGTATGCAGGATCAGTGGCAATTGTGCTCCAATAGGCACTACGGGTTTTTTTTTTACTGGACCCAAACTACGTTTGTGTGCTGGGGGTCAAATATTCCCCCTTTTTGTTACCATCTGTGTTTCTCTTCTTCCGTGGTGATTTCTTGAGCCCACAGAAGGAAATCTGTCACTGGGTCAGCAGGGTTAACAGAGAGCAGTGGGTGTTCTCGAGGCTGAACAGGATACGTTTTTAAAGCTGCCTGCTTAGCAGCTGCATCAGCAAGTTGATTGCCTCTACCTTCCAAAGTGTCAGATTTGGAACACCCCAGTATTTAAAAAATTGCAAATTGTTTTGGTAGTGATATAGCATTTAATATTCTGCAAATTGTTTTCCATTTTTTACAGGTTGCCCTGAAGAGATTAAAAACCCAGGTGTTTCCACAGCATTCCAGCGTCATGTGCTACTCCAAAATCATAACGGCAGTCAGTATAAATATTTGCCACCTGGTCTTTAGCCAACTGACAAGGTCAAATAAAAGCAATTAATTTGACTTGTTGTGATGACTTTATTTCTGGTAAATAAGAGCTCTCAGTTATGTCCACTGAGGACATTATTGTATGTCCAGCCCAGTAATGTCCTTGTTCGTCCTTTAAGTAAGACCTAACTTTCAACCAAAAAATTAGATCAGCACTGTCAATGGGAGTTTCTTGCAACTCATTCCCAGGAGCAAGAAGGCAATCCGTTATTAAAATACAGTCGTGGTCATTTTCCTCCAGTAGTTCTGAAAGCAAAATTGCAGGATTAAGATTATTACACCGAGGGGCCGGCCTGGTGGCACAGCGGTTAAGTGCGCACGTTCCACTTCGGCAGCCGGGGGTTCGCCGATTCGGATCCCGGGTGCGGACGTGGCGCCACTTGGCAAGCCATGCTGTGGTAGGCGTCCCACATATAAAGTGGAGGAATATGGGCACAAATGTTAGCTCAGGGCCAGGCTTCCTCAGCAAAAAGAGGAGGATTGGCAGCAGATGTTAGCTCAGGGCTAATCTTCCTCAAAAAAAAAAAAAGAAGATTATTACATTGGGCTAAGGTAGGATTAGGTGCAGAAAACAACAGAAATCATAAGAGGCTAACTGCTTACAGAGTAATGCTGAGTGGGATGAGAATTTAGAGGAGATTCAACTGAGTGTGGGACACAAATAGTTAAAGGAGACCCCCATCACCATTTCTCAGTAGCCTTATGTAAGAGAGATATTGCTGAAAGAGCCCTTGTGCACGGTGGCAGTCCTTTTGATACTGAGTCTAATTGCTGACTATAACATCTGTGGGTCCATGCTGATCACCATGTTCTTGAGTTAAAACACCTAAAGCATTTCCGTTATCTTCTTGAACAAAGAGAAAAAATGGCAAGCTGAGCTAAGGATGACCTAAGGCTGGGCCTGAGCCAAGATGGACTTTAAGGCATTTATGGCTTTTCCTCCTTCTGGTATCCATTCAATGAAATCAAACAGTTGTGCAATGAGTGAAAAGTCAGACACCCGGTTCCTGCCGCCTCTAGTCAGTCCTAAAAATCCCCTCAATTGTTCTTTTTTAGCAGTGTTATGAAGCCATCAGTTTCTCTGTTAGAGTTCTGTAATTTTTTACCTTCTTCAGTTTTAGGATCCAAAAGTTCGTCAGAAATCCATATTCTGGAGTAAATCTTAGAGTCCTTGCCATGAATCTCTCTGAAGATAAAATCGAATGTTAAGAAAAAAACCTTGCACAATCTCTTTACCAAGAGCAGACTAAAGTCCAAAAAAATTATCCTTTTAAGGGAATGAAAATGAAATTTTAATTTTTGTACCAGCTTATTCTTTTTTTTTTTTTTTTTTTTTTAAAGATTTTATTTTTTCCTTTTTCTCCCCAAAGCCCCCCGGTACATAGTTGTGTATTCTTCGTTGTGGGTTCTTCTAGTTGTGGCATGTGGGACGCTGCCTCAGCGTGGTCTGATGAGCAGTGCCATGTCCGCGCCCAGGATTCGAACTAACGAAACACTGGGCCGCCTGCAGCGGAGCGCGCGAACTTAACCACTCGGCCACGGGGCCAGCCCCGCAGCTTATTCTTTTTTTTAAAAGATTGGCACCTGAGATAACAACTGTTGCCAATCTTTTTTTTTTCCTTCTTCTTCTTCCCAAAGCCCCCCGGTACATAGTTGTGTATTTTTAGTTGTGGGTCCTTCTAGTAGTGGCATGTGGGATGCCACCTCAGTGTGGCCTGACGAGCGGTGCCATGTCTTCACCCAGGATCCAAACTGGTGAAACCCTGGGCCGCTGAAGCAGAGCGTGTGAACTTTACCACTCAGCCACGGGGCTAACCCTGTACCAGCTTATTTTTTATGTTAAAATTTGTTCACTCGATTAAATTCGTTTCAATCTTAGCCAACTCGACCATGCACAAAACTCTTTCCTCATGGTTTTTCTTCCACAAACCTATCGCTTTCTTTTTGCATTCAGAATTTGTCCCATGCTTTCTTTCCTTCCTGGCACTTTAGGACAAGTTTATCTTTCTTAACAAAACAAACAGAAATAGCTCCATTCCTTATACCTTCTTTACTGAAAACATACATCTTACTCTCCTTATATACAGACTGTCTAGAAACATGCACTTTCTCATGGAAAGTTTCTTAGCGTGACACAAAACATGTTTATTAATAAACTCAAGTATTTTTCCAATTTTTTTGAAATAAGAACCCAAAGGTAGGTCAATGTATCTTTAGTAATTAATTCTTTTTTTTTTTGGGCGGGGGGGGGAAGATTAGCCCTGAGCTAACATCTGCTACCAATCCTCCTCTTTTTACTGAGAAAGACTGGCCCTGAGCTAACATCCGTGCCCATCTTCCTCTACTTTATATGTGGGACACCTACCACAACGTGGTTTGCCAAGCGGTGCCACATCTGCACCCGGGATCTGAATCGGCAAACCCATGGCCATCGAAGCGGAATGTGCGAACTCAACCACTGCGCCACTGGGCCGGCCTCTAGTAATTAATTCTAATATTTTATCTTGTATGGAAATGATGTAGATACTCAATAAATTTTTATCATTTAACTTAATTTAGCAAATCTCTCAGGCTTTAAGTTATGAAAAGGTTTTGTAGTTATGTACATACACCTTAATACATAATTATTGTCAAAAAGTTCACCCCAAAACTTTTATCTTTTGTGCGTTTATTTAGTTTACTTGTTCCCAATAAGTATATTTAGATGGCCTACACTAGGCATCAGGAAAGATACCTCCTCCCCACCTTCTTTTATTATACTAAAATATACATAACAGAAAAGTGATCATTGTAGCCATTTAGCTGCAAGGTCTCCTAAGGCTTCACCCCAGAAATTGCACGATGTTACTTCTGCTGCATTCTGTGGTCACAGCAAGTGACAGGCCAGCCCAGATTCAGGGGTGGGAAACAGACTCCATGTCTTGATGGGAGGAAGAGCAAAGTCACAAGGCAAAGGGCTGGACACAGGGAAGCACGACTCTTTGTGGCCATTATTGTAAGGAGCCATCACAAGAAGAGTATTTGCAAAGACCTTTCCTGTTCTAGCCCTCAGAATTTAAGCTCTCAGAGGGGACAAGGTCTCCTACTGTAGATTAATTCTGGGAAGGGAAAGCCACGCCTCTCTGTTGCTCCCCAAAGCTGCTCGGAATGGGAGGGGCTTGGTGTGAGTGGTCCAGTGACAACACGCAGAGTGTTGAGGTTTCTTTTCTGCCTGTGGTCAGAAGTCACCAGCACTGCTGAACAGCTGCCCCTATTTTCTGTGCAGTCCAATAGCTCAAAGTAAATATTCTTGAGCACATGCTGTGTGTCAGGCTCTGTTCTAAGCAGTGTACTTGGTTCACTCATTTAACCCTCCTACCGCTCTGCCTGGCAGGTACTGTTATCACTCCAGTCTCATAAATGAGAAAAGAAATGGGAGATGCTGGAAGTTAAGTTGTTTCTTCAAATCGCTCAGCTAGCAGTGCACTCTTTAATTTGGGCAGCATAGGCCCGGTATAAGGCAGAGGTTTGAGCACTCTGAGAAAAGGGAGCATAGACATCACGGGATGCTGAGCAGGATTCAAATCTCAGCCTTCTCGCTTGCTGGCTCTGTGACCTGGCACCAGTTCCTGCACCTCCTGGAACCTTGGTCTCCTCATCGATGAAGAAAGTGGGATCTTGCTACCTGGTATAGATGTTGTGAAGAGTAGACAAATGAAGCGTGTGAAGCACTTAGCCCACAGGGAACACTCAAAGACTATCGGCTGCCCTCATCCAGCCAGGATCTGCACTCTCACCTCCCAGCACACCCTGGAAGAGGAGCCACGCATCATCAACCCAGGTGAGTCCTTCTCTCCAGCCCAAGTGGACTCCAGCAGCGGGTTGTCTTCAATGTTCATATCACATGGGTGGCCCATGACACCCTCTAGTTCCCACTGTGCATGCAGGTTTCCACCTCCCACCCCCATCCCACCTTTAAATTAAACAAAATTGCCTGTCATTTCAGTAAGTTTCTATCCTGGAAGGCAGAACAGCATTGGAGAAGCAGACATGTTAACAAGAGACTTTCACATGTTGAAGCGTATGGGGTAACTAGTCGGGTTCAAAACCCATCAGCTTGTTAAAGAAGGCTGACTTATGGCCTATCAAACACACATTGTACATTTGCTTAACTGTTAAAGAATGAGCTCTCTTAAGAGAGGGACATGTGCTTCCCCTCCTACGCCTTGCTGGGGCCACTGGTCTTAGTCCCTTTCCTGACATCAGGGTCACGTTGACCTGCTCATTTGCAACTGAATACCTCTTGGAAACTTTGATGAAAATGTATCCTGAGTGTGTTTAATGTATGTTCTTTGTACTAAAAAGATGTAGGACTGTACTGAAACCATGGTTCTCCAGAACTCTTTCTTCTTTTCTGGAAAAGCTCTTCCTGGGTTATAATCCTCACTCAGGCTCAAGTAAAACTCACCTATCTCTCTCATTAGAGAATGATTATTGGTTATTTTGTGTTGACGACATGTAAGCTCATTTGTCTTCTCCTCACCAGGTAGCAACTGAGCATCTACTATCTTCCCCCTTGAGCACATAGTGGGTCCGACACCCCTTGGGAATAGAGGTGATCAGGGAGGAGGTGTAGGGAGCCAGGTTCTGAATCTCACCTGGTCCCTCCTTTGTTGATGGATTGGGCTAGCCTTCCATGGCAGTGTGGAAGAAAGACCTGAGTCATGGAGGAAGAGGCCTGGGATTTGCCATGTGCCTGGAACACCACAGCCATCACTGTCTGCCGCTGGACCCATTATGATGGCTCCTGGGAGGGGGCTGAGAAGCAGCTGCTACATGTAGAAAGAACTAGAGGATTCTAGTTGGTGAGAACCACTGACTGATACGGCTGCCCAAAAGAATGAAATCATCTTATGCTGTATTCCTGAAGGTAGAATATCTAGAAACAAGGGAGGTGAAAGCCCCATACTGTTATGTGTTGGTCAGATTCATTAGGTACAGTGTCCAGTTCTGGGCACACACCAGGGGGCCAGGGCAAAGTGAGAGAACATCACTGAGTGCCTACTATGTGGCAGGGCCACTGCAATATTGTGATTTATTCGAAATATACATTTGGTCATTCAGACGATCAAAATATATTTCTCATAGCTATGTGGTCTTCATCCACAGTTCCTGGCTCACAGCTCTCAAAACCCTTGGAATTTCTTGTTTATGTTACTGAAGGTGATGTTTGGACCCCAGCCAAGGGTGGGACCTGGTTACCAGGAGAACCAGCCATGTGATCAGAGGATTGGAACTTTCAGTCCCACCCCCTGATTTCCCGGGGATGGGAGTGGGGGCTTGAAGTTGACTCAATTGCCAACAGCCAATGACCTAATCAATCACAACTACGTAATGAAGCCTCCACAGAAACCGAAAAGCTCAGCTAGTCTGTCTTTTTCTAAGAGCTTCCGGGTCGGTGAACACATGGAGGTGCTGGGAGAGTGGCGCCCAGAGAGGGCAGGGAAGCTCCACACCCCTCACTCATACCTTTCCCTGTGCATCGCTTCCATCCGGATATTCATCTGTATCCTGTATCCTAGCCATTAATAAACTGGTAAACCTAAGTGTTTCCCTGAGTTCTGTGAGCCCTTCTAGCAAACTAATCAAACCTGAGGAGGGATTGTGGGAACCTCTGATTTATAGCCAATCAGTCAGAGGCATGGATAACAACTTGGGCTTGTGACTGGAGTCTGAGGTTGAGCGTGCTCTTGTGGGACTGAGCCCTTTACCTGTGGAATCCGATTCTATCCCTAGGTAGATAGTGTCAGAATTTAGTTGACTTCTCAGACACCCTGCTGGCGTCCAAGAACTGCTTGTTAATGTGGGGAAGCCTACACACACACACACACGCAGACGTTGGAATTGGGTTCAGGAAACTTCTGCAGCCGTGTGAGGTGTTTTTCCTGTGATCTCTCACTTCACAGCAGGCAAATGATGTGAGACAAGTATTACCCTCATTTACAGAAGGAGAAACCGGGGTCACTGAGGTGAAAGAAACTGCTCGGGGTCATCCAACCAGCAAGCGAAGAAGCTTGGATTTGAAGCCAAGTCCTGCTGATTCCCAAACTGTGTGTTCTTGTCTCCCACCTGGGCTCCCCTGTGGGATGATGTTCCACTCTGTGGAAAATGCCATTTCATTCCACATTACATTCTTCTCAGGAGGCCCCTGGATACAAAAGAGAATGAACTCATCGTTCCTTCCCACTCAGCTGCTCAGCCTCCACCCCCCATTCCCTGTGACCCCTCTGGAATGGGCCATGGATGAGAGGCTGCTGACAGGACCTCATCCCAATGGGATGTCTCCTTCCTCAGCACTGTGCAAAAATAAAATTCCTACTTTCTTCCACCACACCTGGTGTCAGAGTTTGGCTTGCTGCACAACGGGTGAGCGAACTCACTTCAGGTTCGGTATCAATTTGGCGACCCAGATGGGACAATGTCCCAGGTGGACGTCTCGCCTGTGGCACACTGGCATCTGGCTAAAGGCCTCTCTTGGAAGCTGTCCTGTAGCTGCCTGAGCCCCTTGTCTCAGGGACAGCCCCAAGTGACTGGCTGCTAGCCAGACATCGTTGGCCCACGGCGCTTTTGCTTTGGTGGTGGAAGAAACTAGGTTTAGGACTTAGGAAGATGTCTCTTGTAAGCAGTTTTTGTTTTTGTTTTTGTGTTAACCTTTTCCAACAGGACTGGCCGGAAATAATGGGTACCCGGCAGCCCTCCGGGCTCCGTTTGTTCTGAAGTTGTTGCAACGCCATAGCCAGATTTTGGTAAGTCTCCCGGGTGTGCACAACCGATATCCCTTGTCCTTGCTCATTTGGGAAGATTTGCGTAGTGGATCCTCATTTGTTGGGCGCCCACCGAGTGTAGGACAGGACCCAAAGCTGAGCCTGACATGCTGGACTTCCCACTCCCTGGGTACAGAAAATATTGATCAAAAATGAAACTGGGAGATCAGTTCAGCAGAGCCCTCGTTGCCCCTAGGAGCACAAAGCACACAGCCACATGGGTACACGTTTCCTGTGACATGTTGGGTCCCATGAATGGAGACCCACCCCATGAGAAGGCGTGTGAGAAGTGAGGCAGGGTGCTGCAGTGGTTAGTAGCACAGGTCCTGCTGCTGCACTGCCTGGGATGAGCCCCAGCTCTGACACTTCCTGGCAGTGAGACCTTGGGCAAGTTATCTCACTTGTCTGTGCCTTCATTTCTCCAAAGATACAATATGCATAATTAGTTGCACCTGTGACTCTTCCCTTTCTGAGTTCTCTTTAACTTAATATTTTCATTAGCATTTATAAGACGAGAAGCTGAGACCCCATAGTTTCCTTTTAATTGGTCTTTTCATAGGTACCAATAAAACAGTTGTTTATCATAAGAGCTCTCTAAAAAGTTTCCCAACTCAAAGATCCATTGTTTGGCCTTTTTTTCCTCTCCGGCATCTAAAGAATATTGTAGCCACATGGTGTTACAAAAGAAAATCATCCCTCTTCAGACACTGGCTTATAGCTATAGGTTGACCATCAGCCGAAGTTTTTCCTAAGGGGCTCTTAGGTGGAATAGATGCAGTACCTCCCAGGTTAACACTTTTAAAAGGACAAACAGACAAACAACAACAAATACCAAACAAGCGTGATTTCCCAAAAACCCTCAGCCACAAACGGAAGCCAAAACAAAGACCAAACCAAAAACCACAGTGCTTCCTGTCCCAGCTTAGTCCGTGTTTTGTTTTTTTCAGATTTAAGAAACCCTTTTTCTCTATTCTCTTAAAGAACTATGACTTACAGCAATTAGTAAACAAAATTGAAGCATTTGTCTTTTTCTCCCTATCTGAACCCTCTAAAATGTAAAACTCCTGATGGATAAGTATTCTTATTCTCATGGCAATATGGTTGTTTGCATAAGTCCAACAAGAATCTGTTCTTCTTATAACAGGGCACGGTAAGAAACACTAGTTATATTACCAAGGCTTTGACTGGAACATCATTTTTGAAAAAACATACAGGCTTGGATATAACAAGATAGCTTTTGAGGAACGAAGGTTGACATTCTGGAATAAAGCCACTTGGAAATGTTGGCTTGGTACCGTGCTTATGGGTTCTGTAACCTGGTAAGGTTGAGCAAAGAATGTTGCTCCCTCTGGCAGATACAAGGAACCTCAATATTTTGGGGAACCTCACGAAGAGAGGGATTCACCCAAATCTGTAGGTACTGCAGGCAGAATCTGATAACAGGTCCTTTGCTTGGCTTTCCTTGAGAGGCCTTTAAAGTTCAACCTGAGATGCCTTATAAGGTTCCAGCAAAGCAGATTTAAAAGAGCCTATATGATCAATTACTATTCTTGCTGTACTTATGTAAATAATTATGCCAAATTTATTAAAACTAGACATTGGGCAAACCAGTTAGTCTTAATTTGGCTATGTCTAGTGAAATTGAAGATGATTTTAGGGAGGAAGATTATGTTTCAATAGAAACTATAATACACTTTTATAGATATTGGATTTTAGGTTTTTCAATTGTCTTTGAAATTTTTGTTTTACTTCTGTTAACTGGACTGGATCTTGAATTCTTCTAGTCTCCTGAAATATCTGGCTGAAAACCTCCAAACTAACATTTTTAGGGTTTTTTTCCCCATCATTTTCATTTAGAGTCAGTGAAAACTAAATCTGCCCTTTTTCCCAAAGCCTTACAAACTGAAGCTGGAGGATCTAATATTAACTTAAGAGAGATTCATGTCTGCTGCTGTGTAAGCCACTCAAAAAGCTACCTGAGTTCCTGATGACACCATCAGAGACATTTCAAACTGCATAAGATGCTTCAACCCTGACTTCTAGGAATCTTGATTGGCTGCCCCCTGGGCTCAGAAACTGGTTTATAATTTGCTCCAACCATTAACCTTGTTTTTCTCTTTTTGTTTCTCTAGAAAAACTCTTTATTAAATACCTGGTTACTTACTTACATGATACAGGCCTAACTTCAGGAGCCCACCAGCATCACCGCCTTATTAAAAGACTGGTTCAATGAGATGAAACAACCTATGCCCCATTTCAGCAGGAAGAAGCTAGATTGGTCGCCACCCCAAATTCCTCAAGATTGAGGGATGGACATAAAATATGGGGGAGTTGATACTGATCCTGATATCAGTTTCCCCACATTACACCCAGCATATATGGGGTTAAAACCAAAATGCTCATTCCCTGCTTACTCTCTGGCTTCCTGGCTCCAGAATCCACTATTCTCCATGGAGACAGACACCGCCAAGGACAAGCACCTGGATTCACTATCTCCTCCCCACAAAGAGATACAGACTGGTGGGAAAGCTGCTGACCAGCAGGGTCATGGGCTCCCTCCTCTCTGTGAGTAGTCTCAAGGCCAAAGACAGGCTGGTGGGAAAGCTCTGACCAGCCAGGCCATATGCTCCTAAATAAAAACCCCAAATAAAAACCCTTCCTTTTAGCTTTTCGGGGAGTTTGGGATTTCAGCGTTAGCTGTCCTGTCTCCTTCCTCAGTGCTGTGCAAAAATAAAATTCCTACTTCCTTCCACCACACCCGGTGTCAGAGATTGGCTTGCTGTGTAACGGGTGAGCGAACTCACTTCAGGTTTGGTATCACACTGGCTGCCAGCCCATCCATCATCCCATCTTCTCGGCTGGTTTAGGCACGGAACCCAGAGAAGGGTTCGGAGAGATGCTTGAAGTTCAGGACCCTTCACTGCATGAGTGATGGGTTTGCATGGCCACAGGTGTTTGTAACATTTGCAAAAGTTAAGATGTAGTAAATGAACTGATTATCGCTACTGTCTCCTTTGCCTCCATCACATCTGGTCTTGAGTCTGGTAGTGTTGGAGAGGCCATGTGTATTTTGGATCTGGCTAAGGAGGAGTTGAGTTGGGCATACACTTATTCAAGGTTTACTGAGATATGTTCATGTGGTCCACAGCCACTTTCATGCATAATTCAGTCATTCCCAGCTATCCCTGCTGATGAAAATAATAAGAATAATAAGTTTTCACATATTGAAGCATGTGGGGAAGCCACTCTGGTTTAAATGTGAATCAGCCTAAAACTTGCTTTTCCTAAAGCAGTCTGACTCATGGCTCAGCAGACATGCATTCTTCATCTGCTTCAAATACTTTCCCAAAGCAAAGAAGGCACTCTTTCAGGATGAAGAAGTAATGCCTCCCCCTCTCTGATGCTGATACCAGTACTTCTTTGAAGACGAGCTTTTCTTCCCAGAGAACTAAGGTCAAGTTGACCTGCTGTGTGTGTGCTAAACTGTGACAAAACATCTTCTTGTGACTTTGGGGAAAAAAAATTGTATTCCTGTCATGCTTGATGTATGTTCTTTGCTCTGAAATGGTATGTAACCATGCTATAAAGCAAGTTCCCCTGGAGTCCTTTCTTCTCTCTGGAAGGGAGCACTTCTGGGCTAGTCCTCACATTAGGCTCAATAATAACACTCAATATTTCTTATTTCTAGATTGGTTATTGATTATTTGCATTGAGACAGCATAGGACTGGCTTCTGGAACACTCATCCTGCCCATGAACCAACTCACCTGGGTCCAGATGCAAAGATGCAGGGTCAGAAATGCATCAGGTAGGAATGTGTCCCATGTTGCATGGTACCCAAAGTACACAGGCTTGGAGAAGAAGCAGGGCATTGGAGAGACAGAATGACCTTTCTACCTTCTCTATAGAAAATGTGTCTAATCTTCAGATCATGAAGAAGCAAAGAGTATGCAGACAAAAAAGTAGATAAATATTATAATTCCAGGAAATTAATAAAAATATTATTATTCTGGGTATTTTTATGTTTGGGGTTTTTGTCAATTGCTATGGTCTGAATGTTTGTGTCGTCCCAGAATTCATATGACCGCCATCACTCATTTCACCCACCATTAGTTTTTATTTGTGAAAGCAGCAATGGTTTTCATTTATGGTTGTGGCATAAAGTTTGCTTTTAGAATAAATGCGTTGAAGTTTATTTAAAGGAAATCAGGAAGTAAGGCTAATCTCAGACTAGTCCCACAATGACTAAAGGCATAGGCAGCTGTGTGTCTGGCTAATTAACTGATATGACACTACTTTTTGCACGTCTTGGGCTAAAGGTTTGCTCACATGGGTCCCCAGTGAGGAAGTGTGGACAGTGAGTGTGAGTTTGCTCGATTCCACGGAGCTCCATGCTCTTCCACTCCTCATCCTGCCACCCATGGTAGGGACACCATGGGCCCTCCAAGACTCAGCCCCAGGGCCACCTGCTCTCTGAACTCTAACCTGGCCACGCCACCCACAGGTGAGATACGTGAGGACACAGATGTGATTTGTGGCGTGCTCCCTCTGCCAGGCATTGACTTTAGTGCCTTAGCTCGTTTCATCCTCACAACAACTTTGTGAAATATGGCCTGTGTGTGGACATAATTCCATTTTACAGATGAGGAAACTGAGGCTTAGAGAGTTCAACTACCTTGCCTCCCTTCCTCCAGCTGCTGTGCCCCACAGGAAGCTGAATATACTTCCTTCATAGCATCTTGGTGAATTTAGTAAGTTGCATCACCAGGAACCCTAATGATTTTTGATGCTTTGGAAGGAAATGACAATGTCCTCTGGGTCTGTGGTCCCCAGAGCCAAGCTTAGGTCTGGGCATCCAGCAGGTGCTCAGTAAATGCTTGTGAATGAAAAGTGCTAGTCTGTGCTTCCTCAAGGGAGTGTCACTGTCCCCTCCCATCAGAATCATCTGGGCTCAGAGGTGGACTCATGGGGAGGTCTATGAGAATTGGACTGCAGGGCCTCCCGCTTTTCCCCTGGGTAGGGCTCTAGGAACACGTTTATATGGTCATCTATTTTTGTAAAGTAAGATTTTTTTTGTAAAGATGCCTCACAAAACCCAGATTTCCCTAGGATGCTTGTTTTTTGTTTTTGTTTTTTTTTTGCACGGAAAGATTCACCCTAAGCTAATGTCTGTTGGCAGTCTTCCTCCTTTTTTCTTCCTTTTCCCCTCAAATGCCCCAGTACATAGTTGTGTACAGTAGTAAGTTCTTCCGGTTCTTCTGTGTGAGCCACAGCATGTCCACTGACAGACGAGTGGTGTGGTTCCACGCCTAGGAACCACCGAAGCGGAGTGCACCAAACTTTAACCCCTAGGCCATCAGGGCTGGCTCCTGGGGTGCTTGTTGAAAATGTAGATATCCGGCCCTACCTGCAAACTACCGAACCGCAGGCCCTGGGAGAGTCTTGACTCACCAAAGTTGGAGTGTCACTATGCTAACTGTTTCCTCTCTTCCTCCAGTGCTTGGAATATTTGCTTGAGGGCTCAAAGGAGCGTCGTTGCAGTGGTGGCATCTGCACCCTACTTTTTCCTGGAAAACAACTGATTCCAGTGGGAAGGGGTTCCCAAGCTCCGAACAGTTTAAATCCCTCTCCTCAGGCTGAGACCTGCCCTGCCCGGCTCTGCTAATGAGAGCTCAGCTGGAGGGAGGGGCGGGAAGTGGCTGGGGGCCAAGCCAAGGGGAAGCCTGCCACCCTGCCCTGCCAGGGTCCCTTCTCTGCCCCAACTAGGGGTCCTCGTGTCCTTCCCCTTCCAAGCCAAGCCTCCTCCCTCCTTCCCCTTTCCTCCAAAGAAGTGTTCAGTTTCCATTCCTGATGGGGAAGGAGTGACTCAGGCAGCAGCCCCTGTGGACAAAGGGCGGGCCTGGGTGCAGGTGGGGCTCATCACTGGCTCTCAGGGAGTCACTCCCAGGAAGCCCAGCTGCCCTTTGATTCGCCCTGTCCACAACCTGGGTGCCAGAGCCCATGTGAGCCTTTGCCAAGCAGAGGCTAAGAGAAGTAGCGTGAAAGCTGGAGCAGGGCCTTCGCTAAGGCGGTGGGAAGATTCTGCTGATGGAGCGTGTTGTCCGCGTGTCGATGCTCCTCCTTGAATTCCCAGGCCATGGGGAGAGTCAGCCCAGGCCTAGAGGTGGTCCGTCCAGGCTGGAAGACGATTTGGGGACCTCACTTTGCATGGTCTCTCCTGGGTGACATACAGTGTCTCTCCGTCCTCACCGTCTCTCTTGCTGACATACAGCAGGGCTGGCTGTGTGCTTTTTTTAAATTTTGAAATACACATGGGATTGAGCTCCTTGGGCCGATCTCAGGCTATTTCTTAGAAATTGAGGTGGACTTTCTGTACAAGTGAAAAGCACGGAATCCACGTGTATAGTTTGCTGAGTTTGACAGGTACACACATGCAAGTAGCCCCTTCTCTTATCAAGATAGAGAACATTTCTAGCGCCCCAGAAACATCCCTCCAGCCCCTTGTCAGGCCACCCCTACTCCTCCAGCGGCAACCACTGTCTGATTTCCTTCATCACAGATTTCTTGCATCTGTTCTAGAACTTCCTGTAAATGGAAGCATTCAGTGTGCACATTTTGTGTCTGCCTTCTTTGTCTCAGCAGAACATTTTTGAGACTTCTCTCTGTTGTGTTTGTCAGCGGTTTGTTCTTTTATTACCGCATGGTGTTCTGTTGTATGACCGCAGTAGGATTGTTCATCCACCTGCTTTCCATTGGACACTTGGGTTATTTATGAACAAAGCTGCGATGAAATTCTTGCACAGGTCTTTGTGTGGACATACGAGTTTATTTACTTTGGGTTAACACCTAGGGGTGGAATTTCTAGATTGTAAGGAAGGTACGTTTAACTTTATGAGAAAGTACCAGAACAATTTCCAACGCAGCTTACCTTTGTGGTGTGGTTTACCACTCTCCCCAGCAGTTAGTGAAGGTTCCAGTTGCTCCACACTCTTGCTAACATTTGGTGTTGTCAGTCTTTATAACTGTAGCGATTTTAGCAGGTTGATGAACAGGAGTTTTTAATTTGATGAAATCTATTTTATCTTTTTTCCTTCATGGTTGTGAGCTTTCGGGTGCTGTCTGGGAAGGCTTTGCCCATCCTCAGGATACAGACAACCTCCTATGTTTCTTTCCTAAAAGCTTTATAGTTTTAGGTTTTACATTTACATCTATGATCCATTTCTAGATTATTTTTTGTGTATGGTGAGCTGTGGATCAAGGTTGACTGTTTTCCATATACGTAGCTAGTGTGTCTAGCACCAGTTGTTAAAGAGGGTTTCTGGGGCTGGCCCCGTGGCCGAGTGGTTAAGTTCTCGGGCTCCGTTTCGGCAGCCTGGGGTTTCGCTGGTTCGGATCCTGGACGCGGACATGGCACCGCTCGTCAGGCCATGCTGAGGCGGCATACCACATGCCACAACTAGAAGGACCCATAACTAAAATATACAACTATGTACCGGAGGGATTTGGGGAGAAAAAGCAGAAAAAAAAAAAAAAAAGAAAGATTGGCAGCAGTTGTTAGCTCACGTGCCAATGGAAAAAAAAAGGGTTTCCTTTCCCCATTGAGTTGCTTTGGCGTCTTTGTTGAAAATCAATTGACCAAATAAGTCTGGGTGCATTTAAGGAATTTCTATTCTGTGTGACCTAATTGTCTTTACAACAATACTTTACTATCCTGCTTAGACGAGCATTAGAGTAAGTCATGGAATGAAGATAGAGTAAATGATCGTTGATCTTTGTTTCTCTTTGTTTCTCTTTTTTAAGATTGTTTTGACTCATCTAGATCCTCTACCTTTTCATATACATTTTAGAATCAGCTTGTTAATTCCCCCCCGACCCTTCAGAAAAAACTCTGCTGGGATTTTGATGTGATTTTGATGTGTGCTTGAGAAGAAGGTATATCCTACCGTTGTTGAGAGTACAGTTCCATAAATGACAATTAAATTGGGTTCATAGTGTTAAAATCACCCATCTCCTTAGTGATTTGTTGTCTGTTTGTTGTATTGATTATTGATAGGTTCCAGGACTCCCACAGATACCAAAATCCAGAGATGCTCCATTCCCAAGGGTGGGGTCACTGGGTGGGCATTAGGGGGGAAGAAGGGAGGAGCAGGGTCGCTCGTTTGGTCAGTTATCTAGGTCCCCCAGGGCTCTCTGAAAGACAGAACTTCATAGTGGGAACAGCCTCGTTCCTCACCTGGTTGTTTTGAGATTAGCTGTGGCCTACATCTGATGATACATTTATTCAAGCTGGGCGTCTTTGAAACGGACGCCTCAGCGATCCAAAGCTTATTGTCAGGCACTCACACCACCTTTTCCACAGAGGCCACACCATTTGACCTGCCCACCAACAGCGCCCAAGGGCTCCTTCTCCACATCCTCAGGAACCTGTCACTTTCTGGTTTTTTGACAGTCGCCATCCTAACAGGTGTGAAGTGGCAGACTCACACTTTGAACAGACCCTTCCGTCCATAGTGCAGAGAACAGAGAGCCTCAGACTCTCTGGGACTTTGAGTGACAGAGCTCTGAGATGGAACTTTCCCAAGGTCTGCTTCCCGCCTCCTTTAGCCCAGAACGAGGCCCTGGGACTGGATCGTGGTGACCCCACAGTGATGCCAGCCTGCCCAGGTCAACTGTGTCCTGGCACTGTGTGTTGAAGATGCCTCCCTAGTGTCATAATTAGTCTGAAAACTCACTGGCCTTGGGTTTGACTGTTGTCCCTCCCTGTAGGACGGGAGCAGAGGGCCCTGGGGCTCTCCTTTACGGCTGGAGTCACTGTGACTCACCCACCTTTGGGGTACATGGTGACCCCAAATGCTTGTTTCTGGTACTCTAGCTGTCCCCCTGTCTCCCTGGGCTCGGGGAGTCTTTCGGGTTTTTTAAAGAACTTATTGACATACTATGTACATAGAGTAAAATACACAGATCTAGTTTGCTGGATGAGTTTTTACTAACCTAAACAGGTGTGTGACTGCCATCCAGATTCAGCTCAGAACACTGCCAGCCCCAGAAGGCTCCTCAGGCCCCTCCAAGGGAAATCGCTATTCTGACCTGTTATCACGGGACCTGCTCATGTGTGTCTGGCTTCTTCTGCTCGACTGTGAGCTTCATTGATGTTGTTTCCTATGTCCGTGGCTCCTTTTGATTGCTGAGGGTATTCCATCGTATGAATACTGCAATTCGCTTCTTCTTTCTCCTGGTGGCGAACATTTGTATTTTTTCCAGTTTGGGGCTCTGGTGAGTCAAGCTGGTATGAACATGTGTATGTGTCTTTACCTCTCTTGGGTAAATATCTAGGAGTAGAACAGCCAGGACACAGGAGAGGTAGATATTTGACTGCACCACAATCCACCAAGAAGTTTCCAAAGTTACATTATTTTACACTTCAACCAGGCAACCAATGGGAGTTCCAGTTGTTTCCTATCCCAATCAATGATGACATTGTCCCTGTTGTCCCTGTTGTCAAAGAGAATTGCAAAGAATTTCCCCTCTGTTTCCTCCTTTCTGCTCCAGCTGTGCCTTCTGCCCCTTAAATCCAGTCAAATTCTGGGGGATCCAGGAATATGGTGGGGATGGAGGGTAAGTAGGGGGGACATGTGGCCTCAGTCTATGGGAGCACCTCAGAGAAGTCAGTCTTTGCAAATTCTGGTGCATTGAGCAAGGGGTAAGAAGGAAGAGGGGTGCAGACAGATGTGCGGCCCTGGGGCGCTTTCTACCCACTGGGGCCTGAATGACCCCGAACTGCTCATCCCTGGCTTGACCCCTGGGCCTCTCCCTACCTCACTGCAGCGACCTGCTTGATATCAACATTCCCAACCCACCCTCACTGCCTTGACCCAGCCTATCCAGCTAGTCTCTCTCATCAATCATGTCCCTTAACCAGGTGCTAGAGCCAATGAAGGACAGTTTATTTAATATGTCTCCCCACCCCCATGTCACTTGGGATGTTCTCTTATGTGCAAGACTTCTCCTGTCTCCATTCTGAAGCCCAGAAAAAAGGGAGGAAAGAGAAGAGAAGAAGGAGATAAACTCATAGAGAGGGGCTCAGAAGCTCCCAGGGCACCACAATACTCCTGGACAACAATCTCCATCCATTATGACACTTTCTCTTTGCAAAACATCTCTCTCTACATGATTATGTTTGTATAAGAGGAACAGAATTTTAAAAGGGAGACATACTTTTTCAAGAACCTAAGTATCCTCATATAGCTCAGGCTGCCACATGTGAGCTGTGTGACCTTGAGTATGGCCCTTAGACTCTCTGAGCCTCAGTTTCTCTGTGTGTAAAATGGGTATAACCAGGCCTTCCCCTCATCACCACCATGCACACAGGCATGTCCAGCCACAAAGGCCCTGTAAAGTAGCTCCAGTGTTTTCTGGACACTGACCGACCACCCTCAGGAGATAGTTACATACTAATGGGCAGAATCGTCTAGAAACTCACAGTCATGTCAGTGTGGTCAGGCTCTTTGGACCTCTGTGAACCAGATATGATTCAGTCTCAGGGGTGGATCACACAGGGAGAGAGAAGGAAGGGTCACTGGGGTGAGGAATGTCCACTTCCCTCTCCCCGGGTGCCACCCTCGCCCCTCCTTCCCCAGCAGTCTGCCTCTCTCTAGATTAACTTCCTCTTGCTCCTGGCCCCTCCCCATTGAATGACTTGTCAAACTGCCTTGGTTTCTGTTTCCTCGCTAAGTCCTTCCCAGTGCAGACAACTGCCCTCCTGGTGTGAAAAGCAGTGGTGGCCACAGAGGAGGCAGAGGGATGGCTTTCATCTGTGCCCAGCCTCCCTACCTGAACCCAGTGAGTGCCGGGCTGTGGGCGTGGGGCAGTGCTGGCCTGGGGGAAGCAGCTCTGGGGCTCTGAGGAAACAGCTCTTGGGAGGCAGGGGGCAGGGGAGGGGGCATCCTAGAGGACACAAGAAGGGCAGCAACGCCAGATGGGGCAATCCTGACACAGCCTCTGCTCCACGCTGGTCTCCCCTGTGCCTCTCAGGACTGGAGGGTGATGAGCACCAGGACTCGTGCGTGTGACAAAGGGTTCCTGAGCTCCCTCTGGGGGCCTGGTCCTATTCCTGGTGGAGGGGGTAGAAGACAGGTGTCTGTAATGACTAGAAGAGTGATGTTTTGTTTGCATGAAGGCGGTAACAGGACTTCTGGGGAGGGTGACAACCCAGCATGGCAGTCGAGGGCACTTACTTTGGAGCTGGCCTTCCTGGGTTCAGCCACTGACTAGTTGGATGACCTCAGGCAAGTTCCTTTGACCTCTGTGTACCTCAGTTTCCACATCTGTAGAATGGGGTGACCCTGTCCCCCTCCCAGGGTTGGGGTGAGGATGGAGGGAGGCAGCATCTCTAGGGTGCCTGCACTGCGCCCGGCACACACGGCTTCAGAAGGGCTCAGTGTTGGCAGGAGTCTGGGTGCAGCAGGGAAGGCTCCTGAGGAGCTGATGCTACCTGAATGAGGTCAGGAGGCCAGGGCAGGTCCAGGGTGTCTGCAGAGGGGCCGTCTCAGGGTTGAGAGGAGTGGGGCTGTCCCTGCAGTGTGGGGCACAGAGGGCGGCCTTTTGCACCTTTGTGCCACCTGTGTGGAGGCCCTGTCTGCAGGCGGCCTCGTTTCAACCCCATGAGGCTTGTCATCCCCGAGTCACACAGGGAAGAACTGAGGCTCAGAGAGGTTGGGGCCACAGGACACAGGTCCCCAATTGTAAGAGACAGAGAAGGAAGGTGACTTGATTTACCCCAGAGGAGGGAGGTGCCCACAGAGAGTGACAATGGGGAAGGCAGGCAGCAGAGCCTCCAGGAAGAATGTGTCCCCCTGGGCACATTCTCCATCAGATGGGGGCCCTGGAGCCCCAGCCAGGCCCTGCCACTCTACCCTTCTGGTGATTGGTTTTTACTTTCCAGTCCTTGGATTCAAAAGCCAGGTTTTTTGGGGCTGGCCCCGTGGCCAAGTGGTTAAGTTCGTGCTCTCCGCTGCAGGCGGCCCAGTGTTTCATTGGTTCGGATCCTGGGCGCGAACATGGCACTGCTCGTCGGGCCACGCTGAGGCGGCGTCCCACGTGCCACAACTAGCAGGACCCACAACGAAGAATATACAACTATGTACCGGGGGGCTTTGGGGAGAAAAAGGAAAAAAATAAAATCTTTAAAAAAAAAAAAAGCCAGGTTTTTCAGATCAGAAGGACAGTCCTCCTGTGGGCAGCATAGAGCTCAGACAGGGCCTTGGAAGCCGGACAGGAAAGAGGACGGGTGGAGTCCCCACGGGCGCCGGGGGCTCCCTGGGGACCCGCTGACCTCCAACAGCAGGGACCACACTCCTGCCTCCAAAGTATGGTGGGAAAGGCACACGGCCGGCTGCGCTGCTCAGTCCCAGCTCCTCAGAGGCCCGGGACGAGGCTGCGGCCACAGGCAGGACAGGACTCGCTGTTTGGTCCTGGGAAGTGCTCGGTGAGCCAGGAGCCAGGATGTTCTGTGCTTCATGGTGAGAAGGAGGCTGTGTGGTGGTTACAAGCATGGGTGCTGGCGTTCAAACCCCACTCTATCACTCACCAGCTGTGTGGCTTTGGGCAAGTTACCACACCTTGCGTGCTTCAGTTTCCTCGTCTGTGAAGGTGGCACTGATAATGACCTGGGTGGTTGTGAGGATAACGAGGTAATGCAGACAGGGAAGGTCGCCACCAGAAGGGCCTCGGGACCTCTGGGCAGCAGCGCCCTCTGGCGGTAAGCCTCCTGCAGGTGAGCTCCCTCTGCCAGGGGGGCTGGGGGCCCTCTGGTGACACTGGGCCTCCAGAAGGAGGCTGCCCACCCTCTGCCTGTAGGGCCTGGCTCTGCTGTCTGCACTTCTGGACAGGAAGGAAAGGAAAAGTTCTCAGGCTCCAGGCACGGCCAGAGGAGACAGCAGTTCTGAGCCGGCACAGGGATGAAGTCACCCTGATGCCAACAGCGGCCGCTGTCAAGGCTGCGAGCCAAGGGCTTTCCAGGCGGCTCCTCGTCTAATCCTCCTAAGACCACGGCCAGGCTGGGGCTCTGGTGCCGCCGTCCCACGGAGGGAACTGGGTGCAGACAGGTCAGTGACCGCCCAACAGCAGAGCTGCCAGCACAGGAGCTGGAGGCAAGCCCAGGCCTGTGGACCATACAACCAGCACAAAACCCACCCTCCTGCGCCATACAGAGCAAGAGTGTCATTGCCTGCCGAGATCCCTCCCTCACACACACACACGTGTATGCACACGCATGCACGCACGCACGCGCACACACACATACAAACACACACACTCACACACTGGTCCAAATTCAACCAGCAGCCTGGTTGGCCAGGCTTAAAACAACACAAATTTGTTCTCTCACTTCTGGAGGTCAGAAGTCTAGAACCAAAGTGTCAGCTGGGGGCGCTGCTCCGTGGCGGAGTGGTTAATTTCGCACGCTCCACTTCAGCGGCCCAGGGTTTTGCTGGTTCAGATCCTGGGTGTGCACATGGCACAGCTCATCAGGCCACGCTGAGGCAGTGTCCCACATGCCCAAACTGGAAGGACCCACAACCAAAATAGACAACTATGTACTGGGGGGATTTGGGGAGAAAAAGCAGAAAAAATAAAAAGTAGAAGAAAGTGTCAGCACGGCTGTTTCCTTCTCGAGGTTTCAGAGGAGAATCTGTCTTCTCTCTGCAGGTTGTCCCCTTCTCTGGGAAAATCCAAGGGGGTCTCCAGGAGGGACTTCAGATCACCGTCATTGGCACCATTTTACCTTTCAATGGAACCAGGTACCTGGAACTGTGGTTTCTCTGCAGCCTCTCCCCTTAGCAACCATGGCACCTGTCAGCTCAGGATGGTTCACCCAGCACCGTCCGAGCTGCCTGCACCTGGACAGGCCGGAGGTGTAGGGCCCAGCCCCTACCAACACTGAATGGAACCACTGCCATCTGCCAATAGCACGCGGGCACCATTAACATAGAGTCCCTGTAGACATAGGGATGATGGGAGCTCGCAGCCTAAGGAGAGAAGCGGGCAAGCCCAGAGGCAGGCGATCATGTTACAGGGTTGAACTCTGCACACCATGACCCAGACGCGCAAGATCTCCCTTCCTCTACTTCCCATAACTGACCTCATCTATTTCCAAACCCGCATTTGGCTAATGTTGAAATTTTTAAACTTGCCATCAAATGTAATTTGATGCAAGTTCTCATGCCTGGAGAGCTCATATTCATCCTTGCCTCTCCTTGCATGTTATTTTATTTATTTTTTGGTTACCCCTCCCCTTTTAGACCCCATCTTTGAAGGTATATTCCCATCAATTTCACATATCCTTTAAATTTGTTCTCTTCTTTCCCAATTGAGCAGACGTGGGCCGGCCTCCAATGAGTGTCCACTTGGTGCTGAAGGCTCTTCTAGACACATTTCCCAACTTCTATCTTTGACTCAAGTTTATAGTTAGTTTCCAAGACCTGTGCTTCTTGCTGCTAGCATCAATACTATTCCTTACCCATTATCGACTTATTTCTAGAAAAAGCACACTGTAAAGGCAAAATGCAATAATTGCCCAAAAACACACTAAGTGCTAATTAGGTGAACTAAAGGATGGCAACAAACTGAGGAAGGCAGGTCCTATACAAGTTCCCAGACAGATGCCAGTCAAAGGCGAGGCCCCCCCGCTTTCCCGCCATTGGTGGAAACCAGGCTACTGGTGACTCTCTGATTTCCCTTGTCTAGGTTTGCTGTGAACTTTCAGATTGGCAGCAGCGACAATGACATTGCCTTCCACTTCAACCCTCGGTTTGAAAACGGCGGTTATTTGGTCTGCAACACGAAGCAGAACGGATGCTGGGGGCCGGAGGAGAGGAAGATGCATCTGCCCTTTCAGAGGGGGAGTCCTTTTGAGCTCATCTTCCTGGTGCAGAGCTCACATTTCCAGGTGAGCAGGAGCTCTCCTCCCCTCCCTCCCTCTGCCTGTCCCCTCAGCGCCAACAGGCCTGGGGAAGAGCCTTGAAATAGTCACACCCATTGAGATCTGGCTGAACAACACCATAGACAGATGACAGGACCATTTCCTTTAAGGGTGTTACTGATGGCTGCAGGCTCCTTACGCACCTTCACCTGCATCTACAGGTGCCCCTGTTCCTTCTTTTCCTCAGGAACTAAGAACCAGATAAGTTACCTTGGTGTTTTTTGGCCTCTTGGGTCTTCAAAATCAGAGTTAATTCCATTCCTCTGCTGTAGCCATTGGTCCATCCAGGTCCTGAGATCATGTGTTTTTCAGTAACATTGTTGCAGCCTTTATCTAGGTTCTATTAATGGCTTATTTTGCCTTGTCTCTGGGTTTGGGAAGACGGGAGGGGGTTGAGTATATCTGGTGTCTGCGCTTCTTCGTGAAGGTGCATGTTCCCATCCCCTCCATGTGCAACCCGAGGTCACCTCTCCTCTGTTTGCTATGAACATTTTTAGGCATATTTAAATAATGCCTCAGCCTGAGCAATATTAGACACACAAACCTACTGCAATAAATGAACCACCATAAGATCTAAAAAGCCGACAAGCAGAGCAAGCAGAGATTGAGTGTGGATGCCCTTTGGATCCCACGTGTGTTCATTCAACTGGCACTGCTCTGGCGGTTGGTGCCCCCAACCTGCAGGGGATGGATGTGAAAACCAGATGCCGGTCTTAATTTCTAGAAGCAGGGGTCCTTGAGGCCCAAATGTTCTCCCCGCCTGAGCCTGGGACCCCTCTCCTGGAACTTGTGCTCTTCTTGGCAGGTGATGTTGAACGGGAGCCACTTTGTGCAGTACCCACACCGTGTGCCCTTCCACCGCGTGGACACCCTGTCTATCAACGGCATCGTGCAGCTGTTCTCCATCAGCTTCCAGGTCAGATAGTCCACCTGGCACCTGTCCCAGGGGGTGGGGGCAGGGCTCAGTCTAGCTGTGCCTAGGCTCTGTCAGGTGAGCTCAAACCCGGATGACTCTGGGGCCACACCTCTAACTCCCCTGTCCCGTCCTTCTGGTGTCACTGTCTCTGTCCAAAACAGCTGCCTCAATCTCCCAGACTCCTAGGTCTCTCCATGCCCAAATGTCTTCCCTCAGGGGTAGAGAGATGGAGAGACAGAGAGATGGAGAGAGATGGAAAGAGAAGAGAGAGATGGAGAAAGAGAGAGAGGGAGACAGAGATGGAGAGAGAGAGAGAGAGCTAGAGAGAGGTGGACAGAGAGGTAGAGAGAGAGAGAGATGGAGAGAGAGGAGAGCAGGAGAGAGAGGGAAAGAGAAAGAGAAAGGTGTGTAGACAGAGAGAGAGAGAGAGGACCATCCTGCTGTCACCTACTGGAGCTTAATAGTCCCCGCTGCCCCTCCATGTGGTCCTGAGCACCTTCCTGGCCAACCACCCCTCCC